>NC_055990.1:160590903-160923046 GCF_018446385.1 Zingiber officinale
CTTCTCACATTTGTACTGATGTGCAGGCGCTGAGAAATAGCAGGGCATTGACAAAGGGCGAGGTGGACCTACGAGTAGGCAATGGAGCACGGGTTGCTTACTGTTTATCTCTGCCCTCTGGGCTTGTACTAGAGTTAGTCGATTGTTGTTATGTGCCTGCATTAACTAAGAACATTATATCAGTTTCTTGTTTGGATAAGAAAGGTTTCTCGTTTACTATAAAGAACAAATGTTGTTCCGTCTACTTAAACGATATGTTCTATTGTAGTGCACCTCTGATAAATGGACTATATATTCTAGACCTTGAAAGCCCTATCTATAACGTAAATACCAAGAGGTTCAAGTCTAATGACATGAACCAAACCTACCTTTGGCACTGTCGCTTAGGTCATATAAATGACAAGCGCTTATCCCAACTCCATAAGGATGGTTTGTTGGAATCATTTGATTTTGAATCATATGAGATATGCGAGTCATGCCTACGAGGCAAGATGACCAAGACTCCCTTTAGTGGGCATAGCGAGAGAGCAACTGATTTGTTAGGACTCATACATAGTGATGTATGTGGCTCTTTCAATGTTGCTACTAGAGGCGATTATAGATATTTCATCACATTTACTGATGATTTCAGTAGATATGGTTATGTGTACTTGATGACATATAAGTCTGAATCCTTTGAAAAGTTCAAAGAATTCAAGAATGAAGTACAGAACCAGCTTGGCAAGAGTATTAAGATACTTCGATCAGATCGAGGTAGAGAATACCTTAGCCATGAGTTCCGTGACTATCTAGCAGAGTGTGGGATCCTATCCCAACTCACTCCTCCTAGAACACCACAGTGGAATGGTGTATCCGAAAGGAGGAATCGTACCCTATTAGATATGGTGCGATCTATGATGAGTCACACTGATCTTCCGACATACCTTTGGGGCTATGCTCTAGACACGGCAGCTTTAATTCTCAACCGAGTTCCATCCAAGACCGTGATAAAGACACCATATAGGATATGGACTGGGAGAGATGCCCAGGTGTCTTTCATGAGGATTTGGGGCTGTGAGGCTTACGTACGACGTCAAGTCTCAGACAAATTAGGACTCAAATCTGACAAGTGCTATTTCATCGGATATCCCAAGGAAACTAAGGGATATTACTTCTACATTCCTAGTCAGCACAAGGTAGTTGTGGCAAAGACTGGGGTCTTTCTAGAAAGGGACTTTGTTTCTAGAAAGACTAGTGGGAGCGCGTTCGATCTTGAAGAAGTTCAAGATGCGAACAATAGCACTGATGCCTCGATGGAAATTGAACTGGAACAACAAAGTGTTGTGGATGATGTTGTTCCACAAGGAGTTGAGGAACAACAACCGGTTCAAGTAGACATACCTCTTCGCAGGTCTGATAGGATACGTCGTCAGCCTGAGAGATACTCATTTCTCTTGTCTGACCATGATGACGTTATGCTCATAGAGGATGAGCCTACCACCTATCAGGAAGCTGTGATGAGACCAGATTCTGAGAAATGGCTAGAGGCCATGAGATCCGAGATGGAATCCATGTACACCAACCAAGTATGGACTTTGGTTGATCCACCTGAAGGGGTAAAACTCATTGGGTGCAAGTGGGTCTTTAAAAGAAAGACTGACATGGATGGACTTATCTATAAGGGTCGCTTGGTAGCTAAAGGTTTCAAGCAGATTCATGGTATTGACTATGATGAAACCTTTTCTCCAGTAGCGATATTTAAGTCCATTCGGATCATGCTTGCTATTGCAGCTTACCATGATTATGAGATCTGGCAGATGGACGTCAAAACCGCGTTTCTGAATGGAAACCTACTCGAGGATGTGTACATGACACAACCTGAGGGTTTTGTAGATCCAAAGCATACTAGCAGAGTATGCAAGCTGCATAGGTCCATTTATGGACTAAAGCAAGCTTCTCGAAGCTGGAATCTTCGATTCGATGATGCGATCAAACAGTTTGGTTTCATCAAGAACGAAGATGAACCTTGTGTCTACAAGAAGGTTGTAGGGGGCATAGTTGTCTTCCTCATATTGTATGTGGATGACATACTACTCATTGGGAAGGACATCCCTATGCTTCAGTCTGTCAAAACCTGACTATGGAGTTGCTTCTCAATGAAGGACTTAGGTGAGGCATCCCGCATTCTAGGGATACAGATCTATATAGATAGATCTAAGAGATTGCTTGGCCTAAGTCAGAGTACATACATTGACAAAGTACTCCTACGGTTTGCCATGCAGAACTCCAAGAAGGGATTTCTGCCGGTGTCACATGGCGTGAGTCTTTCGAAGACTCAAGGTCCCTCTTCTAGAGAGGAGAGAGACTGCATGGATCAGATCCCTTATGCCTCAGCCATAGGATCGATCATGTACGTCATGCTATGTACTTGACCTGATGTCTCGTATGCTTTGAGCAGATACCAGTCAGATCCAGGTGAAAGTCACTGGATAGCGGTCAAGAATATTCTTAAGTACTTAAGAAGGACTAAAGAATATTTCTTGATATATGGAGGCGATGATGAGCTAGCTGTAAAGGGTTACAGTGATGCTAGCTTCCAGACCGACCAGGATGACTATAGATCGTAGTCGGGGTTCGTATGTTGCATTAATGGTGGTGCTGTCAGCTGGAAGAGTTCGAAGCAGGATACAGTAGCTGATTCTACAACAGAAGCCGAGTACATTGCTGCATCAGAGGCAGCAAAGGAGGCGGTTTGGATCCGCAAGTTCATCACTGAACTTGGGGTGGTTCCTAGCATTGCTGACCCCATTGAGCTTTATTGTGACAACAATGGAGCTATAGCACAGGCGAAGGAACCTCGCTCACACCAGCGGATCAAACACATACTACGGCGCTTCCATCTCATTCGAGAGATCATCGAGAGAGGAGATGTGAAGATTTGCAGAGTACCTACAGAGGTTAACATCGCAGATCCCTTGACCAAGGCTTTGGCACAAAGGAAGCATGATGGTCACACTAGGTCATTTGGGCTTAGAGCCTACACTGATTGGCACTAGTGCTAGTGGGAGATTGTTAGCTAGAGCCCTAGAGCCAATCATTTGATGATTGTATTATGGACTTATTGTATCATATTTTTATATTAATAAAGGCATTTGTTTGGTTATTATACTTACTTGTATTGGTGCCAAATAAACTAAGTATAATAATGTCCTTGAGTAGATGTTTCTCACCTATATCAATCGGTTAGTTGAACCGATAGTGAGATGATATAGGGAACACTACTCTAAATCATTCCTAGTCGAGTATTAACATTCAGGGACAATGTTAATACAATAAGACTAGCATGTAGGTCAACTCGATGATTTGATCTCACAAGTCATGGATATGGAGATATCAAGTTGACACATGGGTATGCATTGGAGAATGTATATTGAATGACCCGCCATGAGAAAGTATCATGGATCGTTATATGAGTGTCATATACTTTCTCATGTGGCTATTAGTATGACTATTAGTCCTTAGACCTGAAGTCACCATAGATCCCTACATAAAGAGTTATGTACTTTGGTTTCGTCAAACATCACCCGTAACTGGGTGGACTATAAAGGCGATTACTGGGTATATAACAAATTATGCAGAGGGATGTGAGTGATGTAGATGGGATCTATCCCTCCTATATGACGGGAGAGACATCGGTATTCTTGATAGAGTGAGACCACGAAGTGCGTGGCCATGCCCAAATGAGTCAATATAGGATATTGAGCTCATTTGATTTAGTGAGTCTACTTGGAGTTCAAGATTTAGATTGGTCAGAGGATGACACGGTCTATGCCTCACATTGATCAATCTAGATGTCTAGGATAGAATGACACTTGTCATATTTTGTGAGGAGTCACAATTAGTAGTCACAAGGTGATGTCGGATCTCGACATTCTTGTAACTTGGGTAGTAATGATGTGTTGCTAGATACCGCTCATTACTTATGCTCCTAAATGGGTTTAGGGCATTGCCAACGTTACAAGAACCTATAGGGTCACACACTAAGGACAATTAGATGGAGATTAGGTTCATATGATGAACCAAGAGGACTTGATTCATTTGATGGATCCAATTGGATTAAGAGTAATCCAAATTGGGCTAATGGAGTTAGACTCAAGTTGATTCATGTATTCAATGAGTCTAATTTAGATTATGACTTATTAAATCAACTTAATTTAATGAATTAGATTCATTATATTAAGTTGGCTTGAATCAAATGGTTAAATTAGATCAACCATGGAAGAGTTTGGTCAAGTTTGACTTGACTTGAGAGGAAGATTAAAAGTCAAATTTGACTTGACTTTATGCCATCTCATTGGTGAGTTGGCATTGATGTGGACCAATGATGATGCACCACATCATCATGGTTGCCACCTCATGGGAGTTACTAGTGAGTGCCACCTCATGGAGGTTACATTCCCTCTTTGATGACAACTTAATGCATTAATGAGGGGGTTACATTTGGGAAATGTGGTCGGCCACAATTTGAATGAAAATGGATTCATTTTCATTCAAGTGATGATTATTGCATCTTCTTCCTCTCAAGCTCTCCCTCCCCTCCTTAACTTGGTCGAATCTTACCAAGGTGTTAACACACCTTTGTGTGAGGTTTTCTCCACCTACGTGTCCGTGTGGATACTTCTAGAGGACCGACGCTTGACGGTCTAGAGATCCGGCAATTCCTTGGACGAGTGGGAACGCGAAAGGGCACGCTTCAAGGTATACTTCTCAACACATAGATCTAGGAGTAGATCTAAAGGTTTTGAAACTCGTACTTGTATTTCATTCGGTTTTCCTTGCACGGATCTACGGCTTTGGGTGATTCGGGGTTTCCGCGACGCGAAAAGCGATTTTCACGGCCCGAAAAACCCAACACTATCAACAATTCGTCCACCACAGAAGCATGGAGATCCTCCCGAAGACATCGGTAACTCATTGCTAAGCTTTCTCTTCTCCTTTCTTTATGATTTGAGTTGTAGAATATTATGTTTCATGTCTTTTGAGTGTTTCTTCATTGTTATAGAGTAGATCCTCCAAACTGTAGGATATAAGGAATAATTATAATGTAATTTTGATGTGTGAACTATATATTTGATCATTTAATTTCCTTATTCTATAATATGTTTATGACTTATTTCATTGTGTTGTGCCTTATTCGTGTTTGATTAAATATGTATGTGGTGAATGCATTTGGATATAAATGATTGATCACTATGTAGAGGAGTTGCTTTGAATTGTATGGTCGGGGACCCTTAGTGATAGATGGTATCTTTTTAACTCAACTTTCTGTTGGGGTTGCAAGGTTACAAACATAGTCCCACATTGAAAACACATGGGAAAGATCATGAGTTTATAAGAGAAAGATATCTCCATTTGGAATGAGGCCTTTTGGGTAGAGCCCAAGAGCAAAACCATGAGGGCTTAAGCCCAAAGTGGACAATATCATTCCATTGTGGAGATATCTAAATTCTTTTCGATCATACAATTAGTATCATAGCCCGGACTGGCAGAAGGTTTAACCGCCAACTGTGCATAAGAGCTATGATCTGATTGAGCCATGTGGGTACAATATTGACCTCGAATAAAAAAAGTGAGGGTTCATATGTTCGAATCAAGAGGACCAGACACCAGGCAGGAAGTTCTAGTTGCGGCTAGGCAAGGAAGTCCTAGTAGGTCGGGTGGACCGAGGGGCAGGAAGACCTGGTGGGTCGAGGATCGGACATGGGAAGCATGTGGTCCTTCGTTTGAGGGGGGGATTATTGGGGTTGCAAGATTGCAAACATAGTCCCACATTGAAAACACATGGGAAAGATCATGAGTTTATAAGAGAAAGATATCTCCATTTGGAATGAGGCCTTTTGGATAGAGCCCAAGAGTAAAAACACGAGGGCTTAGGCCCAAAGTGAACAATATCATGCCATTGTGGAGATATCTAAATTCTTTTCGATCCTACACTTTCTAGAGTCATCGCCTTGAAAGAGACCAATTCTCTGCAAAGTATTAGCTAATTAGAGTTTAATGAATTTTCACCAATTCAATGCTAGGAAGTGACTTGAGTAATTTAAACTATATGACCGGAGGCCCTTAGTAATAGAGGATATCCTTTTAACCGAACTTTCTATGTTACCTCTTCTACTTAGTAACATTGAAAGCTAACTATAAAAACACTCAAGAACGAACTTTGCCAGTTCATATCGGTATTTGGTTAGAATTCTTACAAGAGCATAAGTATAGAGGTAAAAAGATGAACAATAATAAGGACATTAACTAGTATCATAATGAAATCAAAATCCTATAATCACCCCCAAAGTCAACTACTCTCCCTCAATCACTTCCTCTCTCTTGCTCACTATCTCTCCCTCTTTGCTCACTTGCTCTCTCAACTCTCTCTCTCAATCTTTAGTTCTTGAGCTTTCAAATAACTTTCAATCGTCTAAATAACTCGCTTTGTAAAATTGACTAGTGTTTAGTCAACAGTCCTTGTGAATTGATATTTTTATTACTTGACGACATTTCGTATACTTACAGATTGACAATAGTTAGCTTAACAGAGCGGAATTGACTGAACAAGAGTGTAGATTTAGCGAAGCTGAGTCGACTAAGGAGTCAGCCTTCATGGGGAAGACTGGGGAGTTAACATTCATTGGAAAGACTGGGAGTCGACCTTCATTGAGAAGATTGGAGAGTCGACTTTCTTCGAGAGGACTCTTCCAAAGAGTTGGCCTTTGTAAGGAAGACTCCTCTGGAGAGTCGAGGAAGACTCCTTGAAAGAGTCCTTGGATGAGTCGCCTTTGTAGGGAAAGACACCTTGGATGAGTTGCCTTTGTAGTCAAGACTCCTTGGCTAAGTCGCCTTTGTTGGAAGGACTCCTCAGGAGAATTAGGAAAGACTTTTCAGGAAAGTTGGCTTTTGTAGTGAATACTCTTCGAGAGAGTAGCCTTTATAGGGAAGACTCCTCGGAAGGGTCGAGAAAGACTCCTCGGGAGATTAACGACTCAGTTGGTCGAGTTAGTTCGATAATTGACATGCCACATGGAGTCTATGTTGACCAAATCTCAGGTCGTGTCATATGACTCTTATGTTAACCAAGTTAAGGGTCTGCCACATGAACCCTTACTTACCTTCATATCACAAGTATCCCCTTTGAGTCTAGTCAAAAGAAGTGAGAGTCTGACTGACTAGACTGTTTATGCTAGATATGCCAAAGGATGCCATCTGCCTGAGATAGAGGGAATTTGAACTCTGAAGGTGCTTGAACTAAAGAGACTGGTAGGGCTGAGCTAAAGGACTCAAGAAGAGCTAAGCTGAAAGACTCAGGCAAGGCTAAAGTTAAGGACTCAAGCAGAGCTGAGCTGAAGGACTCAGGTAGAAAAGAAATGAAGGACTCAGGCGAAGCAGAGTTGAAAGGGCCTGACAGGGATGAGTTGAAAGACTCAGGCAATGTTGAGCTGCAGGACTTAGGTAACTAGGGCTAATTTGAAAGACTTAGGCAGGGCTAAGCTGAAGGAATCAGGCAGAGCTAAGATGAAAGACTCAACCACTGACCTAAAGCACTCAGGCAAAGCTGAGTTGAAGAACTCAGGCAGAGCTAAAAGACTTAGGCAGAGCAGAGTTGAAAACTTAGACAGAGCTGAGTTGAACTGAGCTAAAGGACTCAGGCATAGCTAAGCTGAAAGGGTTCAATAGGGTTGAGCTAAAAGACTCAAGCTGAAGGACTCATGGCAGAAGACTTAGGCAGAGTTGAGCTAGACGACTCAAGCAGAATTGTACTGAAGCACTCAGGCATAGCTAAGCTAAAAGGGTCAGCAAGGCTAAGCTAAAAGACTCAAGCAGAGTTGAGCTAAGTTGAGCGCAACTGAAGGATTTAGACAAAGCTAAGTTAAGCTGAGCTGAAAAACTCAAACAGAGCTGAGCTAAAAGACTTAAGCAGGGTTGAGTTGAAAGACTCACGCTCTCATGCAGAGTTGAGTTAAAAGATAGGCAGAACTAAGCTGAAGCACTCAAGCAGAGCTAAGCTGAAGCACGTAGATAGAGCTGAGATAAAAGGTTTGGCAGGACTAAGCTGAACTAAGGAGTCAGTGTTGGAATCATACTGAGGATGCAGTGTTGAGAATCTGACTGAAGCGTTGATAAGGAGAGCCCGAATGGGGAGTGAATGATGGGAATTCGGATCTATCGTATGATCAAGTTACTAGCACGGGTTAGGAGTTTTGTGCCTATCATAAGGTGAGTTGGTGAAGGCCGAGTCACTAGCATGAGGCTAGGAGTTCTGTGTCTGTTGTAAGGTGAGTCAGTGAAGCCCGAGCCGCTAGCGTAGGGCTAGACATGCCTTGTCTATCATAAGCACGTTGATGAAGGTCGAGTTACTAGCTAGGTGTTAGGAGTTCGGTACATATAGCAAGGTGAGTAAGTGAAGGCCGAGTTACTAGTATGACGCTAGGAGTTTCGTATCTGTCGTAAGATGAGTTGGTAAAAGCTGAGTCGTTATTGTGGGGCTAAGAGTTTTGTGTCTATAATAAGGCGAGTCAAAGTTTGTTGTATGGTAGTTCTGAGCCTATTATAAGGCTATTACAAGCTTGTTATAAGGCTATCACAAACCTATCGTAAGGCTTAGTCGCTGGAGCTTCTTTCGGCTTAGGAGTCGGTGACGAGAATTTGACTGCAGCCAAGCAGAATGACATTGGGCCATGAGAAGGGTGATTGCTAGATCCGCGACTATGTCCGAGTTGGAAGAGGTCAAATCCTAAAAAGGCAAATTGTTGAATGATGTCGCTGGTTTGAGACTAGGAGGATGTAATTCCATAGAAACATAAGAGCGATATATTCTAAATTTAAATTTATAAAATTTAAGTTCAGACTTATATGTTATGATGACTTGAGTTGATAATCTCAAGCTGTCAAGCAGAGACAGATGAGTTACTTGGGTTGACTTAGCGGTTGGAAGACTAGACGACCTTGTCTGACTGAACCAAGCTACCTAGATAAGCTACTGATTGGACGATCGATTGGTGGAGCAGCCGATTGGACGACCGATTGAATGACTGATTGGGTTGTCGATTAAATGGTTGATTGGAGCTACCAATTGCAACTACTAATTGGAATTGCATATTGGAATTTGCCAATTTTGAGCTGTCAATTGAAATTTATCAATTTAGAGCAGCCGATTGGAATTTTGCCAATTGAAATTTGTTGATCAAATTTTGTAAATTTGGAACTTGCCAATTGAAGTTGTCAACTGCTGACTTGGAGTTTTCGATTGCTGATTGAAGTTGTCGACTGTTGATTTGGAGTTGTCAATTGTCGATTGAAGCTACTGACTACAGATTGAAGTTGTTGATTGTCGATTTGGAGATATCAATTTCTGATTAAAGCTGTTAACCGTCGATTCAGAGAGTTAACCTTGAAACTCTGATTGAGGGGTTGGTGATAGAGTTCTTCCAACACTTGAACCGAGAGGCCTTGGGCCTTAAGGATGATAATTGCTCGATGTTGACGAGAACATACAACACATTTTCCACTAATCTTCTTTCATTGGTGAGATTGTGCTTCTCGATGATTTTGTCGGTGTCATCTATTTTAATGTCTCAATTCAGGAATCTTAGTGTTCACACATACGACACCAATTTATTCCCACCTGAGATTGTCGAGTTCAAGAATCTTAGTGTTCACACAGACGACACTAATTTATTTCCATCTGAGATCGCTGAAAGATGGTAATGAAGTTAAATATTATTTTTATTATTACTTGCAAAAAGAGAGTGTAGACTGTTACAATTCTCTTCGATTTTCTGTATTTGATTCCCTCTTTTAGTGGTTCTATTAGAGATTTATAGTGGATTGTCAATCAATACGGTCTGAGGAATCGTGAGTCTTGGAATAGCAGTCGCCAAAGGGTTCGAACCAAATAACTCCTCGTGTACTTATATTTTTTTTGTTCTATTTCATTTTATTCCGCTGCGTACTTAATCTTTAATTTAGACAAAAATAAAGTTTTTTTTAACACGCGATTTACCCCCTCCCCTCTCGCGTGCCACTGATCATACAGATACGTCCAATTAATACGGAGAGAATATCATTTCAATAGTATTATAAAAGGAGCCCACATCCATGGACAAAGGTACATATACGTGTGCGCACAAACACATTCTTCATCTATTGTTCTTCTTCTCCATTTTTTCTCGCCAAGCGTCAGAGTGGCTAAGCTAGAGCAACCCCTGACCTTCATTCTAAGCTTCCTTTCCTCTCATTTTCTCCCTCTCAGGACTGATGAACATCTTTGGCAATTCCATTCCTCCACAATTGGTGATCGGTGACCTAGTCAACATTAGAAATAGCTCAGGGGTGGCTCGTTCATGGGTGATCTCAGACAAGAACAAATTAGCTATATTAGATATAGTAACCAAAGGAATAATCTCATTTTGATAAAGTAAAATCAAGACTTTACCCTGGTGGAGTCATCACCACTAAATGTACCAAGCATTAGAGAGATTTTCACTTTGATTCCACCTCCAATGAGATTGTGAATGAATGAGCTACCGGTGAGTTATTTCTAATGTTGACTGGGTCACCGTTCACCAAGTGGAGGAATGAAATCATCAATGTTGTTCATCGGTCCTAAGACGGAGAAAACAATATGAAAGGAGTGTTAGAATGGAGGCCAAGGAGTTGCCCTAGCTTAGCCACTTCGACCCGATCAAGTAAGATTTCTAGTGAGAGAAAATGGAGAAGATGAACAGTAAATGAAGAGTGTGTATGTATGTGTATGTGTACCTTTACCCAATGATATGGACTCCTTTTACAATACTGCTGAAATAATATTCTCTCCTCATTAATTGGGCGTCGTGTCACAATAGGAAAATGTCTAATAGTCGTATTTTCCTGTATCATATAGTCACATCGCCTATATTTTGTATCTCTATAATCATACCACCTCGCGTGCCCTGACACCCCTGACACCTCACGTGTGATCGCACGTGTTACGTTAATCCTGGTATTTGCACAAGCCCATAAGATATAGAATCAATTGGGCCAAAAGGTCATACCCATTAAGAAAAGAATAATGACTAAGTTAAGTCGGTAGGGAGGAGCCAAATGACGTGAGTGTATCAGATTGGGAGTAGCCAAATGACGTAGAGTTGTCAGATCGATAAAATGAGCAAGGTGTTGAATCTGTGGGGCCTTATGGAGCCGAACAAGCCATTGCAAGTTGTCGGGGGAGCTAAGCCCCTAGAATAGGGTAGATCGACCGGAGGGATCGAGAAGTAGAGCTAACTAAGCGGAGCATGTTGTCGAGAGAGTTGAGCCCTGGAGTCGGGCGGACCGATTAGAGATATTAGGGAGTAGAGTTGACTGAGCGAAGCAGATTGTCGAGAAAGCTGAGCCATTGGAATCAGGTGGACCTACTAGAGAAATCGAGGAGTAGAGCTAACTGAGTAGAGTAAGTTATCGATGGAGTCGAGCCCTTGGAATCATACTGTACAGAATAGGTTGTTAGGGGAGCTAAGCCTCTGGAGGCGGGCATGCCGACTAACCACCCTTCTTGTCTTGGGTAGCCCGATTAGGGGTGATCGAATTTACTCATCCAAACTTTAACCTTTATCTCAATAGAACTATTGACCTTCTCTCAGCATATATATAAAAACTCCTGATTTACTCTATGTATTATTAAGTTTATAGTTTCAAACTTTTAATCTTAATCTGAGTTCAAAGAAGATTTTAAATAGATTTGTATAATTATAGTAATGAAAAAACTAAAGGAAAAGGACATAAAGTTAATACATTCAATTTCTTTTATATATCAAACATTATTCAGTAGAATAAATAAGAGAGTCAGAATTCAAATTTTAACACGGACGAATGCAAGTTAATTTCTCAATAAAAGTATATTGTGTTCTAGATTTATCCAATAAGTTAATTAAGAAGAAAATTCGTTTATTTTAAAATTATTTAAGCGAAGTTCTAACACTTGAAAGTGATCAACCTCTATAAATTTCCATTAATTCAACGAGTCTGATAAGATAATGAATATGGGCCCCAAAATCATGAAGATAAGCTGAAGTTAAGGTCAAATAATCAAAGCTTGCCGAGTAGGCCATCGGAACCAATTGGATGTAAAATGTCGATCGGACCATCCGAACGATAGCCCTTCACAACTACATCTGAGATTACGAGACAAATGCTAAGTTACCCGAACCATCATCCTGACCGTGTCTGATCAAACGCACTATGTTTTTCCGACAACAGTAAGACCGAGTGAAAAATATGTTGATAGCTTTGTGCAATATGGATGATCTGGTGACGTCTCGGCCAATCGACTTCGGGTTGGCCTATAGTAGGATCCATATACATATCTTACCGTACTTTTTTAAAAATTTGTATCATTGACAACAGAAAATGTTTAACAAGTAAATAGTACTTTAGAAACTTTTAGTCTATCATGTCAGAGATTTGTGTTATCGCTTAAGGAAAAATATTAGAGGTACTTTTTAACTTATTTTTTCCTAGGACATTTTGAAAAACGTACACCTGCTATGGGATACATGCACAGACATTATAATAATACTATATAAGGATATGTCCATCCATAAACAAAGGTATATAATACTTCACTATTTTACATGTTCTTTGTTACTATTCATTGTTACTATTTTCATCGCTTGAATTGGAGACTGACTTAAGCATTAAAAGATCGATACTGTAACCTCTTCCCTATCTCCACCCTAACTCTTCTGATTTTATAAGATAATGATGAATCTTCTTCTAATTAACCATAATCACATGTCCAACTGATCATCTTTTCACTTTATGAGAAACAATATCCTTTTATTAAGCAATAGAACTACTTTATGCGGTGTGCCCTCTCATTGAGATGGCATAAAATAAGTAATTCATTACCGATTGACTACACTAAGTAGATATTTATTAAACATTTATTAATATCTTAATAAAATAGATATTATCATGGAATTATTTAATTCAATGGGTATAGTTACCAATCCCTATCCCGCACCCAGCCACGTAAGCGGTGTGATTCCCAGTCCCGCCCCGCCCCGCCCCGGTCGGTGCTCACCCGTACGAACGCGCTAATGCCAGCTCACCACCCACCGCCACGCCCCAGTGTCCCGGCCGTACCGAATATCCGTGGCCCACTACCGTTACCCCCACCATCTATCAAATGACCAAAATAGCCCTCCACGCCACCCTAGTGTCAACACGCATCGCCTTGCGAGCGGCGTAGCAATCATTTTTATTGTTTTATTCCATGCAAAAAAAATGTAATATTATCTAATTATTAAAATTCTATCGACGTGGAAATCTTCTTAAAATTGTATCGGATAAGTGTTATCGCCAATGGTAACACCAAGAAAGGGATTTACAAGCGTCAAAAACTGATATATTTATTAAAACGGACGTCTCTGATGATGTCTATTTTGGTCAGTTGGGTTTTACTTAACGCCATAAATAAGGTAGCGTGCCACTGGGGCCCTTCGTGGAGCTCCACGTGACTCGACACGGCAGGAACGGCTTCACAGTTGCCGTACCAGTGGGTCTACGGAAAGGTACAGATCGCAGTCCCGTAGGTCAACCTCGTGCCTGGTGCGCATATTGAAGCGATGTTAACCGTCTGATAGTGAGATCGTTAGGGAACACCCGTTGGATATTTGTTTGCTGTTTGAGAAGAAACGGGGATCGAGCAGTGTGGCTGTCAGGTACTCGTGCTCGTACTCTCTCCGTAGTCCCTTTCATGCCAATTTTTACAAAAATAAATTGAATTTAAAAAACTGTTATTGAGGGAATTAGATTTGTCGAAAAGCGATATAAGACGTGGAGAAGCCCTCGTTGGGCTCTCGTGCTCACAGCGCGCTCGGTTCCCGAACCCTAGACGATTCGAGCATTTTTCTTGCGTCGATCTGCGCGGATTGTGATCCTTGCGGGTGGATGAAGCGGCAGATCCGTCGGGGCTCGAGGGTGGCGGACGCTTCCGACTGCCGGCCGCCGTTCGCCGCGAGGACGCCGCGGCGGCGGCGGGTCCCGTGGGGGCACGTGCCGGTGCAAGTAGGCGAGGAGATGGAGCGGTTCGCAGTGCGGGCGGAGCTGCTCGGCCGGCCGGCCTTCGTCGAGCTTCTCCGTCGCTCCGCCCAGGAGTACGGCTACGGGCAGGGCGGCGTGCTGCGGATCCCCTGCCCGGTACCGCTCTTCCGTCGCCTCCTTCTCCTCCTATCCTCTTCCTCCGCCGTGGCCTCGGACGACGATCCTGCCCTCGAAGAGCTTTTCCGTGTGCTCCCGGCTGACGGCGACTAGTTCTCCCCTGCTCTGCCTACCATTTAATCTGAAGGCAGAGGAGGACGGCATTGTAAACTTTCCTTGCTCTCTGTTTTTTTAACCTCCTTTCGATGTTTGATGCAGTGAGAACAAACTCGACTAGGTCGGAGTGGTTCCAAATACGTGAAATTAGGATGATCTACTCTAGAAAAAAAAAACAATCATTTTTTCGTCCCACAAGCCATGTTTTAATCATAATTTTTTGTTCATGACTGATGGTTTCTATTCTTCAAGGTGTCTAAGATTCACAACTGAGCTGAATCTAACCTCTCTCATGTAAACAAATCTCAAAATGTTGGTAACTATTGCAATTATGATGATGTATTGAGGTTACTAGAGCTAATTAGCAGACAAATTCTCATTATTGCTTGCTGATCTGGTGATTTGGTAGTAATAATAAATAAAAAATGCATTGTTAACAATCATGGTCAAGAAGACAGACTTTCAAAACGAAATCCTGTTAGTGACTGGAGTAACATCACTTTTCTCTTTAGATCTTATTATTTTTGTTCTTGTTTTTCAATTGCAATGTTATTAATTCTGGTGACTAGCCTTGTTGTTGCCTTTTCGTTTTAACTCACTTCCATTACTTTAATCTGCCTACTAAGCTTATACGGTTTGGTTTCTGCAAATCTTGCCAATTGATTACCTTGTGGTTTTCTTCTCATTTACTTGTAAATTAGACAAGAATATGTGAACATTTAGCAACAGTGTACTGTAGATGGGGCACGCTGGTACTTGACATTTGTACACGAGATTAAATTTGATGTACTTTGTTGTGGGTAGTTGACGACAAACCAAGAGGAAAGGGCCAAGAACTTTCCAATAATTGTAAGTTTTGTGTTTGATGGCCTCTTTATCCTAGATCTTGATGGTGTCCTTTAAAGCTTTATGTTAGGCTTGCAAAGTTTTATTTTCAGGGTGTTCAATTGTTCTTTCTTGAAGCAAAATGCCAACTATTGCTGAGCTCTCATATATATTCTGTGCTTTTTAGTATTTAACAGGGTGATTTAAGGAGTATAACTTGGCCAAATTTTAGCTTGATGAAGAACTTAATTAACTGGAACAAGTTGCTTTAACTGAATCTGAATGTCGTTCCAAATGTAAATGAGTGAATAAGTCGTGTCAACATCTAAGATGCATTTTATCTTATTCAATGAAGTTATGGCTTTGATCATATTTAAAAGTTGTCATCCAAATTAGATGTATGTTTCCTATTTGGATCCCAACTAGTGATCTTGGAAAAGAATTTTAATATGCTAAAAGCACATTTGTTCTAGCAGTGGTCAAGGAGCATTATCAAGCTCCAACCCAACACTAGAGGTGTCAACAGCTAGTACTTGAATCTGATAAATTTGTCAGAACTTTGAAATCTTGATTAGTGTTTCAACTAATTCATACGACTTGTTCTTTAGAAACTGATTTTTTGTTTCAGTTCTTCTTAGAAGAGAAAATTGTCAGTTTCTTCCCCTTCCCAAACAACCTCCCCTCATTGTTGCTGAGTAATTGAAACTAAATATTCTATTATTTCACTACACTTTTTTTGTAAAAGAAAAAGTTGTTGAAGCTGCTAGTAAATATTGATTTTAGTACGTCTATGGATACCACTTGTCGATCCATGGAGTAGTTGAATGCTATAATCAAACTTTCTACTGTTAGCAATTTAACAGGTGTCAACTGCACCATTTCTCATCTCATCCACCTGGACAAAATAGATAAATATAAATATAAATTGAACGCGTTTTGTTTATCTACAAACAAATGGTGTTCTTTGACCCGTCAGTTCAAGCGTGTGAAGCTTGCTTTCCTTCCAAGTTATCGAATTGAAGCGTGCTTGCATGTATAAATACGCCCCGCTCTGTTCTGTAAACCATATCTGCATTAGCTTCTCTTCTTCTACATCAGCATTCTCGCCCTCTGAACCTCTCCTCCTTCTGCATTAGTTTCAAAATGAGCCACTTCGCTCAGCAACAAGCTCCTCCTCAAGGTATTAATACTTGTTAATTTTTTTTGTTTATTGAATTAAGCACTTTGTATAGTGAGAACAATGATTTGTGTAAAAACCTGCAGCTTATCCTCCGCCGGAGCAGGCCTACCCGCCGACTGTGGCGCCACCGCCTCAGGGCTATCCGACGATGGATGGCGCCAAGAACCAGCAGCAGGTTCCGGTTGAGACCAGCAGCCGCGGAGATGGGTTCTGGAAAGGATGGTAACAGGAAACGTTTTCAAGTCTTTTTCCTAAATAAAAAAAGCATCTGCAATTTACAGTTTTTTTGCTGATTCATTTTGTTTTGTTTGTTTTGCAGTTGCGCTGCCTTGTGTTGCTGCTGCGTTCTAGATATGTGTTTCTGAGGAGGACTGCGATATTCTGGAATAATTTATATTTCTGTGTGGTGTATGATCGTGTTTATAGCACTTCAGCGTGGGACACTGTTCGATTGATTTATTGTTTGTGAATTATTGTTTCTGTGGGTGGTTGCTACTTTACTGTCAGTTTGTGGATTAGTTAATTCCTGAGGGTCTCTTTTGGAGGACGACTTATTAAGTTCTTCCTGATCATTAAATTTGGATATTTCTTTTGTATTTAAGACAGAATATAGTTTAATTCAGTATGCAAAAAGGACCCAATGCACCCAGACAGCCTTGCGATCTCCTTTTCAATTATCTTTAATGAACACATCAAAGTCATGGGACAACAGATTGGGCAGAAACAGTTCAGTTTCAGAAAGGATAAGCTATTAAATAAGAAAACTTGTGTGATCCTCCAAGTTAATCAAGGGCTGTAACTTTTGTCGACAAAGAGATATGTCAGACAATATATATCTTGAGGCACTACTATAGCATGGTATTCACAGGATGGAGAACCTAAAACATGTAGATCCAGTTAAAGTTCAAATCTATCAAACTGAATAAATTGAAATCAAACTAATCGATTTTTTTAGACGAGCTGAAGACCTAACTAAAATCGAACAAATTAAATTAATATAAAATTGATTAATTCAGTCAGACATCGAACTAACTGAATTTTTCTTTCCAATTTATTAGTTGGGTTACACCCACGTTATCGACTAATACTGATTTAATTTAATCAGTTTAATCGAATTCGAAATTTTAAAACTCTGACGGATTCAAATAATTAAAAATAACTGAGATTAAAAAAAAACTGAATTTCTACTTAAACGGAACTTCGTAATTCCATCATGTTCAATCGGTTATTTCGGATTAACCGAGATTTTACTCACCTAATATTGTCCTTATATATGATACTCCTCAAAATGCAAAGAAATTTAAAATCATGTTTGGATGAGTTTATTAATGCAGATAAATTCTTCCTTTCAAAATTGTCATCCTCAGCACAGATCATTGAAGATGTCCTCTCGGATGGATCTAGTAGCTAGCGCATGAGGTATTGTCATCATGAAGTCTGAGGTTCAAATTTTAGTAAAGTCGAGATAAATGTCTCCATTATGTACTAATCACTATTCCAAAGACTAGTAATCGTCCATGATTTACCTCCTCTGTATTGGTCCTGGAATGAATTGATGGGAACGAGCATATTTACCTTTTACCACAATTGAAGATGTACTAACCAAATCTGAAACAAACTGAAGCTCAACATCCTTATGAAGTGCATTCACGTAACTTATAAACTCATAGAGTTCAGCAATTGAAACTAAAGAACACAGTTCTAGAGTCCTCTCTTGTAGTTATAAGATCAAGTACCAAAAGATCAAGAAACATCCCAGATCAACATTCCTTTCTCGTCATTGTACTCAAGAATCAAGAGCATATGCCATCACAGTTCCATTAGTCAAACCAGAGCTTCTCCCAACCTTCACTTCCTTTCTTCCTACTAAACTGTCGATTGGAGACTGGAGATCTATAAATTTAACATCACTAATCTCACCCAGTCCTTTCACCGAGGTGGTAACGTTGGAGATATCAAATCCATCATCAAAGGGTATAAATGCCCACTTAGAGATCAGCAATGATCAACAGGTGTCGAAACAAACAAATTTGAGTTATATCTTGAGATATGTTTGGGAATGAGAATATGGTAAAGCTCAACCAATATAAATGGCTTCCAATGAATCTTTTCTTTTTTATATGACTTCACATTCCCAATCATATGCCACATATAAAAGAAAAACAAGGATTGCTAATCAACAAGTAGCTTCCCAGCAAGAACCATCATGATATATACTGAAGTCGAATAAGATAGAAGATATGCTAAACAAGCTAGACCAATGTAATGCTAGAGTTTGAGTTACCTGGATTTGTTCCTACATCATCTGTAATGAAGAAATAGTCAGGACAATTGCAATTCACAAGTAGTAGAACATGCAGTCAAGTATGTTTTGCTAAGCTCATCTAATCAGTGTTGGTTGTGTGCCCAAACTTTCATCTTTGCCTATTTTCAAACTGATAATATCTCAGGCTCTCAGCAAAACAGTCCCAGTGTTATTTCTAGTTAAAACAAACCTAAGAAGCAGATTAACAATTGGTTGAACTTTGAAGAACATTCTGGAAATTGGCAAATGAAATTAAGAGGAGCTGACAGTGTATTTCTTCAAGATTTAACAGTGAGACGCATCTATCAAAAGATGAAGCTAAAGGGATAGACGAAGTTTAGGAGCTAGCCGATCTAGTTCTCGACTCTGGAGGTTTTACCACTGATGCGGCGATAAGGGAGAGTCCATCTATCACGGGTCAATTGACACGACGCCAATCAAAATCAAGACAGTTAACGTCGGACTTATAGTTATCCCGATCTGCAAAGGAGTGGCTAAGCGGACATCACCCGGTCAGTCGGGGCATGGGCCAGTCGACAGGGAATGAGCCGTTCAGACCGTCCGTCCGGCACAAAGAATGATATTACATAGGAGGAGATAAGAAAGCAAAAGAAAACACACCGTTTATCATTAAATATGAGAAAGTCAAGACAAAGAAAAACACTATATTTATCATCAATGCACGGAAGTCATGACAAATAAGTTTTCCTCTGGCAATTAATATCATTAAATAAGGACAAATAAACAATCACAGAAAAAGATATAAAAGGGTACGCCAGGAATGAGGAAGACAAGATTTATCATTTTTCTTGATTACTCTCTCTTCCTGATTTTGATTTGAGCGTCGGAGGACCAACGTCAAATACTCCTTCCCTAGTTTGATTTTGTTTTGCAAGATCGAAGTCTTCTTTCCGTTAGCGGTCACCCCATCTCCGGCTTTCCAGCTTCCTTCATTCGGACAGGATCAATTTGGCGTCGTCTGTGGGAATGTTATCTGTATCCGAATAAGAAGATAGAAGACGCTAGACGACTCACAACAGTGACACTAACGCAAGAGGAACTCGATGCACTAATATAAGCTTGAGTGACGAAAATATTGGAGCAACAGCAACAAGTGTTGGTCGATCGACCAATGCATGAGCCCGCTACCTCTGCAGTAGGTCGGCAGACTGAAAGAGGAAGAGAAAGAGAAGATTGAGCAGATCAACTTTCCACTCAGGAGCCAAATAGGAGACCGATCAGTTCCTATGGAGATAACCGTAATGCGCCAATCCCCTTCAACCGAACGCTATCATGGACTCCCACAAAAGAAAGAGACCGAGCGGATAGAGACCGGGGATCTTCCTCGGATGAGGCGCCCGTGCGGGATGCACAAAAAGGAAAAGCGTCGAGGGAAGATGACTCGCCCGAGCGGGTCAATCAACAATTTTCGGAGGGGATCCTAAATGACCCTCTGCCGAAGCATTATATTCCGTTAACGATTGGAGAGTATAATGGAACAACCGATTCCAACGACTATTTGGCCAAATTTGACAATGTGGCCACCCTTCACCAGTACACGAACTAGGTGAAATGCCGAGTCTTCCTTACTATTCTGTCTGGATTGGCGCAACGGTGGTTCAAACAGTTGCCGAGCAGCTCGATCTACAGCTTCAAAGACTTCCAAACGGCATTCCTACACCACTTTGCTAGTAGTCGCTGCCACCAGAAGACTAGCGTGAATTTATTCTCGCTGAAGCAAGGGCCTCGAGAGGCCCTAAGGGTCTATATCCAACGATTCAATCAGGTGGCAATGGACATTCCAATAGTCTCCTTAGATGTATTGATGAACGCCTTCACCCAATAACTCACCGAGGGAGAGTTCTTCCGATCGCTCATTCGGCGGTCGTCGAAGGACTTTGGTCATCTCCAAAAGAAGGTCAATGAGTACATTAATGTGGAAGAAGCCCAGGTGGCAAGGAAGAAAGAGACGACGACCGATCCCGAAGTAGCATCCGAGCGGCGTCAATCAAGCCGTCATCAACTGCCTAAAGGGCCCCGATCATGAGCCCCTTCACACCAGGAGACTAAGCCACATGCCGTACAGCAGGTGGCGGTCGCTCATCCAAGAGGAAAGAGGTGGGCACAAATATTTTGCACCTTCCACCAGTCGATGACACACAACACCAAGGATTGTTACGACCTGGCAACTAATAGATCGGTTCTGCATGGATATCGCCGTCGATCGCCACTTCTTGACCGGCGTCACTGAAGTCGATCTGCAGAACGAAGGAAGGAGGAGAGGACGACAGAGCCACGCCACCACCATAGGGTCCGAATCCCTGCCCTAGCCTCTTCCGAATGAACCAAACCGTCTGCAAGGGAAGAAGAGAATAGGAATAATGTCGCTCGAGGGGAGATAGGAATGATTGCTAGAGGCTGACTGACAGAGATTCTAACTGAGCAAGGAAGTTACATGCTCGGCGGCTCGAGATACATGCTGTTGGCTGCAGCAAGGAAAGAGCTAAGGGACCCGAGATTAGCTTCGGCCCTAAGGATTTGGAAGAAGTGGAGGTCCCCTACGACGATGCATTAATCATCCAAGCGGTAATCTCCAACTATACAGCCCATCGAACTTTTATTAATACAAGGAGCTCGGTAAATATCATATACAGGAAGACCTTCGATCAATTGCAAATTGACCGGATTCAACTGCTGCCCATGTCGACTCCACTCTACGGCTTCACGGGCAACGAAGTGTTGTCGATCGGCCAGATCAAGTTGGTCATCTCACTCGGAGAAGAACCCCTGAAGCGGATAAGGACCACAAATTTCATATTGGTAGATGCACCCTCAGCTTACAACATCATTTTGGGTCGACCGGCACTCAATGAGTTCCGAGCAGTGGTGTCCACCTACTGTCAAAAGATTAAATTCCCGGTGAACGGTAAAGTAGGCGAAGTCAAAGGAGATCAGTTGGTCGCTCGACATTGTTACGTCGAGATGGTCCCCACGAAGCACGAGCTGCTCGGAACACCCCTCGCCTGGAGGTGAATGTCAAAACGAAGGAAATGGCTAGCGAAGGCTAATGGAGCTCGACTTGGTAGATGAAGCGTGGGATAAAGCGGTCATTCGGCTAATGGCTTACCGACAGTGGATGAGGCAAAACTATAATAGGAGGGTGATCCCGAGATTCTTCTAGGTCGGTGATCTAGTGTGGAAGAAAATCAAGTCGATCGACAACGCCACCAAACTTGAAACTTCATGGGTGGGACCTTACAGGGTCGTACAGAAACTCCGCTCAGTGGCCATGGAGCGGTCATGGAGCGGAAATCATCTCCAATCCTACATGCTTGGGTGAGAGGTGTGTGAGCAAATATAAATATACTTGTGTATATGTCTTCTAGATGTAGGGTCAATGTGAATAAAAATCGAAGTTTTCCAGACTCTTGAGCCGACCAGGCCAAGTTAAAAGTCGAGCGGCAACCATAAATCCCTGTCATCATCAATAGTCGAGCGACGACCTTAAACCCCTGTCAACGTCAGCGGTCGAGCGGCGACCTTAAACCTCTGTCTACGTCAGCGATCGAGCGGCGACCTTAAACGTCTGTCTACGTCAACGTTCGAGCGGCGACCTTAAACCCCTGTCCACGTCAGCGATCGAGCGGTGACCTTAAACTCTTGTCTTCATCAGTGATCGAGTGGCAACCTTAAAATCTTGTCTACGTCAGTAGTCGAACGACGACCTTAAATTCCTATCATCATCAACTGTCGAGCATCAATCTTAAACTCAGGCCTATTAAATAATAGTATCGACTAAAATGGTTGATCGATTCAAGATTTAATTGAGAGATGTAGACAAGAGATAATAATAAAAATGGTATTAAAGAGGAGGAGGATAAATATATATGACTGAACAACGATAAAGGGAATCATTTTGATTAAAAATTAAAAATTAAAGTGGGGCGTGGCTTTCATGATTAAAAATTTAGACATCGAATAGATCTGACCATGATTTGAAATCGTTGGTTGGACAATTATTGGAACGTCAACTTTTAATTTTAAACAATATAAAAAAATTAAAGATTCAGTTATTATTATTTAAAAGAAAAAATAACTAAAACTAATGTTATATATATATATATATATAATTTTTTTTAAATAAATTATATTTCTTTTTTATTTATTATCCCAGTTAAATAGTCTTTATGTTATTGATAATTTTATATATAAATTATATATTAAATGAATAAAATACGACCTTAATTATTAAAATTAAATAAAATTAATAAATTTAATAAGTTAAAAATAAACACTCACATGTAAAATAATTTAAAACAAATATATTGTAAAATTAACATTAATAAAAAAATAAAAATAAAAGAGTTCCACGCCAAAAACTTTAAGTCAAATAAATTAAAAAATGTAGATACTATGAAAGGATTCAGATCTATTCCAGTCCTTTATTAATCAGACTTAATAAGACATTTCTAATATGTAAATACCTTTTCTTAAAACTCTTTTAGTTACTAATGCAATGAGCTTTTAACGGGCAAAAATCAAATAAGCTTTTTGAGAGAATTTACAAAAACCAGTTTACAGAATTACAGTTGAAGAACACACGTTGGATTAGTTTTTAGACCCGGACTCAAATTAGTTTGTTAAAACGAACTGATGTATACATCGAATTAGTTTTTTTTACTCTGGAATTATCTTATTGCAAATGAATTTAAAGATATATATATGAGATTAGTTTAATTTCTTGATTTGGACTCAAATTAGTTTATCATTAACGAATTCAACGATGGACACATCAAATTAGTTTCTCGATTTATAATAGTCTTAGATTAAAAAAAAACGTCATTTAAAATTTGTTCAGATTCAATTAAACTCTCATATTAAAAAAAAATTGATAAAAATAATGATACTCTTATGTAGAGAGAATTCTAATAAAATTTTGACTTTTTTTATGGAGTAGGCATACCGCATAACTCTTCTTTTTCATCTTTTTCTTTTATTTCCTCATGTTTGCTCCTTTTATACGTATTTATTTTGTTGCTCCACGCGATCTCTTCCTCTTCTTCCATATTAGAAGTTGAGAGGTGTTGTCCCCTCTTTATGCAATAATTGGTATCAGAGTCATGGTCTAGATCAGATGTCATATGGGATGACCTTAAATAAAGTTGAGAGTAGACCTGAAGTAGGTCAGGTTGATCAGATGCTTGCAACGGGGAGGCTCGGAGCAGGTCAAGGTGATCGGGTGTTCACGAGGAGACCCGGAGCAAGTCAGGGTGACTAGATACTTGCAAGGAGATCCAAAAGGTCAGGATGACCGGATGCTTGCGGAGAGGCCCAAAGCAAGTCAAGAGTGACTGGACGTAGAAATTTTCTGTGAGGCTTGGAATAGATCAGGATGATCAAATACTCACAAAAAGGGTCAAAGCAAGTCAAAAGTGACCACATGTTGATCCTTCATTTGAGGGGAGTATTATTGGGATTCAATAAAAATCTCATATTGAAAGATTTGATAAAGTTCATGGATTTAAAAAGATATAAGATATCTCGATTGATATTAAGTCTTTTAATCGATTCATTGACCCGGTTGGATCCGATTCAGACCCGCCTATATATATATATATATAAAAGTCTCATCTGATTACGGATTCGGTCCGTTGAATCAGGTCAATAGATAATCGATTCATTGACCCGGTTGGATCCGATTCAAACCCGCCTATATATATATATATATATATATATATATATATATATATATATATAAGTCTCATCTGATTACGGATTCGGTCCGTTGAATCAGGTCAATAGATAATCGATTCATTGACCCGGTTGGATCCAATTCAGACCCGCCTATATATATATATAAAAGTCTCATCTGGATTCGGTCCGTTGAATCAGGTCAATAGATAATCGATTCATTGATCCGGTTGGATCCGATTCAAACCCGCCTATATATATATATATATATATATATATATATATAAGTCTCATCTGATTACGGATTCGGTCCGTTGAATCAGGTCAATAGATAATCGATTCATTGACCCGGTTGGATCCGATTCAGACCCGCCTATGGTCACGTCTGATGCCGACTTTTGGAAACAAAAAAACAAAAAAAAAAAAATCCATTTTCGTTTGTGGTGGTGCATGAGTCGAGCGAAGTCGAGAATGGAAACGAATTTCCTCCGTGAAATTTCCATTTCGTTTCAATTGTTGTTTGAAGGGAAAAAGCGAGGCAGGGCGGCAGAGGAAAAGGTACAAGGAAATGGCAGTGGGGCTGCTGCCGGTGCTTGTCTCGCTCGGTCTCCGCCACCACCCTCTCCTCCTCTCCTCCCCCATTCCCAACAACACAACAAACCATTCTCCCTCGTATTTAAATCCCTCCCTCCCCTTCTCTTTCTCTGGCCCATCTCCCTTTCCCTCTATATATAGCTCGCCTCAGTTCGTTAGCCTCCTCCCCTTTCACCTCACGCGGAAAGGAAGCTTCTTGCTGCCCCAGGTCGATTCCGGGGGCGGAGCATCTGGCTTTGCTTCGAAAAAGTTGAGATTTTTGACCGAATTGATCGACGAGTGGCTTGTGTGTTTGTTCCTTACATTACATGGGAAGGAGGGAGTTCGGAGCAGGAATTCCGCGATGGCTGTGCGGGCTGGTGGAAGAGAGTTTCTTTGTGGGCTGCCCCGCTCACGAGAACCGGAAGAAGAACGAGAAGAACACCTTTTGCCTCGGCTGCTGCACCAGCATCTGCCTCCACTGCGCCGCCGACCACCGCTCCCACCCTCTCCTCCAGGTTCCGCCTTCCTCCTCCTCCTCCTCGCTAATTAGCTCCTCTATCATCCCTAATCTTAATCTTCTTTCTACTTCTGCTGTGTTGCTAAATTAAAAGATGGTTCTTTAAACGTAAAGCAGTGGTTCTTGATTCATGAACCTCTCGTTTTCTTTGAAATTGATGTACCAAGAAGTGTTTGAGGAATTGTTGATTAGGCCTTGCTGGTTTTACTAAATCTTTACCCATACGATAGGTGATTAGAGAGAAGTTTCGGGCTCTAATGCTGGAATTGATGCTTATTTTTGTTCTTTGTTTCTTCTTCCTATGCCAATAATTTCCTCCACCGCATGTAGTGCAGAGAGAGAGAGAGTGAGTTAGAAAATGGCACAGGAGTATAGTAAGTGTCAGATATGGATTTAAGGCAAATAGAGCTTCCCTGAATAGTGATGATAGTAAATGGTTCCTCCTCAAGAAACTCACATGTTGATTGAAATATCAATTCATTTCTCTTTAGGCCATAACATCTCACCAGAAACTAGTTTGAGTTCCCTTCTAAACTTCACATGTTCTTCACTTCACAGCATGCGTTTGATTGAATTGTTTAGGTTCGGCGCTACATATACAATGATGTGGTTCGATTGGAGGAGCTCGACAAGCTCATAGATTGCTCATATGTTCAGGTGCTTAAGCTTTACTGCTGTGTGTTGTTGCTCATGTAGTTTGTTGACATTACCAGCTTTACTTTGTTGGTACGACAGCCTTATACCATAAACAGTGCTAAAGTGGTCTTTTTGAAGCCAAGGCCTCGATCAAGGCCTTCCAAAGGCTCTGCCAACATTTGCTCGACATGTGACAGAATCCTCCAAGAGCCCTTCCACTTCTGCTCTCTCTCCTGCAAGGTACTCTCACTTTTGTCTCACAAAAGATCTTATTGTTTTGTCCTTGAGTGCATACCAATGGGGTTAAGGATTATTTCAGTGGTAGCAAGAGACTTATACAGATTGCTGAAACATGTTCAGGTGGATCATTTTCTGGTAGTAGGAGAGGACTTGTCGAGCATACTAGTCGAGGAATCTGAAATCGCTTTCTCTCACTTTGAGAGCCTCAGGGTGGACAGCTCTGATCCCTTGGAGGACTACAGCCAGATGACAGTAGAAGAAGAGCCTATGCACGACAGTGATTATGGCAGGAAGAGCTCCGGAACAAAGAAGGAGAGTGGTGGTTCCTTCCCCAATCAAGCTCTATCTCCTAGCTTCAACAACAGTGGCAGGAGGAGGAGGAAGAGCCAAAATCCTCAAAGATCGTATCTTTCATAGCTTATTGTTAGGTGTGAAGTTTCCATTGCTGGTCAGGTGGATACAGTGGACCGTGACTGAGGTCCACAGTGGCTACCAATTTTGCATCGATGCAATGAATGGATCGTGCGTAGTATTTCCATACATCCGTCCATATCAGATTTATATAAATCCAACAATATCAAATAAAAAGTAAAACAGGTCTTTCTTTTCTTAGTCCGAAATAAAAGAGCTAGAAGGGTCTCAAAATATTGGAAGATGTACCATTAGTGCTGCCTTGAGACAACAGATGCTACAAATGCAAACAATTCAACACGAGTTTTGCCATCTCTTGCAAGAGTAATAGAAGAAAAACACAGAATTGCACCACCCTTATGAATCTGTAGCAGCCTCCTTGCGCCTCCGAGTCCATTTAGGAGTTGTCTCGATGAGCTTGTGAGGCATGAGTTGCCTCTCCCGCTTAGTCAATTTCTTGAAATTGCTTACTCGCAGCTTCGCGATCTTTGTTTCCTCTTCGGGAGTGGTTTCCCTGACCACCACCGTCAGGCGGCATTGAGGCCTCTCCATGACACCAGACCTACCTTTAGCATGGTACGATACTTGCTTACGATACACACCTTTCCCCACAAAAGCTTCAGCTACAAGGAAGGGCAAAAAAGGATAACCAAATGCGAAATGGTGGATGGATCTCACTTATTATAAGTAGCTTGAAACATTCAGGTTACCAACGAGGAGACGATCTGGATCGAGTCCATGGTTATGTGTTGCATTTGCGCGGGCTGAATGGATCACCTGCAATACAATCAAAATGTAGAAGGGAGATGGTATTAAATCAAGCCAATTGTTCTGCAGTCCAAAATGATTTGCACTGCTCAAGACCTGATAGACAGTCATTGCAGCCCGTTTCACAATCAGTTGCAATTGCAAGAGAGCATCTTCAACACGCATACCACGTACTAGTTTAGCGACCAGATTAACCTTCTTTGGACTCTGTTATCAATAAATCAAATATAAGATGGATGATAAAATTAAAAGCTCAAGGGGTGTAACCTTGAGGTTTAAGTAAATACTAAAGGTGAATCCATAAAAACTGTAAAAACTGGTTTAGGGTATGTTCAAACATGGTAAACAAAGTCTTAGCAAGCAAGACGGTCCATTTAAGCATTTAATTATCACCTTAAACTAAATACTGGTCTATGCAATTATGCCACGGCGAATTTAGAAACTAATCACTGAGTAAATGAACTTGATAGGGACTTAAATAGAGTCACCTGTTATCTGACACGATCAAGAACTAAGCCAAAGACCAATCAGAGTTCAGAGAACCTACTATCTCAACACAAATCATGAAGCAAAAGAACAAAGTCCAGAATGGAATTTGTTAGGATGCATCATCAAATGAATTAATAATCTGGCAATTATTAATCAGAAACAAATGCAGCCTGGAGCCTTGCAATTAGACTTCAAACACAAAATCTTATGGAGTACGGATGATAATAGTGAAAAGAATCATGACTTAAATTAATGTACTAAGATATTCTAAAACGTGGTTAATTCTTGAAGGACATACTGGCAGAACCAGAAAGATAAAATAGGTTGGACAAGTAACATATTGGATGGATAAGCAAAAGTTGGACGTGATGTACTATAATTTTCAGGGTAACTTCCATTTAATGTACATGGACAGACCATAGCAGAAGCGAGGATGATCTAGCACGAGTAAACAGAACATTAGGCTCAGACACGTCTTTAATCTTTAAGTAGTTTGCTAAACAATATACTGCCTAGGTGTGGGGAATTAGTACAATAGAAGATATTTATCTTTCATTTTTTAAGCATTAAATTGTTCTTACTACCTACTTCAATTTAAAACTTGAATAATATGAACCTACATAAAAATCAATAGACCTAGAGCATCTAAAATAATCCATTACCTCTTATATCCAATCCAAATACGTTGATGAGAAAAATGTTTAAGTCATCTCCAAGTGTACAAATTACTTACATAAAATGCATTTATCAGTTTCAAAATCATAAAATTGGAAACTCAAGCTTAGGAACACTTGCACACGAAAAAAAAAAGTAAAACTATAAAAATCTGTGATAGTTGAAGTTTTTCTTGGCCACACAGAGAAGTGGTTAACATTTGGTATCTACATCTTAATTTGGAAATGAGAAGTGAAAAATGACGGATAACTTTACAATGGAATCAATGATGTTTGGGATGATTTATACCTGTCTTATTTTTTTCTTAATAGCTTGAACGGTCAATGGTTTTGATAGCCCATCTTTTTTCTTGGTCTTCAGAGAATCTCCAATGAGAAGAGGAGAAGAGATAGGTACTGCATCAGTATTTTCTTCAGCCAACAAGCTCCTTGTACTGGAAATTTGCTACAGTAGCATCACGTGGGATCAAATATCAAACATGTATTATTGCTCAAACCTAAGATGAAATCTGATAAAATAATCACAGAGAGAATGATAATTTTGACAAGGAACAGCATCTTAATTTTTAAGTATGTGCAGTAAAATGTCATGAAAGCCGATGAATAATTTGAGGTTTTAACAAACAATTTTGTAGTATCAGGAATCCAGTACCTCAGTTATAGATATGCTTCGTTTGAAATAAAAAAGGGATACAGCAGACTATTTTTGTGTACCGGTACAATCTACAAAGTAAACTCTTCAATTATGTCCTTAAGTTACCAGAAATTGAAAAACACATTTCAAAGATCAACTTTCTACATGCAAATCCAGAACATTGATAATTTGTGAATAAAGAAAAGTTGGGTAACATGACAGTTCAAAGGTAAAGCTTATGCATTAGATGTGCAATTTAAGGCAATTACCAGATGCTGTAGATACTGATAAAGAGGCCTTCCAACTTTTGCAGAAGAAAAATCAGATAGTCTCCATGGATGTGCATATTGACCTGCAATAAGAATATTAAATTTTTTATTATCAACCTAAGAAGAGTTAAATTATAACGGATAAGGTAAATAGAATATCTAAGATTTGAAAAAAAAAAAAAAAAACTAAATTTTTGATCAAGTATACAACTTAAAAAGGATTCTACACTTGAAAGTCTTCATTTCAGAGTTCAGACACTGTAAAGATTCCGAGAGTATGTTGTACATGAAGACAGGAAAATCCACAAGCATGCAGGTTAAAAAGGGTAAAGCAGGAGTTTTGTACAAGGTAAATTATGTTGAGTTTGTTCAGAACCTGGATTTCATAACAAAGACATTCTTTATGAATAAAATCAAAATCATGTGTGAAAAACTAGATTGACTAATTCGCATTAGGATGTCTTGCACAAATAGACACAAAGTTTTGGATGGAAATTATTGAAAAGATAAGAGAGTCATGATTACCTGGTGAAAGGATCTTTGTGCAGGTGCTATACCCAGTGCTATATATCCGACAATTCTGCTCAGCCACTGTAGTGACCTGCCGAAAAACAGATCGTAGACAACGTTGCCATCCAGCCATGATCCAGGGACTGCAAGATCCTTTGTCAATATATATAATGAAATGAAAGATCGGTAGAAATGATATAAGAAATAAGAAGGCATAGAAACATTGTAACTTTGCTTGTAGCGCTACTTTGGCAAATTTTATAGAAATCATATAAATTAATTTGACTGTTTCTAAAGGACAATTAGGAATCACTAACCAACAGGGTGAGTGTTTATGATGGAGATCATGCCAAACAATCTCATTAAATTAGCGATACCAGAAAGTAAATGTCGTTACAAATTAGCAAGTGTAATCTTTGAAGGTTAGTTTTATAACTGAGAAAACCTAGTAGGTGCAAAGAAGTAGCAGTCACAAAACTGCTGGAAAAAGTTGTTCAGGAAAGTCAATGTGGTGTTTCATACAACTTAGTGAAATTGATTTTAAAGGTTCAGGTGTTTGGTAAAGCTGTGATAAAAGTAGAGTAAAAATGGCATAGAAATGACAAAAACAGACACAGTGAACAATAGAGATAATTAGTATATTAAATATTTTCATCTAAATGTAGAAATCAATATAGCTGTGATAATTAGTAGGGATTAGTGGCGTAAAAGGATCCATATAGCTGACCTCACATGGTAGGATAAGGTTTGGTTGTTGTTGTATTTTTAATTTAATTTTCTTCTTGCCACTTCATCAACATTATTCCAATGAACCTTTAATTGCCTAGACTCTAACAAGTGCTCCGCCTAGATCTACCTTTTAATACCTAGTATATATGTACTTCAAGTACATAAGTAAAATAAGATAAATATAACTGAGGAAATCCCAAAATATAGCAAAACTATGTGAAGTGTCATCTGAGTAATCCAACTAGCAAAAATTAATATCAACCACAAGAGGGAAAAAAAAAAAATCTAGACCTTCTCTCTTTGTGACCCTGGAGTGGCAAGAGGAGTAAGCAAGAAAAACAAAGTGGTAAAGCACCATGAATGAGATTAACAAAGGTAAGATCTTGTGGCGAAATAATACACTAAATGTATCCACTACAATTTTATTTATGAAGTAACCCACTGCTAAACTAATGTTTTTTTTTTGCAAATACTAATTAATGAGTGTGATTAGACCCACTCATGGGTGCCAGCCCAACGTTCCACCCATATTGATGATAGGTGACACCAACGAAAGGAAAATTAGCACGTATAATTGCTATGGTCCATTCATCTAATTGAAGGCTCCATTTGTTATATGAATCATTAACCATAAGATGCCATCGTTCACAAGTACTTCAACCATAACAAGTGACTCTATCTAGAAGTAATTCTTCTAGTGTTATGCTTTGTTATGTTAAACCTTAAGACCATCATGTCCTAACTTAAAATACGGAATCGGTATATCTGCCCTCTTCAATCTATATTTCTCATCCACACACCCGGAGAGGAGACGACCAGAGGGAGCTGCGACTGTTCGGAAGTGGGGAAATTAGTGACTACAGCTGCTGCTCGGAGCAGACGAAAAAGGAAGGGAGGGGAAGGCAGAAGAGGTCCGCTGATGCTCGTCGGGAAAGGGGTTGGAAGGAAGAGTTTTTTTGCCCCAAAAAGGGGGGAAAAAAACTGCGACGATTGCTGCAGTCCGCAGGGAAGCGGAGGCGGCTGTTGCCAGCGACGACGAGGAGGAGAAATAGAAGGTAGCTCGCAGGCGCAGAAGATCTCGATCGCTGGAAAAGACAGGCGTAGAAGCAATGAGTCTCTGCGGAGGAGATCGCGGGAGTGGGAAGAGGAGTTCGTGCGGCGGGGATCCGGAATATGAAGAGAAGGGTCAAGCCTCCCGATTTCCGATCCTTTTTCGCTGCAACTCGACCAGACGACTAAGCGATGGTGGGTCGTTGCTCGGTGGGGATCCGTCATCAGACGAAGTAGTGAATTAAGGAGGAAGAGATTACATTTACCGGTACTCGCTGCTGGTCGGACTTCTGAGGAAGTGTCGAGCCCGCGCTCGTCACCGACTGGGCGGCGCTGATCTCAAGAATGGAAGAGGAGCGGCCAGCGGCGGTGAGTCGACTCGAAGGCGACGGCGGCGGGAGGAGAAGCGGGGTATAGAGTTAGGGGAAATGACGAAGGGATAATTTCATTTCATTCTATTATACCTGTCATATTTAAATTGTATTTTTTATGTACCCCCTGTAGATTTTAAGTGTCGTTAAAATGTCCTTGTAATTTCACTGTTTTTCATTTTAACGCTAAGCTTTCGTAAATATTGTTAGCTAACCCCTCCATTGTTAACAAAATCAATGCCTCTTTCAAATTTATGCAAAATCTACCGCTTCGATATCAAACTCAATTACGCCCCGAGGCAATACCTAACAATAAATAAGTATAGAGAGATAAAAAAATGTCTCACTCTAAAGAATAAGATTGGATTTGCCTAATAAATAAATAAATGATGAATCAAATAATATCAAGTCTAGAACAGCTAGGGTAATTGAGAAGTACCATGATGGGGATTTTGAAAAAGTCTTGATCATAAGATTTATGATGAGAAAGATTAAAGTTTTCACACTCAATAATTGATTGAAATATCATCTCAATATATTCATAATACGATCTCAATGCCTCAAGCTTGGTGCAGTTATAAAGGCACGGCAACTCGGTAGCTAGGATTCGATTATCAAGAAGATAAGGAATGTTTTCGATTTTCTTTATCATTATCAATCGATCAAAATTTATTAGACTTCAAAAGAACTTTAAAAGGTCCAATCATTTAAAATCTCCAAATCAAATAAAAATACTTTTAAATATTGAAATTCATGCTAATCCTTTAAAATTTAATTATCAAATATATTATTAAATCTAACAAAAGATTCTCATGATGCTAAAAAGTGATTTGTTTGTCTTAGCATTTTGATTAATCTATTCTCAAATTAATACGGAAGAAATAAATCATAAATGACTACTAATCTTAAATGACGCATGGAAAAAGATAAACCCCTACTAATCAGGATTTAACTCTCAATCTTTATTATAATAATAATATCATATGCTAACTAACTATCCATCCAAAAGGAAATATTCTCATTGTGCAAAAGGTGGATCCCGCCGCCCAGCGGCCCCCTAGACCTGGCCCCAGAATTTAACACAGCCGGCCCAGATTATTCATCCAGTGCGCGTTCGTGGACCTTCGACCCTACGACTCATTGTGCAAGGATGTCACGCCTTAACCGGTTGATCCAGCCCGCGGGAGAACATGATTCTCAAACATATAAAAGGTGGAACATGAGCCTTAACAACGCTTCACCTTAGCTTTCAACGACACTTATTGAACATTTAAGGGTAAAATAATATTAGATATGACTATAGAAAATTTGAAAGGGAGCGCAAATAATTTTTCCTCAAGATTACAATTTTTTTAAGAAAAAATATTAAAAAGACACCCTTTAATAATAATTAAAATTTCTCTATAATATCTTTAAAATTTAAATAAACCATCTATTTTAATAATTATTTATCATTACACATTAAAATATTTTAAATATTTTTTTATTTTTTTATTTTTTTTACCTATATAATATCTACTTTCATTACCCAATTCATTTTTTTATTTTTTCCAAAATTAAATAATGTTTTAATATTTAAAAATAAATTTTATTTACTAATTTAAAAAAAAACATATGCACAAAATCAAAAATGAATGGTATAACTAATATATATAAAAAAAATTATATAAAATATAAAATTCAATGTGTGCTGTGAGATATTCAACATAACACGCATGGTAATTAATAATATTTAGAGACTATGCCGACAAATATTGAATTATGAAGCATGATCAAGATATCTGAATATGACCAAATTTATGTATGACAGAAATAAAAGGAACTCCATCTGACACATTGACACAGACCAAGAAGGGAAGTACGGCAATAGAGGAGTCTTATGACATCTTGCTCGACAGAAAGGCTACTTCTTAGGACACTGGAAGGGCATCAACTCAAAAGTTGGCAATCTCAAACGCTCTGACTATGTTTTATTAAGCAGCATTTTTCTTCTCCAAGAGTATCTCAATCATATCAGCAGCATCTTGAACCGTCTGAATGGTCTGGGCATTTTCTTCCTCCACACTGATACCAAATTCCTCCTCAAGACCCATAACGACTTCAACCTGCGCTAGAAATTGATGTTTAGTAGCTTTCTGAAACAATTCCTCTTCACAATAATTATCAACAACAGGTACGATGATGTTTCGGCATCATCACATGCAACAATTCTTATTTTGTAAGTCAAATTAGCTTCAACAAATTTTCTGTAGGGCAAGCCATGGATTTCTGGCAAGCTATGTGATTTTACCATAATATCATAGAAACAAGCAATTGCAACTTTCTCAAAAACTAAAAGTGGTAAGGTTGTTATCAATGTGACTGTTATTACAATAGAGATGGAGAAAAATTAATTGGTTTTTTGTATAGGTGTAGAATAGTCACATAAGCAGAGTTGTACAATAAGACTTTAGAATTTTGCAGATATTTTGAAGAATCATGTAGAAGTATTGTGGAAAATTTTCAAATAAGAACGTGACTGTTACCGTGTCAAGAGAATCAGCCCCGAGTTGAACAAAGGTGGATTCTCCAGTAACCAGAGCATTCTCAGCGAGTGCCAACTGTTTCTTCACAATTGAGCACACCTTCTCCAGCGTCTCTGGCTTGGCCTGCTCAAAGAATCAGATCGTATTTCATACAATTTCATGCCAAGAAGGAATGACAAAGATATTGGTTACAATTACATAATATATCACTTGTGCATTATGTAGGATTCCAACTTAAATGAGATAGTTAAAACATAAACCATACGAATTGTGGAAGATGTAGTATAGGCACTCCTAGGGCAATATTTGAAATGCAAGATCCATTAGGAAAAAGATATAATCTTATGGCTACCTGTGTTCCCTATTTATATCAAAGTCTTTTTTTAAGTCTAAATGGGAGACCAATTCCTGACACTTGGGATATTGTCAAGGTGCTGTTAATATCAAAATCTTTCAAGTCGCTATTAATTGAACTTTTATTTAAAAAAAAAAAAATTGATCTGTCACCCATACCTTCAATTATGGTTGTTAATTGTCCTTAGTCGAATGATTCTAATGAATTTTCAAAATATCTTATGACTGGAGAATTAATTACACGTTTATAAATTTAATTTTCAAATATGATTATTATAAGAAATAAGATCATAATCATTCAACTTGTCAAACTATAGATTTATTGGAACATATATAGCATTTTAATCAATTTTCTCTCAATTAATCATCTATCAAAACTATATCTAATTGCTTCCAAATATGTTTCTTTTACCTTAGCTTTTCTATAATTTCACGTATCCTCATGTCAACTGCACTAATTTAACTGCATTTGTTATAAGAGTTGTTAACCATTTGCTATAAGAGTAATGAATGCCCAACTCCGTAATGATGACACCAATCATACAAGATTTCAACAATCACTCCTCATTTTAAACATTTTAACCTTTTACCATACAGATAACAATAGTGAATGGCTCGACTCCCTAATGATGACAAGGAGTTCCATCTCATTACATGACATCAACCAGCGAAGGAAACATAGAAGTCATGTAGCACTTACCTATATGACTGGTAAACGGAAACAACTTTAGCTTGTAAACCACAAGTTTATCAAAGCCGTAATCTGGGTAGCTTACAAAATTTCACCAGAAATATGTTGTTTCAGATATTAATTTAACAATGGGGAAAACTATAAAATGCTTAAAATATGCAAGAAGATTAAAACATCACCGGCTATCAGTACTAAACTAAATATCCAATATTATTCAATCTGACATTAACAAACAAAAAAATAATCATATTCTTCAAACAATATACCCTTTCACATAAAACAGGTTACTCCATAGAAGAAAGCATGAACTAATTGAATGATAGACTTCTCTATTCAATAAGAGGGTGCCAAGCCCATGGTTGGTGCTCTAAGCAACTAAATTGGTAATGACTTGGGATGAGTGACCAAATTCACTAGCTCCAACATTATACAATGTAAAAAAAAAAACTGTAAATGACATAATTTTACTAAAGGAAAACATTAATGAATGCAGTTAACCAAAGCATTAAATCTTTGTTTTCATCAGCACATTATACAACATTTTTTGAGTGGAAGATATTGAGTGTTTGCCTACCTACTTCATTAATGTCTAGCATCTTTACAAATTCATATTTGTGTTTATCTCAAGCTGAAATTTACAACCTTCAGATTAAAAAAAAAATGGAAACTGGATCTCAATGGATCAACAAAATGGCATACTGAATGAGAGAAATACCTGCACATAGAAAATGTATACACAAAGGACAAAGAGAACATACAGCACAAGAAATCCTGAAGCGCGGTGCTGAGCGGATTGAAACAAAGCTCTTCCGTTGGCTTGTGAAGGAAACTGATTTGAGACCAGAGAGGTGATTAGATACCTGCAAAACAGGGAAAATATCTATATGTCATTTTGGTTTGAACTGAGAGAAGAATGTAATCAGTTTGGAAACTACACTGATGATTATTTCAAAATTGATCAATGGTTGCAATATAATATCACCACATTATGCCACATGCTGAGTAAACAACAGGACAATAAGAGTATACTTAAAACAATCATGTAGTAAAGTAGTCTTCCAACTACATCGCTACAGGATATTTGAAATACATACAGCTAGAGACAATTTAAACAATTGGGGAATGTAGAAGCAATAGAAATTTGAGTATATAAATAAATAAATAAAAAGATGATATTGGCATAGCAGAGAAAGTAAACAGTGAAGAGCTGTTCACGGTACAATTCGTTATTCTCCATAGAGTTAAGAGCCCTCGCACTTGATAGGCCTCAATCAGAGATGGAAATTAGAAATGTCGACATCAGATTTGATATGAAAATTAGATGTATATGCACCAGCGATAGTACGTTCAGAGTACAGAGAAAAATAGGAGAGAAGGTTGAAAAGAAAGAGTCGAAGAGAGAGAGATGGAAGAGCAGGGTGAACATATGATACAGTTAAGAATTTCATCTAGTCAAACATGAGATAATCCACACTCATCTAAACAAGCGACAATTATTAGATCTTGAATCACATGCCGATGTCCAACCTGTCGTGCTCTCCAGAACATCCTATACTCTCATTTATAATGAATGCGAGCAACCTACTTTCCTAGGAAGAAAAACAAGGCTACGCCTTAAACGATATAAGAGATTTTCGTCACATAAAAAATTGTTTTATTTCCTGGAATATAGATGAACTAGCATTTATAATGATAAAGATCGATCGAGACAACAAGCAAAGAAAAGATTTGACAACTTCAAGATCCATTATTTCAAACCAGACATAAACCCTCATTAATAAGCAATGTGCGTTGCAAAGGAACTCCAGTTCATCCTTAATATAGTTGTTCGATTAGCTTAAACTCACAATCTAAACAGTGAACAGATACGAAATCGAGGCAAAGGATTCTGTTAATAGTCCAATACTCAAAATAAATCAACCCACCGCTTCCAATAGGAAACAATACAATAAAATATTATAAATGAAAAAACAGTCGATGTATTCAGAGCTCCTCGACTAAACTTCTCATGCCAAAAAAATCACAAGACAAACAATCCAACCAGATCCGACCAAAATCCTAAAGAATGGATATAAGAAACAGAAACAGGTTCAGATCAAGCAAACACAAGGTAGGTAGCGACTCGTACCTGCTGCAGCCGCCGCGGCGGACGAACCGAGACCGCGAAGGCTGTTCCAGCGACTGAAGCCATCGATCTGCGAGTGAAACCGAGAAAACACGAAAGGAAGCGAGAGAAAAGGGAAAGACGAGCTCTGCGTCGATCACCAAATGCGAGGGTGCGGAAGGCGGAAGTCCGTATATAGAGAGGGCTGGCCTTGGTATTATCGACATGAAATGACCAAAATGCTATGACAGCATTCCCGACAAACGAGGAAATGGCTTGGTATTGCTGTCATTTCATTTAGGCAAAGCGTGCCCTATATGCGGTCAGATCTACCTTTGCCCTCCCGACCCCGCACAGTGACATTTATGGGAACTAGATCCTGACGGTCCAATTGTTCTTTTTTTTTTTTTCGAATCAACGGTTGTTTGAGACTACGCTTTGACAACTCATCATGGAACACGATTGCCTGGAGAGGCGCCTGCAGCATCGGTTTCATCGAACTCGACCTCGATCCCGAACAGCTGGCGACGGAAGCTTCGGTGTTTGGTCATCCGAAGTTCCGAACCGAACCAACAACTTCCTTCAATAACTAGGATTCGTTTATTCTGTGAAAGATGACTTGATTCCAAACAGAAATTATTTTATCTTAACAAAATATTCTCTTTTAATCATAATTTTCTACTGTGATAGAAACTGAAAGTACTATTAGCAATTCAATGATATGGTGGAAACGCTAGAATGTCTACCGAGATAACGCTAGTATTGAAAAGAAAGTAATTTTCATGAAGCATATGATAACAATATCGTAAGATCTTACAAAAAGAAAGTATGTAGTAATTGAAAATAAAATAAATTACAAGCAATACGAGTCTAGGACGAACAAAGACAAATGCAAGACGGGGAAAAAAGGTCAAAAGGATATTGTTTCTTGAATCAGTACTTTTATAGAGTACAAACTTTGGTGTGGTTGAAGTCTCATCACTTTTTACGTCTACTTTGTAATTAAAAAAAAATATATCAATCAGAATGAAGAATGCTACAAGAAGGGTATATGCTTTGTACGAGCATTAGGCAGGGGGTGGAGGGCTTCCACTATCAGCAAGCCAGCTCCACACGTTGTACGAGGATTAGGCAGGAGGTGGAGGGCTTCCACTGCCAGCAAGCCAGCTCCACACGCCACCGGAGCTTTGCTGTTGCTGAATGCTTAGAGCTTCCTGTTCTGAGGCCGCCTTCTGCCGCCGAAGCAGCTCCACTTCCTTCTCCAATGCCTCCATCGCCTGCAATTTTTGCCGTAGTTCTGCCACGTCCACCTATCAAGAATATAACTTCTTAGGTATCTGTTAATTGTAAACATAGATACTTGAATGCATACATGTTTCACGTCAATCAGCACACGTCCAGAACAATACAAAATGGAAGTCATCTTCAGCATTGAACTCGAGAAAAATATTCGTAAAAATAAAACATACATCAAGAAAGCTACAACAGGTTTTCAGCCTCCCATTTATTTTTTGAAAAATGAGCACACATGAATAAAGGAATTGGAGTAGGAGATTAAGTGAGTTTGGGTAATAATGACAGTAGGAGAAAGGTTTCAAGCTTGCAATGGAGAAATTTGCTTTCATTCTACCAGGTTAAAAAAATGCCCCAGCGAAAGTCTTGGCATTCTAGGATTGATGAAGTGCAAATAGGTGATTTGCTGCCAATGATGGTGGATGTTATCAATTAATACTAATGCTGTTTGAGGATAATTAAGGTTTATTTACAACAGTAATCATTTTGGAAAAGCAAGGTCGAACCATCAGTTCTCTATAGCTTTGTAGTTGTGCTAAGGAATTCAATAACAGTCAAGGTAGTTTTCAGTTGTAAACACCATGAAGTTAATTCTGCTGAGAGAAATAGTAATGATAGTATCTTAGAAGATAATACAAAGTTTAACTAGAAGAGGAAGGATTACTTTGGCAAGAATCACAATGTTTTTTGTGGGATGTTGGTGAAGCTGCAGAACAACACTTATTCAAAAATTAAGTGGGCCTTTATTGGACAATACATATAATTATCAAGTGCAATAGCCAAGCAGAAATTATTTTGGGGGGAGACACTGGAAAATAGAATGGCCTAAAATATTGTTGCTTGCTGTGTGCAGGGTACGGAGAGATACTGATTTATCTGGCTTAATGGGAATTTTGAGAAAAACAATTTTTGGCTAGAATCGAATTGCTTAACTAGGGGTGAAAAAAATACAGAAAATTTTAATATACCGCACATACCATACCAATATTTACCGTTCATACCGAAGATTATGGTATACTAAAAATTTTGATACAATATTATACCGTACCTAAAATTTCGATATCCGCATCAGTATGAAATTATTATTTTTCGATATTTCGGTATATACTGAAATACCTAATATATTCTCTTATAAATTATTTACTATTCTAATTAGATCTAAAAGTTTTATTGGCAGTCCAAGTCAACTCCGTTCTCCCCTTGAGGAATTGATATATGATAAAAATTATTTATTATTCTACTTAGGCTTAAAAGTACCTCCTTTCAAACTATGTTCTCCATCGTCGCCCACTCTGATCAGTAAACCAAGCCATTGCCCCTCCTCCAATTCGAGCTCGTTAGCATCCCCTCCAAGGTCGATTCCACTCCTTGATCTCTTTCCCCTTTCCTCTTCCCGAAAACTCTAAACAGGACCTAGTCCTCTTTAAACCCTAACCCAAGACTATCTTCTCATCGCTCTTCATTCCTATTTCTCTTCACGAAGTCTTTGCCCTAACCCATATGCACTCCTCGATTTACTTGAAGTATTTGATGAAGCATTCATCGTCTCCACCAAGTCTATTTTCAAATTTTGGCAAGAAAGCGAAAGGTTTGATTTCTCTTATCCAACTTTTTCCTCTCTTTTTTGGATTTAGCATTGTATTTAATGGTTATGTTTCGAATCACAAATTCTTTGTTTACATGTGTAGTGAATCATATGAATTATTACCTTTTCCAAGATGGAGTCTAATAGCCAAGTTCATCCCAAACATCAAACGCAACATAATCTAAAATACAAAGTCTATGGGTCAAAAAAGATTAAGAAAATCTTCCAAATCAAAGCCTCATATAGCTCTTAAACAATTAAGGCATATATCTTGGGAGCATTGTGAAAAGGGAAAAAAGAACAAGGAATAGAGATATGCAAATAGTGCGAAGTTGAGATCCCAGCAGCTTACGGAAGTACTAGTGGGTTAAAAAACCACTTCGTAAAGAGGTGCAAGTCAAGTCCACTCTATGAAGCAAGTGAGAATGTTAAAAGTCAACCTACATTGATGAATGAGACTATAGGACAAGTGCCCTAGTTCCTCATACTTATAATCAAAAAAGATGTGAATTGAAATTGTCAAGGTATGTGATTGTCGATGAAGTATCTTTTAGGACTGTCGAAAGGAAGGGGTTTGTAGAGTTATTATATGAATTACAACCGAGATTCAGAATTCCTGATAAAAGAAAGTTGCAAGTATGGTTTATGATCTATTCTTAGTTGAGAAAGCTAAAATACAAAGTGTGATTGGCGACCAAAGGGTAAGTATCACAACTGATACTTGGACATCCATTCAAAACATAAATAATGTAGTAGTGACAACTCACTTTTTGGATAGTGATTGGAAGTTACATAAAAGAATAATTAACTTCACAAATATCACTAGTTATATAGCAAAATAAATTGGCAAGATGGTTGAGGTATGTCACAATGGGGGATAGAAAAAGTCTTTTCAATTGTAGTCGACAATGCTTCCTCTAATGGCACTGCAATTGATTACTTGAAAAGAAGAATAAAAGTGAAAATTCATTGTTATTTGAAGGGAAATACTTGCACTTGAGGTGCGTGGGTCATATACTTAACTTAATTGTTAAGGATGGCTTGAAGAAGCTTAATGTTTCAATTAAAGCTATAAGGAATGCAGTTGTTTTTATTCATTCTTCCTCATCAAGGTTGAATAAATTTAGGGAGTTTGCCATACTATCCAAGTTTTCTAGTACATCAACAGTACTTATGGATGTCAAAATAAGGTGGAATGCAACTTATAAAATGCTCAAAGTTGCATTACAGTATAGAAGGGTGTTCGAAAGGATGGCCGAAGAATGATTGCCTTTTATGAATTACTTGTACGAAAAAGATGAAAAGGGTAAAGAAAGGATGGGGCCTCCAATTGCTGATGATTGGGAGAATGCAAGACTTTTGTACACTGTCTAAAAAATTTTATGATGTCACTTTGGAGCTAAGTGGTGCAATCACTTATCAATTATTGCATTACAAATTGAGATTGAGAGAAAGAGAATTGATGATTTGGATCCAACTCTTTAAAAGATAGCATGTGCAATAAAGTTAAAGTTTGACAAGTATTGGGGGAATTGATATAATATGAACCCTTTGATATTTATTGAGAATATTTTGGACCCGAGGAACAAGTTTCAAATGATCAAAATCGGTGTCAAAATTTGGAGGTACTCCTACAAGGATCCAAGAGTTTGTTGATAAGGTCAAACAAAACTTGATAACTTTGTGAACGGAGTACAAGGGAATAAATGATATATTGAATGTTGAGAATTAAAGTATGTAAATAGAGTGTGATAGTGGAGATGGTGGTACTAGTGGTGGTCTTTGTGATGAATTGTTTGATGATGTGGAAGCACAAAACGAGAAAAAAAAAAAAAACTTCAAGAGATATCCAATGAAGTGGATAAGTACCTAGTCAATGACATTGAAAAACAATCTAAACAATCTTTCAATCTTTTGGAATGGTGGAGAGGAAGTGAAACTAGATACCCGATCCTTTCAATTATTGCCAAGAATATTTTTGCAATTCCATGCTCAACTGTTGCTAATGAGTCCGCTTTTAGCTTGGGCAAAAGGGTTGTGGATCCTTTTAGAAGCAGTTTGAGTACTAAAATGGTACAGGCATTGGTGTCCACCAGTGATTGGAGCGAAGTTTAATTTTTGAAAAGATCCAACGGATGATGACCTTTAATTATATAAGGAAATTGAAGAAATTGAAAAGAATAAAAGTTTTTTATTTAATTAAATTTAAACTGAAATAATAGCTTGTTAATCTAACCTGAAATATAATGCTTCTTTTTTACAACTGCAAATGCCACTCAAGACTATGCTAGAGCTACTTGTTCTACATCCACCTCCACTTTGGTCTAACTTGAAGAGTACGATTATATTTACATCACTGGTTGGATGTCTATTGAGATCAAAGTGCAGGGTCACTAAGAGAGGTAGACAGACTAAGATGAGAGAAACTCTCTTCAAAAAGTCTAGTACTATTCAAAGTTGAAAAATAAATCACAGTTAAAGAGATGCAAAGAAAACATATAAACTATTATTAACCAAAAGAGATCTAAATTACTTAGGCATTATTAATGGTGTCTTAAGTGGCAATCAATGACTAAGTGGTGCAATAAAACCCATATGCCCACCTTTAAAGATATAATCATGTAATGAAGCTCAATTGCCCTTAGTTTGTTAGAATTGCTTATTCATGGTTTCCAAGATAGTCCCATATAAAACAATATGTCTATTTATACAAAAAAGAATTATAAAAATAGTGAAAGGGTCACTCCGTCCTTAAATGGAACCACTATATTTTCATAAAAAGAGTCACTCCGCTTACATGGCAAGATTGCATATAAAATGTTAGATTATGCATAATAACTCTCTCTTTCTATCCATATATTATTTTTTGAAATGGAGCCACTATCAATATCTTGACATCAAGTTTTTACACACAATGCCTTTCTATAGGATTGTGCTTATTTTGGCACAATATGTTTTCTTTGTTGCTATACTTTTGTTTTTCTTCTTAGTGCTTAATTTTGGCTAACTTTGGATTCTTAAATTGTTTTTAACAAGACATTTTTTATTGGCTAGTGTTTTCTTCAGCTATTATATGTATTCATGAAAATATATTTCTGCAAGAACATTTTTTAACTTCGTTTTTTGACATAATGCTTTGCTTATTATTTGTTGCTGTCAATTATCAAATTACTAGAATCGCGCTAGATAGAAGATGTGTGGAAAAGGAGGGAAACTCTCACAAAATCAATTCCCCTCCTTTCTCTCATATCTTCCATCTTACTAATCAATGTTGAAGTATTTGGTGAACTCTTTTGATGATATGAAGTTTGTGTGCAGTAAGTTTTTTTTTGAGACCTTACAACAGCAAGAGTTATTAGAAAATTGAAATCCTTATGAAATGATATCTAATCGGATGATCTCACCATATTGATTTCAAGCCGCTGTTTGTTTTGTTCACTAATGCATTTATGTAAAATGGTTTTGACTTTTAACATTTCAATATTAACATCTTATGCATGCTCTACCTCATGTATTCTTATTGGTCAAATGCTTGACGCTCATTTAAAATTTTTGCTGTTACAGGACTTGCAAATTAAGTCCCTCCACCACCCGCTCAGTCAACTACCATAAACAATGATCCTGCTATAATTTTGGTAGGACAATGATACGCATATTCATAATTGTTGACTTTAAAGTATCTTATCTTAAAGTTATTAATAGTCACATTATCCTTGGCAGTGGAGGTGCAGCAGATGTTACTTCCCATTATGGGGCTTGATCTGACCTAACGCAAATTACAAAGCACTTGCTTTTGTTTTTTGATAAGAAAAAATACTTCATTTTGTAATCAATACTTTAGTTCTTCCTGTTGTGATCAATACTTTAGTTGTTGTTAGTGATGGGTTGTGTGTTTTTTAAATCTTATTGTTTGTTTGCTGTCTAGTAATGCCTTGTTATTATGAACAGGAGGTATTACATGTGGCTTCTGAATTGATTGTATCTGATTCTTTGCGTCAAAGTGATTTTCAATATAGATGGTATTGTAAAACGATACTATACCGAAATTTTGATATACCGAAATTTTGATATACTGAAATTTTCGATATGAACAAATATGAAATTCATACCATATTGAAAATCCAATATACCAAAGTTTCAATATACTGAAATTTTCGGTACGGTATACATATAATAGGCAAAATTCGGTATATCGTACCAAACCAGCCCTATTTGAGTGGAATGTCTTCTAGGGCTAGGATTTTCCTTTTCAATCATATTAGGGAGTTGGAAGTCAATATGAAAGTTAGTCTTCTACTCCTTTTAATGTTTAGCTTTCCATCACAAAACAAAATCCATCTTTCACTAATCTTGATGTTTTCTCTTGTTGGCCCCTTTACATGGTTCTTAATGTCACTTGTGACTACTCTTAAGCAATGTTTTATAAATCATACCAGACTGACCAATTCAACCAGGAACTGACTAGTCAAGCATTACTAAGTTGAGAGGGAATTTATTGTATTGTTGTTATTCATAGAAGGGAACTATTTCACCATATAGAGTTTCAATATTATAGGTAATAACTAAACACATGATGCAGGACTAAACCATAACACAATTAATATAATAACAATTAAATCTTAATATGAATAGCAGGGAATGGTTGAATAAACTTCTAGTCTCTTGTGTGATCGTCGTGTGTTCATTATGCTGAAAGGAAAGTGTCGTAAGTATAATTGTCATTCTTTGTCAATCAAACTAGTTGGGCAATTATAAGACGACATACAAATGCAGTAGAAGAAAAGATAATGCAAAGATAGATGATTACTAGAAAAATAAATAACATAAATATAATCCCAAAGCAATTAGGTGTAGCTCCATACATGATAAAAGGAGGAAAAAAAGGTTAAAAGGTATGTCATGTTCAAAGATAACCAAGAGATGTACACAGATTGAATTAATGAGTCGAAGATGTGAATGGTAGAGAGAGACCAACAATCATTAGATTTCACAATAAAAATGTGTAAATACCTTTCGATATTACTGGTGATATAGCATTCAATAGTGTCTGATAGAGGGATAAACTCAATGTAGCCTAAAGGCCCTAAACAGTTGGAAGTTAGAGGTAACACGACCAAATCCAATGATGATAAATGTGTACCTCAAGTTTAAAGCATCTTGACTGTTCAGCAGCAAGCTGACCTCGAACTGACTGAAGTTCCTATAGTTCATAATTAAAATGGATGGGTTAAAATTTTGAATACAAACAACACCTTATTATGATTAAGAAGAAACATCAAGATGAAGCTTGCCTTAGTAAGTTCAGAATTCTTCATCTCAGCTACAGCTGACTCTTGCTTGAGCTGTACAGTATGCATTTGTTCTTTGTCAAGTGTTGCTTCTAATTCTCGTTTCTCTGCGTCCAGGGTTTCCACAATGTGCCCTATGGTTTCTTTATTGCTGACACTCTGAAATTTAAGTCAACAAAAATTGAAATAGCTACTATGATTTCCACATGATCCTATTAAATTAAAAGAAAACATCGATGCAGAATTGTAAACCACTTATGTTTTTCTGTCACTCGGCACAATTCAATACAAACAGTTGGTTATGCTGACATCTTAACAAGATGTTACATTACCATTTGCTCTGAGTCACCATTGTCCACCACAATTTCCTTGATCTTTTTATTCTGAGTTACTTCGAACTCTGGTTCCATATCTCTGCTAGCATCTACAGCAATAGTGTCCGATTCTGGCCCATCTATCATCCTTGACTGTGAATGTGATACGTGGCTGGGTTTGAGTACATAGACCTAACCAAACAGAAATTTTGCATTAACACAAGCATGAGAAAAAAAAATCTTAAATGGATGATTAAGTATTTACTTCATTGTTATAACGCCCATTATAACCTCCAAAGGAAAGAAGGAAATCTTCCCCCTTGTGTGTGTTTGTGAGCAAGCTTAAGCCCTAAAATATAATTGCAATAATAGTAGTCTTGAACTCACAATACATTTGAAATAAGAAATAACTTTCATGAACATAATAGCCAACAGTAGCAAAGATAAACTAGACAGTAAAAAACCTTATGCATACCTCACTAGCAAGGGGCACGCGTCCTTCAACAGTGGTAACAACAGACCATACTAGTGTGGCCATGTTCAAAACAAGAGTCTCAGAGACCCCTGAAAACAAGCTTAGAAGTGCAGAAAGAATTAGAAACAAGAAATCAACAATAATTGACTCTAAGTTGAAAAACGGGCAATTAACATAAACGACTATTCATAAAAGCCTAATTCAACCTCACAAAAACAAAAATGTCACAGCTAATTTATACTCTTGCCAGAATGAAAATGCAATATATATACGGTTTTGATAGCCTGGGCGACACGCATGGGTGCCTCAGTGCATGGGAGATGGAGGCGCCCACATGCGTCGTGCATGCATGTCGCACATGCTATATATATATATATATATATATATATATATATATATACCTTAAGGATAGCAGACATTGAATACTACTACAAAATACAAAGTGAACATTAAAGTTGCAGTTTAGTTTCATAATGCTTATCGAATGTAAAACAAAGTGAACCCATTTTCCTTGGGGCTACTGCTGTCTCCAGAATCCTTATATGTTTAAAAGGTTTCAACTTTAATATATTTTTTTTAATACTTCGAATATTTATCCAGGTTTGCAGCTCTGTGTCCTTAAATGCCCTTTTACTACTTTACCTTGGTAATTGTACCTTCATTCTCATTGACCATATTGTTTTTAATAATTAACAATGTAGCTAGCCATCTTATTGGACTGTACATTAAAACTTCAGAAAGGCAACAAATAGGTGAACAAAACAGCATAAAGACCATGATGCGAGTAGCTGAGGATTTATTAGTCTCCGTTCAAAGAGGAAAATGGCAAGAATACGTCTAGAAAAAGAAACTCTTCAAAAACATACCATTCTTATTATTACCACCTCCAGCAATGAACCAGTTCTCCCGAATAGTTATACCTGCATGGCCAGCTCGTGGCCCAGGAACCACACCCTGCTGCTCTGGTTCTGACCATTCCATCTAGATAAAGAATGAATATTAGAAAAGAACATAATCTATCATCATCATACCATCATCAGAAAAGAGAGATCCTTACAGTTTGCAGGTCAAGCATATGCAGATCATTAAAACATGTGGCATGAGAACCACCACCAAAAATTAGGAGATACTGGTCAGCATGACAAGCAGCAGCATGTTCAGATCTTGGAGAGGGAGCCGCACCTCTAAAACATAAAAAAGACAGAAGAATTAGTCAATGAATAGTAGCATTCTCTGTCAATTCAGATTTACATAAAAATAGTCTAATCAAAAAGACCACTGAAACTTTGGCTTTGAAGTCTAATCTAGCTGGCACTTTGTCGACAAAGGCATTCTGATATGCTGTCGTGCTTAGGGGTGTCAAGCAGAGGTTGTGGCCCAGACCATATCAATCTTAAATGGGCTAGATCAGGCCTGACATGAGCTGAGCTGAGGTGGACCTAACATGAAGCGTGTGCGAGCCAGTCATGTTGTGCAGCAGTATGCCTGCTCATGTGCCAAACTTGGCACAACCCATAACAAGGTTGTGCTAAACATGGCTCGTGCCTGTGACAAGCACAGGCCATATTTTGGGCTTGGAAAAAACCCAGACCAGGCTGGGCACGATCCCTTACTCGGGTTGACCCACATATTAGGCACCACTCAAGCACAAGACTACCCCTTTTTCTTATAATTTTCCAATATATCCATTCTTTTGTATTAAAAAAATAAAAATAGAAGAATTTTAGTCATCCTGCTATTAAAATAATTTAAAATTCTAAACTTTAAAACTAAAAATCCTTTAATATTCTATAACTACCCTCCCTGCCCTCCAACTCTCAACCAGCAAGTTCTTAGTCTCCTATTCACTCATTTTCCAATCTCTGTACTCATCTCTCATTTTCATTTCTAATCACTCAATCTCATCTCTCATTCTTAACCCTCAACCTTAAATCTCAAATTCTTAAATGCCTATTATAATATTCCACAATTCAATTTGAGCAAAATCAATGTCATCACTCATCAGCAAGGGCATGGGTCTACAATGTGAACGAGAGGAATGATTATATGGTGGCTCAACATTTATGGCTGCATCATGGACCCAAATCTGTCTTGAGTCAAGTCTACACAAACTTGGGCCATGCTTTGCCCAACACAACTCCAACATGATTGGATTCATCCTAACTGAATCCAATCATGCCTGACCCAGGCACAGACCATTGACAAGCCTGCAATGCCAGTAAGACTACCTGAATTATGCATGTAATTATGCCCATTAAAGTTCTCTATTTGCATAGAACATGTCACAAATGCAGTCTCAAAATCCAAATTCGTTTTCCTTAGTACTAAGTTGCTAACTACAATTATGACACAAGTAGTTTGTGTATTGAAAATATTTGCTAACTCAATATGCAAACCCAAAAAGCTAAGGTCAAAGAAGTTCAAGAAGATAAAAAAATAAATTCTTACATAGCATCAATGTCATCCCAGGTCATGGTTTCCAAGTCAAGTATGTTCAAATCATTGAGAAGAGATCTCTTCGCATCTTCACCACCAAATATGACTAAAGTGTTTCCAACAAGTGTAACTGATTGGCCTCCACGGGAAATCTTCAATTAAAGCAAATAGTCAATTAGATTTTGGCCATATTAACTGAAACGATTCTGAGTGGGTAGGTAAAAAACATTGGAATAAATTTCCTGAACTTATCATTTTAACTTTGGGTGTTTATCCTAAGTTTTTGGTTTGAATTACTAAAAAAAATAAAATTTAAATCTATAAATTCTGGTGGCATTTAAGGTTTCCTGACTTGATTCAATGGTCAAGATTATGCACTTGAATACTAGATCAAAGAAAACTTACTGGTGGTTTCCCATATGTCTTTAAATTTGACCATAAACAAGTTGCTGGATCAAATTCTTTCACTAGAATAATTAGAATAACACTGCTTCAGGTGGAGGGAAAAAAGCAAGGCACAATATTTACAAAACAAAATGATTTAACCTATTATGGCCTCGGATGGATCTTTTGTATGGCCAGCAATTGATAAAATCTTGCCTCCCCAAGGAATCTGAATGTAGGATAATAACAGGAAAATTTCCATTATATACTCTTGAATTATAGCCACTCTTAGCAACTCTAATGTTGCTAAAAATAGAAAATAAATCTTCATGCAGTACCAATGAATGGCCGGCAGAGGGGGCAACAGAAGCAGGGTTTGAAGAATCCAAGGAACCTGCTAATTCTTTGGCTTCAATCCTTGACCATGACAAAGTTTTCAAATCTAAAACCTGCAATAATTAGATATAACTAAAGTCATTGAATTTAGATTTCATCAGTATATTACAGAAAAAAGAAAAGAAATAAAATTGGAGGAACTATGAACCATTGGATCAATAAGTTCCCATTAAATTTTATTAAACATGTTTCTCAAGAGCACAACAATTCCAGCTAAAAAAACAATTATTTGGTTACAGTTTTATTAACCAAGTTGTACATTTCAATGGCAACCACAAAATAGTTTCATTATGTTAAAATACTCCAAATGTTGTGCTTACCTGGAGATCATTAAGGTAGCGCCCATTGTGATTTCCACCAAAAATGTACATTTTATCATGTAAGACAGCTGCTCCATGCTGCACACAAATTAGTTTTCAGCTATAGAGGAATAATGCTCGGAGCTATAATTTGAAAACACAACAGAAAAGAGAGAACACCGCATAACGAGGCTTAGGGCGTTGTCCGGATACTGGTGGTGCAACCCATTGATCATAAATACCAACTGAGTCAAGTCCCTCCTTTATCACATCTTTATCTTCCATATCCAATGGAAGCCCATTTTCAGAAGAAATAGTTTTTATTTCAGGAAGGGAATCTCCAATTTCTGAAGTTGATTGAGAAGCTGACTCTAATTTTGGCTTCTAAGACAATTAATAAATAGATTAGAAACATGCGCAATCATAGCCCATCAAGCAAGGGTAAAAAAGGATAATCATAGATACATACAGCAATCAAGTTAGGAAGAAGAATATCATATAGTCAAAGCGAATTTTAGCAAATAGTGAATCAAAAAATGCAAACACTACACAATCACACTACACCAAAACACAAAATACAGTTTCATTTAGAAGTAATAGTTTGGCCATCAGGTTTTTGAATTGCAACATTCATTTTCTAAGCTTCACTATTATAAATATTTTTTTAATACTTTTACAGACATTATTTCTTGTCAATCTACTCATGAAGCTTACATTTCATATTTTATGTCCATCCAATATATTGAGTAACAACTATTAAATTGCCATGAAATGAATATTCCATGCAACACAATATTATAATAGGTCTCAATTTGTTAAAAATCAGTTTTCTTTTCTAAAATGAATATTGATGAATAAAATTAAAAAATACTTCATTAGTGTACTTACAAACATTTCTACATCTACACTAGGCTCTTCTGCTACTTGAGGAACACGAGAATACCAAGCAGGTTCTTCCTCCTGGAAGAAGGCAAAAATAATGAATATCCTTGTACATTTACAACATACGCAACAGTAAGGTATGAACATACTTCCAGAATTTTAACAAACAGACGCATTGCTTCAGTTGAAGCCATATTTCCAAGTCCATGCCAACTGTAAGGAAAACAACTTTTTAGTACTATACATTCAGAAAGAACACTAAATACTGAATCATGCAATTATTTAGATAGGACTATGATACTAACGTAGTGAAAGAAAATAACTACATGCACATTCTCGTAGACAATCGACAAACAAGACCTTTTAGGTAAGAAGAAGATGCTTGAGGAATTCTTAACAAATTTGTGGGAAAGAACAAAGAAAAAATTAATAAAAAACATGCTTAACGCATAAGAACAGCCAAATAGTCCTTTTCTCTTGTAGGAAAGATGCATCTGATACCTTTAAAATACCAAATATTATTTTTAAAAAAAAAAAACATTGGAGACAAGCTGTTTGAATGAGTTGAATTAATGGAGAACTTTAAACATTGTAAATCAACGCATCACAACAACAACCATACGGAAGATAATAAATAAATGTTTGATAAATCTAAGTCCACAATAACTGTTACTGAAACAAAAAAGGGAAGAAAAGATTTGTTTCACCTTGTATATGGTAAACATCAGTTGACTGTTAAGATCAAATACTATGTCATACTTAGACGAATGCTAAGAGATTCCGTTTCCAAGTTTCTCCATGTTTACAAATTGTCTCAAGCTTCATTTATAACTCACAATTTTTTGTCATAATTCTAACCACACAAACATACAAAATTGATCTTTCTTAAAAAAAGAATTCTACCAATGCACTGTTCCAGATTTTATTCTTCATGAACAAAGAATATTAATGCATCTTTCTAATCAACTCATATTCAGCAACAAGTACATTGTCTAAAGACCAACATACAATCATTGGCATACATCAACACTTGATCCCCCTCCCACTAGTTTCTTTAGTTCATAATGATTACTTTGGCATATTCAGCTTGAAATAACTTAAACCATCTACAGAAAAGTAAATACCAGGAAACATGAAAAATTAAAAGAAATTTCTTACAGAACTTAAGGATAGAGAAAGTAATCCTAGAATTGAATAAAAAAACATAGCCTCTCACTTATTTTTATTTAAATCTTTAGTTGCAAATGTCAAAATTTTAATATCTACTAAAAACTAGTTAAGTGCTAAACATAGGAAATGAATTTCGGGTGCATCTATAACAAGTTTCTAAAACATCTAATTCAATAAGTAAAAACCATAACATAGAGCACTGCATATATGACAACTTTAAAATAAAAATAAAAATAGGAAATAGCAGCGTAACAGAAACCTCGTCCATTTGCTTTGCTCAACGGGATTCCATGCTCTAGGTTTGGGAGCAGTGCACGGACCAACGGTAGCCTAAATCCACAAATTAGATCAGATAAAACCACAAAAAAAAACCCCCGCAACTTGCGTATTCACACCAAGATCGCATCACATTAGGGGTAGATCTAGCATTCGCGATAACACCAAACGAAGATCTATATCAGATCAACTAGAGCTACAGTTCTACCAAAATTCAACTCCCACCTGCAGATCCATCAGATCCTATAGAATGAAGACCAAGAAGACACTAGACAAAAAAAAACAAATGCGGATCGCCGATAACCACAGAAATCAACCATAGCTGTAGAGGGTAAAATCGCGGATCTGACCTGCTGGTAGAGGCCGTAGAGCAAGAGGGCAACGTCGTTCTGAAATCTCGAGACGGCGGTGGAGTCCCCAGGCGATCCGCCGAAACCGGCATAGGCGGCAGCCACATAGAACCTCTCGGGATACGGAAGGCCGGAGCTCGTCCTCGACGTCGCCATTTTTGAGTCCTCTGCCCAGAGAGTGCTCCTAAAATTCTATGACAATATATTATTGCATAAATAAATATCCGCGCAATGGCGCGGCTTAATATTCTACCAAAATTTATATATCAAATCAGAAAATTAAATTTTTTTTTAAAAAAATAAAATATCAGTTTAATGACAGAAACATTTATCACAATTTATATTTTAAATCTAAGAATATTAATGAATTAAAATAGCTAAATCTGCACTCTTAATTTGTTACTAAAAAATACATTATATATGTTTTCGTATTTTTTTTTCAAAAGCACCAAAGCCGTTGCGCCATGGAGTAATGGAAAAAGAATATATTGTTATTATTAATTCAACATTTTTCTATTGATAGTCTTTTGCAGATAAAGATCAGTCAGTGGAAGATTTATAGCATATAATTTATGTTATAAATTTTTCAATATAAATCTCTCATTTACTATATAGGTGAGATTTATAATTTTTTTTTATAAATCTGTATCAAAATCTTAGGACCAGGTTTATAAAAAAAATAATGGAAAAAGGGTAGAGAGAGAGTTTAAAAAAAAGTTGAGTTTTTAAAAGAGAGAGGTTTTATGATAATAGAGAGTGATTCTTAAAAAAATAAGGTTTTAACTTTTGATATGATAATGATGTGGCAGAGCATAAACCTCTTTAAGAAATTTATGACTGTGAATGTCCTAATTTATATTCTAACGTCTGACATAGTTAAGTTAGCATTGACGTGGAATGATATCAAATTAACCGTCCTCTATGGGCATCCACATTAGCATTAACACTTGAACGTGTTAATGCCAATATGTTTTATTTTTCATTTATTTTTTTGATAAGCAAAGCATTAGCGCATTCAATTGCATGAACGCGTTAATGTCACCTTGACATTAACATCAAATATTAACGATTCAATGTGGAAGCTCTAACATATGGGTCAAATTATCCTGATAGACTCCTAGGCTCCTAGGTTATCTGTTGCGAGTGTTACTTTATTTATCCGGATGACTGGTGGAAAACTTTTATAGGATCGGACTGGTCACCCCAAGCTCGATGTTACCCAACCTAATTAATCAGAAATTAACCGTCCTCTAATAATTTTTTTTTTTAATTTTGCTTATAAGTGTCCCGGGATTATGGTGCCGTGGTAGAGTATTTAGATTGTCACATAGATACTCACGGTTATAGGCATGCAACCAAAATATATTAGGCTTCTTAGCCGCCTGTCGCTAGTGTTTCCCGATTTATTTTAATGACCGATAGAAAATTTGATAGGGTCGAGCCAATCATCCCCAGAGCTATTAAGTTTATCATTTTTTAAGTTTTGCTTATAGGTGTCACGATAAATGATATAGTGGTAAGATGTCTTTTCAATTTCTTAGATATTTAATGCAATGGATAATTATCGAATTTGTTGATTCATGCACGAATATCGGAAATGCCTATTGAATCCTCTGATAAAAATGTTAGGGTCGATTTGTTCTAGGGGATGAATAGCTCGTCGTGCTTCGATTGTTCGCTTTGTGATGATGAAATGCAACGGAAATACATACAAAGCATATTCACAATGCTAACACTAGGATTTACTTAGTATCCATCTTGAAAAGAGATGACTAATCCAAGAATCCATACACACAACGTTCACTTCACTAATAAAAACACTCCATGTAACTATCGGAAGTGGAGAAACCTCGTACATCACTCACACATACAACAACTCAACACAAGAAGAAAAAAAAGAATACAAATAACAACCCTCTCTTCTGTCTTATTTGTCCCTTGTTGTTGCCTTTTGAACCCAGAAGTGCACTAGCACTTGTCCCCAAGAGCCTTTAAGAACTGGTTGTGAGTAGTGGAGAAATCACGTGAAGAATCGCGCGTGAAAGCACTGAGAAAAACACTCGCAACGGTTATATACTATGCACTCCTGCAGCTCCCAATCGATTGTCATGTCACATCCCAGCCATCGCAGCTGTCCATCGCTTGCATCCTGAACAACAGTCGAATCCCAATCGATTGGGGGGGCTTTAATCGATCGACTGATCGATTCAGTCTTCTTCTGTTCTCTCACGACTGTATAAGAAACTTGGTCCCAATCGATTAACCAATTGATTGGGGAGCCCAATCGATCGGCTGATCGATTAGGGAAGATACTGCATGCGCGATATAGGCTCTCAATCGACCAGCTGATCGATTGGGCTGTCATTTGTCGCAACACTGTGCCCAATCGATCTGCAGATCGATTGGGCTTCAGTTCAATCAATCGGTTGATCGATTGATTTCCCTTTGACTTGCTTAACAATAGTCTAGGGTCCCCAAATCCAATATTCGGTCAACCGTGATCTGTTGGAACTCCTCATACCTAGCATCGGGTCAACCTTAACATGCAAGGACTTTCTTTGCCAAGTGTTTGGTCAACCCTTTGACCCACTTGGACTTTTCTTCTCGTGTCAAGTATCCGGTCAACCTTGACCCACTTGGACTTACCGTCTCGCACCAAGTGTCTAGTCCTCCATGACCCACTTGGATTTCCACCAGATGTTTGGTCACCCTTGACCTATCTGGATTTGCCCATACCGAGTATCCGGTCAATCCTTTGACCCACTTGGGTTTCCCAACACCAGGTGTTCGGTCAATCTTGACTCACTTGGATCTCCACGTACCTGGCTTCACTCACCAGGTCTTTCCATCTACCTAGTTTCACACACTAGGACTTTCCATTTACTTGGCTTCACTCACTAGAATTTTCCATTTGCTTAGCTTACCCACCAGGACATTCACCTAGCTTCACTCACTAGGGTTTTCACCTATCTTCACTCATTAGGATTTTCACCTAATTTCACTCACCAAAATTTTTTCACTGCCCGGATTCACTCACCGGGGCTTTCACCTGCCTAGGTTCACTCACTAGGTCTTTCACCTGGCTTCACTCACCAAGATTTTCTACTGCCCGGCTTCACTCACCGGGACTTTCACATGCTTAGCTTCACTCACTAGGTTTTGTTGGACCGTTGGGCCGGCTAGAAGGGGGTTGAATAGCCCTGCAAAAATCAAAACGCAAACACCCTTCCCAAACTCTTAAACTAACACTTGTAAAATAAGAGAAATAAATAAAAGCAGAAAAGTAAAAGGCACACCAAGATTTACTTGGTTACAACCGGGAAGGTTGTTAATCCAAGAAAGCGTAGCACTAGTATCTCCTTTAGGCGGAGAAGTCTTTTACAGCAATGAAGCACACAATAGAAGCTTAAAACAGAGAAGCGTACAAGTGTAGAAAGAATGCTTGAGTTCTCAGTTGAATGTAAAGCTTCTGGACCAAGGCTATATTTATAGCCTTGGTCGGGGTGCCTGGAAGGGTTCCGGGCGCCATGGGGGGGATAAAACTTATCCCCCAACGTTCAGATAGAGTCAAAACTCGATCTGATCAATTTTACTGCTCAGGGCGCCCCGGAGGGTTCCGAGCCCCCCGGAGGGCTCCGGGCGCCCCGGACTGTTCCGGGCTCCCCGGAGCCCAAAGTCAACAGGCGTTGACTTTTTCATCCGGGACTTCTTCTCTGGTTCAGTCTCGCCTCGGTCCGATTCTATTGGTTGCTACTCGGAAAACCTAGAGGTTCCACTGTACAAAAATTTTGTACAAAGGTCTGAACCTTTTCCTAGCTACCATGTGTTCTTTTAAATTAAATTTTGGATCGCCTGCGGAACTTAACACGTTTGATCCAAAACTTAATCTATTCGTTCTTTTAGGTTTTGACTTGGGTCTCCTGCGGAACTTAACACGTTCGACCCAAATCACCTTAAGTTATTAATTCCATTAAATATTAATTTCCATAATTGGTTCCCAGTACTGACGTGGCGAGGCACATGGCCTTCTTGGATATGGGAGCAACCACCACCGACTAAACAAAACCTTTTATGGAAAGCTAATATTTAATTTCCTAAAATAACTTTAGGTTAACCGAAAAGAACAATCATATCACAAGGGAAAGAAAAACAAAAGAACACTATATCGAAAACAAATTCGAAACTCTAGAATCGTATGCCTCTTGTATTTAGTATTATTTCCAAAAATAACTAGTATGATGCGAAAACAAAAATTACTAGTTATACCTTTTAGAAAGACCTCTTGATCTTCTACCGTATTCCTCTTCTAACCTCGGACGTTGTGTGGGCAACGATCTTCCGAGATGAGAACCACCAAGCACCTTCTTCTTTCTTACAAGTTTCGACCATCAAAACTTCTCCTAGGATGAAGAGGCTCGGCCACCACCACCATGCTCCAAGGGATGCTAGAAAAGAGGCTTCTTTTCTCTCCTTCTTAGATCCGGCCACCAAAGCTATTTCCACCATGAGAAGGTTTCGGCCACACAAAGGAGAGGAGAGGAAAGAAAGGGCCGGCCACACCCAAGGAGAAAAGAGAGGAAAAATAGAATAGAGTCGTTAGCCTTGAAGCCTCCTCTACTCCCTCTTTTATAATCCTTGGTCTTGGCAAATAAGGAAAATTTAATAAAAACTTCCTTAATTCTTTTGCCATTGAAAAGGAAAATTTATTTAATTAAAATAATTTTTTCTTTTCAAATTATAATGGCCGGCCACTCTTCTCCCCAAAACAAGGAGAGTTTTAATTAAAACAAAATTAAAACTTCCTAATTTGTTTCTAGAAATTTATAAAATTTCTCCAATAATTTTAATCCCTTCATGATTGGTTAATAAAAGAAATTTTATAAATTAAAATCTTTCTTTTAAACATGTGGATAATTTCCAAAAGGAAAGTTATCTCTAAAATTAAAATCTCCTTTCAATCTACAAATAAGGAAAGATATTAAATCTTTTCTTAATCTTTTGTAGAAACTAATAAAAGAGAATTTTTAATTTTTAAACTTTCTTTTAAATCATGAATATAATTAAAAGGAAAGTTTTTACCAAAATTAAAATCAACCTTTTAATCTACAAATAAGGAAAGAGATTTTAACTCTTCTCTTAATCTTTTGTAGAATCTTATAAAAGGAAGGATTTAAATTTTTAAACTCTCTTTTAAATTATATTATCCACATAAGAAAATTTTAAAATTAAAATTCCTTTTTATTTTAATAGGGACGACCACATGAATTCACCCATGAACATACCCATGGCCGGCCCTAGCTTGGTCTCCAAGCTAGCTTGGCCGGCCCCTATAGGATGGGTAAGAAGGTGGGTATAGGTGGGTATAGTACTCTATAATTAAGAGGCTACGATAGGGACCGAGAGGAGGAATTAGTTTTGGTCTCCCGATGAAATTAAGCATCCCGTGTTCGCCCCGAACACACAACTTAATTTCATCAACAATAATTCATTCCACTAAAGAACTATTATTGAACTACCGCACCAATCCCAAATTACATTTTGGGCTCCTTCTTATTATGAGTGTGTTAGTCTCCCTGTGTTTAAGATAACAAATGTCCACTAATTAAGTAAGTTACTAACAACTCACTTAATTAATATCTAGCTCCAAGAGTAGTACCACTCAACCTTATTGTCACCTGCAGGGTTTAACATGACAATCCTTATGAGCTCCTCTTGGGGACATTCTCAACCTAGATCACTAGGACACAGTTTCCTTCTATAATCAACAACACACACTATAAGTAATATCATTTCCCAACTTATCGAGCTTATTGATTCATCGAACTAAATCTCACCCATTGATAAATTAAAGAAATAAATATCAAATATATGTGCTTGTTATTATATTAGGATTAAGAGCACACACTTCCATAATAACTGAGGTCTTTGTTCCTTCATAAAGTCAGTATAAAAGGAACGACCTCAAATGGTCATACTCAATACACTCTAAGTGTACTAGTGTAATTATATAGTTAAGATAAACTAATACCTAATTACACTACGACCTTCCAATGGTTTGTTCCTTTCCATCTTGGTCGTGAGCTACTGTTTATAATTTATAAGGAACCGATAACATGATCTTCTGTGTGTGACACCACACACCATGTTATCTACAATATAAATTAATTGAACAACTACATTTATCATAAATGTAGACATTTGACCAATGTGATTCTTATTTCTAGATAAATGTTTATACCAAAAGCTAGGCTTTTAGTATACATCCTAACAGGTTCTTCCACTCCGGATCCGGTCGCTTGGGTGATCTCGACAATCCGGAAAAGGGCTCACCCGAACCCAACTTCCGATCTTCTCAAGCGTGCTTCCCTCCGGCTTCTCGTCCCTCGGAATTGCCGCGTGTTTCCTTCTCGTCCACTAGCGTACTCATCCGCAGTCTTCGTCCCTCGGTCGTCGACCTTCTCGCTAGCTGCGTCTCTTGCTCCCCGAGCAATCTTCCGCTCCGGCTTTCGTCCCTCGGAACCACCGCGCGCTTCCTTCTCGTCCGCCGATGTACTCTTCCGCAGCGCCTCGTCCCTCGGACGCACAACGTGTCATCCTTCTCGCTAGCTGCGTCTTCCGCTCGACTACTTGTGCTCCTAAGCTCCTGCACACTTAAACACAAGGTTAGAAACAACGCAGGACCTAACTTAACTTGTTGATCACACCAAAACAACCTTGGGGTTCCAACAGGTTTTTCACCTGACTTCACTCACCAGGATTTTCCAACTGCCCGGCTTCACTTACCAGAACTTTCACCTGTCTAGCTTCACTCACTAAGTCTTTCACATAGCTTCACTCACCAGGATTTTCCATTACTCGACTTCACTCACCGGGACTTTCACCTACCTAGCTTCACTCACTAGGTCTTTCACCTGACTTCACTCATTAAGATTTTCCAACTGCCTAACTTCACTCATTAGGTATTCATCTAGCTCCACTCATTAAGATTTTCCCAATCAAATATCCGGTCAACCTTGACCTACTTGACTCTTCTTCATATCTAACTGGTCAGTTCTTGACCAGAGGGGAATTGTATCAACAATCTCCCCAATCAGACGATTGCATTTACAATCTCCATGTATTATCAAATATCGAAACTCAAACATCAAGACTCATGTTTGAGCCAACTTAAACTTAGTCAACCAGGTCCACCTTAACTTAAGGATATTGCAAAAAAAAAAAAAAAATAATACAACATAAAATTGAATTATCCAACTCTACCAACTTAAAAATACTAGATAAATTTCTTTTAAAAAAATAAATATTAGTGTAAGTCGATTTTCACAATAAAAATGTATAAAATTTTCAATTTAATGGACTGAAAATGAATTTAAATTCAAAAATTTTAACCTTAGCATATGATTCTAGTTGAACCAATAATCCGTTGAATCCAGAGCTTATCTATGATTCAGGGTTAAAAAATTATTTATGATATCTCTTCTCATAATATTTAGGATTCCTACATAGATACTTCATTCCAATCTAAATAATCATTCTTACTAATAACTAATAAAATAAAATTTATATTTTACAACTCTCTTTTAATTAATGAAATATAAAAGAAGAAAGAAACAACTCACTTATGTAGTTGTTGTTGTGGTTGGACAGAGGGGAAAAGAATTGCTTGTTAAAGGTTGTTTGCTTGGGGAAAAGAGTTGCTTGTTAAAGGTTGTTTGCTTGAAATAAAATAAAATAAAAATTGTTGTTTTTGAGAAAAACAGAAAAGAGAACACGGGGAGGAAAAAGTAAAATAGGAGAGTTTTATCTTTCTTCATTAACAATCTCAACTAACTTCAATGAACTTGACAATAACATAAAGAAAATAAAGTAAAATAAAATAAAATAGAACTATCCTTCACTACAAAAAATTAGGAAAATAGCGACGAAGTATTAGCGACGAAACATAATATCGTAGCTAAATAATGATATTTGCGACTAAATATAGTATCGACGCAAACTTTTCCCATTTTTTTAAAAAATATATGTTTGTGACGAAACTAGCGGTGAATTAATTCGCCGCTAAAATGTTTGCAACGAAAGTAAGTACCGTTTGTCGCCAATTGTTTTTTTTTTTAAAAAAAATATTTTTACAACAAATCTAACGGCGAATTTATTCGCCGCTAAAAACTTAGCGACGAAAAGTGTTTTTTTCGCCGCAAATGATTAAATGTTTGCGACGAAATTGGGAATTTCGTCGCTAATTTTCGTTTTAAACCCTAATCTGCCCCGACCCTCTTCTTTCTCCCGACGCACGTGATTTTTCCTCCCTTAGCGATTCTGGGATTCTTCCTCACTCATTCTTGCACCCTCCCTCCTCCGGCGAGACTCCATCGACGCTAGACCGACCCTTTCTTCCTCCCGACGCACTCAATTTCGCGATTCCTCCTCCCTCATTCCTACGCCCTCCCTCCCTCCTCCGGCGAGACTCCCCCAACGCTGCACCGAACGCCTCGTCTCTTCCTTCCTTCCGGCGAGGTGACTCTTCCCTCCTTCCTGCTCCTGTTATTACCTGTTATTGATGGGGATTTGTATTCTTCCTCTTGAACGTGCTTCATATCAGTTCTTTCCACGAAATAGGTTCGTAATGTAGTGTTTATTATACTCATACCTCTTTGCGTCAAAGCTTGCTCTTTTTCATTCAAACTTGCATCGTTCTGCTTCTTGTTCCTTTAGTTTTTGATTTGATTCAAAAGTACATAGTAGACATGAAGCATCTCGGTTCATCTGGTTTCGCAGAAGGAGTACATAGTATAGAAGGTAATGTTAATTTCGTAGAAGGAGTGAGCATTAATTGAAACTTGAAACCTTCTGTCAGTTGTGCTTTTCATTTTTATTCATCTTTATGTGCTTATGTCTTGTTTAGTTCTTTAGTCCTTGGTGATCTCTTGCCTACATTTTTGTTATCCCCGTCCACTCCTCATGTTTGTGTCAAATCTTAGCTTGGTAATTAAAATTAATCTTAGCTCTGTGTCAAATCTTGCCTACCTAGTTTATAATTGTAATATGTTTTTTTTGGTAATATAGTCATTTATAGTATGGATGATAATGTCTAGTTTAGTTCTTTATAGTATAGATGATAATGATAATGATAGATGATAATATAGTCATTTTAGACCACATGTGTAGAAAATTTCTTAGTCATCTAGCCTATCCTTAGATGATAATGACAATTTTTTATTTTAATGCGTAGATGATAATTTTAGGGTTCTTTTGATGCTATTAATTAATTTTAGGATTATTTTATTGAATAATATGCTTTTTTATATTATTAATCAGGTAATAAATATGGATAAAAGTTGGATAATGATTGAGAATCGGATTGAGCCTGAATATATAAATGGACTAAATCAGTTTTTAAAGGTGGCAGAGAATTATATGATAAGTTTGAATTTATCTAAAATTCGTTATCCATGTCAAAGGTGTGACAATTTGTTTAAATATGAGTTGAATTATGTTCGAGGACATCTTTATAAGTGGAGATTTGATAAATTATACAAAGTTTGGAACTTTCACGGAGAAGCTACTACATCATCTATTAATATAAATATTGTCAATGAAGAGGAACATGATCAAGAAGATGATTTTGAAGATATGTTTACTGATTTAAGAAATGCAGAAAATATCAATACTAGTGGACCTCAATCAGATTATATTAATGCAGATGATATTAGAGGAAGTTATACCTCAATGTTTAAAGAAGCACAAAAAGAGTTGTATCACAATTGTACTAATTTTTCTGCATTCAGTTTTTTGGTCAAGTTAATGCATGTGAAGGTGTTAAATGGGTGGAGCAATAAATCTTTTGATATGTTACTTCAGTTATTGCAAGAGGCATTTCCAAAACCGAATGTGATTCCAAACTCTCATTATGAAGCAAAAAAAAATGTTAAAAGAGTTAGGATTGACATATGAGAAGATACATGCATGTAAGAATGATTGTATATTATTTTGGGGTGAGCACGAGAATAAAGATATATGTCCAGTATGCAAGGAGCCCAGATACAAGTATAATGGGATGAATAAGAAAAAGAATGCTCAGAAAATTCTTCGATATTTTCCTTTGAAGGTCAGACTTGAGCGGTTGTTTATTGCCAAACATACAGCAAAAGATATGAGATGGCATAAAGAAAAACGGGTTGAGACAGATGGTGTATTAAGGCATCCAGCAGATAGTGAATCATGGAAAGATTTTGACACATCACATGAAATATTTGCTAGTGATCCAAACTCTCATTATGAAGAAAAAAAAATGTTAAAAGAATTAGGATTGACATATGAGAAGATACATGCATGTAAGAATGATTGTATATTATTTTGGGGTGAGCATGAGAATAAAGATATATGTCTAGTATGCAAGGAGCCCAGATACAAGTATGATGGGATGAATAAGAAAAAGAATGCTCATAAAATTCTTCGATATTTTCCTTTGAAGGCCAGACTTGAGCGGTTGTTTATTGCCAAACATACAGCAAAAGATATGAGATGACATAAAGAAAAACGGGTTGAAACAAATGGTGTATTAAGGCATCCAGCAGATAGTGAATCATGGAAAGATTTTGACACATCACATGAAATATTTGCTAGTGATCCACGAAATATTCTCTTAGGGTTGACTACTGATGGTTTTAATCCATTTGGAAATATATCAAATGCTTATAGTATGTGGCCTGTTATACTTGTAAATTATAATTTACCGCCATGGAAAATGATGAAGCCATCATATTTGATAATGTCTCTTTTAATTCCTGGTCCTAAATCACCTAGGAAAGAGGTAGATGTGTACTTATGACCTTTGATCAACGAACTAAAGGAGCTATGGGATGATGGGGTGGAAACATATGATGCATCGACTGAACAAGTATTTCAATTACATGCTGCTGTGATGTGGACCATTCATGACTTTCCAGCATATGGAACAATATATAGATGGAGCACAAAGGGTTATAAAGCATGTCCAGTATGTCTTGATGAAACTAAATCCCAAAGATTACGGAGTAAAATATGCTATACATTGCACCGTCGATTCTTGAATGTGCAACACTCATGGCGTAGAAATAAGAATTTCAATGAAAAGGTTGAACAAGAAGGACCACCACGAAGATTAATGGTTATGAGATTTTAGCACAGTTAAATGCATTACCCCAAGTGGCATTCAGTAAGGATCCTACATTAAGTAAAAAGCGGCAGCGATCTTTGAATGAAACCAATTGGTTAAAAAAGTCTATATTTTTTTAGTTAAAATATTGGTCAGATTTAAAGTTGAGACACAATTTAGATGTGATGTACATAGAAAAAAACATATGCGACGCTTTGGTTGGCACATTATTTAATATAGATGGAAAGTCAAAGGATACATTTAAAGCAAGGTTAGACTTGCAGGATATGGGAATTAGAAGTGAATTGCATTTAAAGAAAGTTGGAGACAAATTTAGTAAACCATATGCAAGTTACACATTGACATTAGAAGAAAGACGTGAATTTTGCCAATTTTTAAAATCCATGAAGTTTCCTAATGGATATGCTGCTAATATATCTAGAAATGTGAATGCAAATGATGGAAAGTTACATGGACTAAAATCACATGATTGTCATGTTTTGTTGCAAAGAATACTTCCAGTGGTCGTACAGAAATTATTTCCAAAAGATATATACGACACACTAATTGAGTTATGTGATTTTTTTCAAAAAACTAACTGCAAGATCTTTACACTTAGTGGACTTATGTAAAATGGAAGAGGAAATAATCTTCATATTATGTAAGATGGAACAAATATTTCCTCCAGCATTTTTTGACACTATGGTTTATTTGGCAGTTCATTTACCTCGTGAAGCCATGTTAGTTGAACCTGTTTATTCATGATGGATGTATCCTTTTGAACGATATTTGGGCAGGCTAAAAAAGTATGTTCATAATAAAGCAAGGCCTGAAGGATCTATTGCAGAAGGGTATATTGTAAATGAGGCATTGACTTTCAGTTCCTTATATATGAGTCAAATTGAGACAAGATTTAGTAGGCCAGAACGAAACCAAGATGTTCAACTAGTAAAATGCAATTTAAGTATTTTCTCACAACAAACAAGAGTATTTGGCAATCCACATAATCTGAAATTACCTTTAACTTTGTATAAGAAAGCACATTGATATATTCTCAACAATTGTAAGGAAGTTGACCAATATAGAAAGTAAGTTTTTACATTATGTAATTTTATTATTTATACTTCATTATACAATTGTAAAATAATTATTTTTTTCTACAATGAACATATACAACTTCTGTCAAATAAAGTTCATTCAAATCAACTTCTCCAATACCATGAGCGAGATTTCCCACAATAGTTTAGGGATAGAATGATAAAGTTAAAGAATTTAACAAATTTAGAAATCACAAACGAGTTATATTATTTAGCAATGGGACCTGATCTTGAAGTTCAATTGTATGATGCATGCATTGTAAATGGTATTCGATATCATACAAGATCTCGTGATGCTCGCAGAACTACTCAGAACAGCGGGGTTAGCGTACCATCATCTGATGACGGGGACAATTTAGATTTTTTTAGAGTGTTGAAGGATGTTGTTCAACTATTTTACTCTTTCAGATATAAAGTACAATTATTTTGGTGCGAATGGTTCCAATGTAATCTGAAAAAAAATCAATAGTTGAATAGTTTGGTCTGTTATCTATTGACACTTCTAAAACATGGTACGTTGATGACCCATTCATTTTGGCCAACCAAGCAAACCAAGTTTATTATTTAAATGATATAAAGTGCGGAGGCCATTGGATGGTAGTGCAGAAGGTTCAACACCGAGAAATATACGAAGTAACTGAAGTTGATGAAGTATCAGAAGAAATTGAATCCGAAAATAATTTCAATATTGACACTAACCAAGATAATTCTTCTAATGAAGCAACTTTAGTAGTTGGTGAAGAATTAGAGATATCCCAAATTTGTAGATTAGATGTTGTGCATCAATATATAAATATGTCAAATGCACAAGTGGAGCTTGCTAGGGATGCTCAAAGTTTTCTTAACGATGAAGATGAAGATACTGAAATTGATAGTAACACAGATGATCAATTATCTCTTTCAGATGATAGTGGTGATTAATGTTTATGAACAGGGTATATATGTTTTTCTTTTTTTTTTTAATTCATTACTTGTAGATGTCTATATATGTTGATGCATATTTGTTAATCTATATATGATGAATATGCGACAGCCATGCCGCCTAAGAGGATTGAGCATTTATCAGTTTTGGAGACACCTATAGATGATAGTTCTTTCAGTGGTTAGTTGTTTTGTATTTAATTTACAAAAATTTTATTTAAATATTTCATTTGTTAATTGTTAACACTATTACATTTACAGGTCGGTCGATACGTAGGGAGACACGTGACACATATTCTGATCGACTATGACGCCAGATAAGTGATTGGGGTAGATTCCTCGTTACTTTCTGTCAGAGCGATGGGCATCCCATTGGCCCTAATACAGCTTCATTTATGACCGAATTAGGCCTCTCAGTAAAGAAGTTTGCTCCCTTACAAGCTAAGAGTTGGAAGCACATCCCCGCTGAGAATAAAAGGATGATATACGATCGAATATCAGTAAGTATAAGTAATTCAACATATTTATAATCACTCCTTTATTACTAACCATGTGCAAAATAAATTTATTTTTTTCAGACTGCTTTTGATATAAGTTTTCAGGAGGGTTCATCATCGGTCATGAAGGAGACCGACCGATTGATGAGTGCACGATATAGAGACAATAGATCTAAAATGCATAACCATTATAAGAAGCTATCGCACCTGTTGGTTAATCCTAGGAAAACGTACCGGTTCCACTGTACAAAAATTTTTGTACAAGTATCGAACCTTTCCTTAAATAACCTATTATGTTCTTTAGAAGTTAAATTAGGAATCGCAGACGGAACTTAACATCATTGATTCCAAATTTAACTTATCTGTTCTTAATGGTTTAGATTTGAATCGCAAGCGGAACTTAACACTATTGATTCAAACCTACCTAGATTATTAATTCCATAAATATTAATGTCCAAAATTGGCTTCCAGGACTGCATGGCGAGGCACATGTCCTTCTTGGATATGGGAGCAACCACCACCGCCTAGGCAAAGCCTTTTAAGGAAAGCTAATATTTATTTCCTTAAATAACTCTAGGTCAACCAAAAGGAACAATCGAAACACAAGTTCGAAAAAGAAGAAAACACAAACTCGAAAAACTATTTCGAAAAAACTAGATCTAATTGCCTCTTGTATTTAGAATTCTTACAAAGAGAAAAACTAGCATGATGCGGAAAACAATTGCTAATTATACCTTCTCTTTGTATGCTAATGACCTCGAGATCTTCTGCCGTATTCTTCGCCTCGCCTTGGACGTCGTGTGGGCGACGAACCTCCAAGATGAACACCACCCAAAAGAGAACTTCTCCTCCTTGCAATATTCGGCCACCACCACCACAAAGGAGAAGAGAGCAAAGGGAGAGGAAAAAGGGAGAGGGCCGACCACCAAGAGATCACCCAAGCAATAGAATAAGAGTTATATCTCATGAAGCCCCCTTACCCCTTCTTTTATATTACTTGCCCAAGGCAAATAAGGAAAGATTTTAATAATTTTCCTTTTCCCTCTTTATTTTCCTTTTCCTTCCTATTGATTGAATTAATCATCAATCAATGGTTGAGATCAATCCTGTTTGGTTTAGGATTGGGATTGATTTAATCCTATTGGGCGGCCCTTGCTTGGGCACCAAGCAAGGTGGCCGGCCACATTAAAAGGAAAGGAAAAAATTTTTTTATATAAAATTTTACAAGATAAACTCTTATAAAATTTTATAAGTTCTCTTTCCTAAAGTAGGAGTTAAAAAAGGAAAGTTTCTAAAAATTAAAACCATGTTTTAAAATTTAAAAACTCTCTTAAAAATTTCCTTTTTTAACATGATGATAGAAAATTTTAATTTTAAAACTTATCTCCCTTTTTTTCTAAACCATGAGGATGGTTAAAAAAGGAAAGTTTTAAAACTTTAAAACGCTCTATTAAAACATGTGGCCAAATTCAAATTAGGAAAGTTTTTTAAAAAATTAAAATCTCTCTTTTAAAATTTATAGTTTTCTTCAAAGAGAAGATTTTAAAAATTCAAAACAACCCTCCCTTTTTGAATTATTGTGGCCGGCCCCTACAAGCTTGGTCACCAAGCTATTGGGCCGGCCCCTTCAAGAGGATGTGGCCGGCCATTGCTTGGTCACCAAGCAATGGTCCGGCCCCCTTCTTGGACACTAAGAAGAGCCTTACATTTGGATGGACTTGAGGCTATAATGAGGCTACGACAGGGATCTAGAGGAGAAATTGGTTTTGGCCTTCCGATGAGCTTAAGTATCCCGTGTTCGTCCCGAACACACAACTCAAGTTCATCGATAACAACTCATTCCACTAAAGAGTTATTACCGCACTACCGCACCAATCCCAAATTACATTATGGGCTCCTTCTTATCATGAGTGTGTTAATCTCCCTGTGTTTAAGATTATGAATGTCCACTAATTAAGTAAATTACTGACAACTCACTTAATTAATATCTAGTTCCAAGAGTAGTACCACGCAACTTTATTGTCATGTCGGACTTAGTCCACCTGCAGGGTTTAACATGACAATCCTTATGAGCTCCTCTTGGGGGCATTCTCAACCTAGATAAATAGGACACAAATTCCTTCTATAATCAACAACACACACTATAAATAATATCATTTCCCAACTTATCGGGCATATTGATTTATCGAGCTAAACCTCACCCTTTGATAAATCAAAGAAATAAATATTAAATATATGTGCTTGTTATTATATTAGGATTAAGAACACACACTTCCATAATAACTAAGGTTTAGTTCTTTTACTAAGTCAGTACAAAAAAAACTTACCTAAATGATCCCGCTCAATATACTTAAAGTGTATCAGTGTAATTTATTAGTTAAGATAAACTAATACTTAATTACACTACGACTATACTGATAGTTTGTTCCTTTCTATCTTAGTCGCGAGCAACTGTTTATAATTTATAGAGAACCGACAACATGATCTTCTAAGTGCGACACCACACTTTATGTTGTCTACTATATAAATTAATTGAACAATTACATTTAATAAATAAATGCAGATATTGACCAATGTGATTCTTTTATTTTAGCAAATAAATGTTTACAAAAGCTAGGCTTTTAGTATACACTCTAACAGCACCTTCCTCCTGCTAAGCGCCGACAGCATATTCCGATTGAGTTCTATGAGACTCAAGATGATTGGGACTACATGTGTACTCTATTTGAATCTGAGGCATTTCAGGTAACTCATTCTATAACAAACGTCTTATTTATATAAAAATTTAACTATTTGTTCTATAACTATTGTTTTGTTTATACAAAATTTTGTGTTGTAGAAACGATCTGCAATAAATATCGAAAATCGAGGAAAACTCCCATATAACCATCACGGAGGTTCTAAATCATTCATTCAGTATAGTTACGACGGTGTAAGTATTAATTTTATAATTATCTTATACTGTTTGTTGATTAAAATATTAACACATTATTTTTTTTAGACCGATCAGTCACAAAGAAAAGATCGGATTACTGTCTTTAATGGAACTCATTATAACTCGAAGAAAGGGTGGATTGGGGACACGGCAAAAATTACATATGTATATTATGATCTTATTTAATGATTTTGTTCTTAACCATGCATAATTATTTTTTACATTATTTTTAACATATTTACTTTTTCTAGGATGATATGGTAAGACTACGTGATGAGTGTATTCTATCACAAAATCCAGAAGATGACATCGATGTAGTCCAAATTGCAGATATAGTTTGTGATCAAGTCTATGAGAATATTATTTAATAACTGTCGATACAATTTTCATTTTTTCAAAATATATATGACATGTTGTCTTGTTAAAGTAGTCAACTTATTTTCAACTGATTAAAGTAGTCTTGTTAGACTGATAATCACTTAAACAAGTAAGAATATATATAATCACTGATTAAAGTAGTCTTGTTAGTCATTCATTTGTGTCTTTGGATTTGTTATATGTGTTCACTCATCATATTTTACATTATTTTCAATAGGTGAAATATTACCATTAATTCCTCTACGTTTTGTATTAACATCTGTGATTGAGTTAAATTATATAATTATGAAGATCATTAGCATTATGATATAGTTTCCTTCAAATTTACAGTATTGAAGTTTTGGGTAATATCACTTTTGGTAAACTTTCAGCTCATCAACTATTGATAGCCTGTCCTCGTGTTATATTTGTATATGTTGGTTCTTATTTGTGTGACAAAGGACTTCATTGATCGCTAGAAGACAGATGCAAACATAAAAGAAAGCTGAATCTCCAGAACACATTTTGGCTAAAACAATGACCACTATCAAGTTTGGCACAAGTGTGACAGCACAATAACATGGGCCCCTATCAAGTTTCGCCTAACATGGAGAGTAGTTCTAACATCTAAGCAGCATGTGCATGAGAAAATGGAGAGTCGTCTTCTAGTTGTACAGGAATTCCACTCATCATTCTCTGAAACTCTCTAAGTTCTGTTCTAACCCTTTTGCAGGAACAAGAAAATTGATTGGTGCAAAGGTAGAAAGTATATCTACATTTCATAAATATATGATTTGGTTGTTATTTACTGTTGAGTTTAACTCTTATCCACATACTCAATATATCATCATATCATATCATATCATATGTTTTATTATCTTCAAAATTTTGTATTAGGTTCTCGGTACTCGGTCTGGATACATGAGAGGACTTGGAAGTGGGCCGAAGCCAGTTAGGTCTACTTCTTCATATGCTACATCCTCATCCAGATCAACTAATGCTGCATTGCGTGAAAGACTTGAATCGACCCAAGATGATCAACGAACACCAAAATTCAGCTAGCAAACACCTAAGATGAGTTAGCATCAATTAAATCAAGATAAAATATGTTTGAACAAATATTTAACCGATTGACACCTGGTGCATTAGATTCCTTGATTCAGGATTCATCTTCAGCTCCACCTCCTCCTCCTCCATCTTAGGCTTTGATATTGTAGACTTTTGTATAGAAACATGATGTTCTGGAATTGTTTTGAACGTGTTTGGATTTTTGGTTGTGAACTTGGCTGAATTGTTGGTTGTGAATATGCTTTGAATTTGGATTGTGAATATTGTTATTATATTTGTGTTGAAGTATGAGTTAAATGTTAGAGTATTTGTGAATTTGTTGTTATAGTTGTGATGATGAGTATATATATAAATCTGTACAGAGGATGTAAATGAGGATCTGTTTTTTTTAAACCAGATATTAGCGATGATTTTATGTTATTTCATCTCTAATAGTCCATATTAGCGACGAAATTAGGCAAATTTCGTCGCTAATCTAGATATTAGCGACGAATTTTGCCTAAATTCGTCGCTACTCTGGACTATTAGCGACGAAATAATATAAAATCGTCGCTAACCTGGCTGCATTTCGAAAATATCGAAACTGGAGGACGTAGTTTTTAGCAACGAATATATATAAATCGTAGCGAATATTTTAGCGACGTAATAAATAAATTTGTCGTTAACAATAACTATAACAACGATACTCATTAAATCATCGTTAAATAGTTTACGACGAAATAATTTACTTTAGCGACAATAGTTTAACATCGCAAACATATTAGCGACGAAGTAAGCAAATTTCATCGCTAATATATATTTACGACAAGCTTATAACGACGACTCTAGCGACGAAATTTTATCGTATCGAATATTTGTTAGCGACGAAAAAATATTATTAGCGACGATAAAAATCGTCGCAAAATATCTATTTTCTTGTGGTGCTTGTAATGTCAACAAAACCTTAGAAAATATAATAAGAGGAAGAAGATATGAGAGTTGCTCTTGTTGTTGGAAGAGGGCAATAATTGATATTGCATTTCTTATTTGCTGGAGAAGAAAGAAGAGCTCTTATGCTCTAGAAGAGGAGGGAACAAAAAAAATATTAATTTATTATAGTTGGAGATGGAGAATGAGAAAAAAGAAATGCGAAAAAAAAAGAAATGGAACATAAAAGAGATGGATGAGTGAAGAATGGTGGTACATGGCATGGCATGATGGGAATTGATGTGCGTAGGGAGAAAAAAAACAAAAAAAATTCTTAAAAATATTCTAATTTATTTTAAAGATCAAACTCATTTAAACTTTAAACTTAATTTGACCATAAACTTAATTAAATTAAATTCAAATTAATCTCAATTCAAACTAATAATTCTTATCTACGTCTATCTATTATATTTAGTTTGAATATAATATAATTTTAATTTAACGCTTTAATTTATGTTCTATGATTTAATTATTAATTTATGATTATATATTTTATTTTTAAAATTAAATATTTAATATGTTGGAGCGATCGCACCTCGTCCACGACGCCACCGTCGGGGTCATGTTCTGTATTTAGTATAGTTTAACATGCTACATGTTTTAAATAATAATAATATATTATAATTTAGTATGAACTTGCATCCAACTTTAATATTTATTAAAGGTTGAACAAGTTTTTGCTCACCTCACCCAAATTAAAACCTGATAAAAAATAAAAAATTAAATTATTTTTAATAATTTTTTTCAAGAACATTAATAAGTTAAAAATCTCACTTTCATGTCAAATTAATAATATTGTTGTAGTTTTAATGACCTAAATCAAGAATTATTAAATTATTTTATCATAAAATAATTAACAATATTTTTTTTAAAAAATAATAATATGAATTCATGAGACTTTTAATTATTTTAAAATCTTAATTAAAAAAAAGGAAAAGCACAAAAATAGAGAATGTTTCCTAATTCTCATCGGCGACCTGGTCCGTAATAATCGATCCCAACAAACGCCCAAATTTATAGCCTTCTGATACAATTACAAACCCTCGATAATCCTCCATGGCGCAGCACCGATCGACAGTCATGGCGACTGCTGCCTCTTCTTGGTCGCAGCTTCCCATCGACATCCTCGTCTCCATCTTCTGCGAGCTTCCGATTCGCCAAATTCTCCGGTGCACGCTCGTTTGCGCCCACTGGTCCGACGCCGTCCGCTCCCTCCGCTACTCTTCTCGCCTCAAGCTTCCTCCTCAGTTCCCCTGGCTATTGTTCTCTGGCGAGCGGAGCCATAGCGGTCTCTCCGTCGCACATTTCTACAACCACCTGGAGAAGGCCTCCCACGCGCTGACCCTCCCCGACCCGCCCATCCACCGCCGCCTCTGCATCGGCTCCGCCCACGGCTGGCTCATCACCGCCGACCACCGCTCCATGCTCCAGCTTCTCAACCCGCTCACCGGCGAGCACGTCGACTTGCCCCACCTCCCCGACTACATCAAGCACGTGTACAGCCTCCGCGGCGAGCTCCGGCACTTCAAGCTGGACGACTTCCCCTGGTACGTCCACCCCGGCGAGCTGCGCTCCCAGTTCTTCAAGGCGACTCTCTCCGCCAATCCTTCCCAGGGAAGCTACACCGTCGTCCTCATCCACGGCGGCCTATTCAAGCTCTCGTTCGCGAGGGCCGGCGACGAGAAGTGGACGACTCTAGACGGGATCATGCACTGCGACGCCGCCTTCATGGACGGAACTCTGTACGCCGCCACGAGAAGCGGCGGGGTGCAGGCGTGGGATCTCTCTGCTCCTGATCCGACGCTGAGGCACATCTTGCCTGCGACAGTGGCCTCCCGGAGCCACCGCTACTACTTGGCCCGAACTCCCTCCGGCGAACTCCTGCACGTGCGCACTGATTTCCTCTTCGGTAGTCTCTTCGATTGCCTGACGAATCGGAGAATCATCAAGGTGTCACGAGTGGACGTCGAGAGGGGACGGTCGATCGAGGTGGGCGATTTGGGAGGGTGCGCGCTCTTCTTAGGCAGCAACCAGTCGATTTGCCTCTCCTCAGCTATGTTTCCGGGGCTGGAGCCCGATTCTGTTTATATAACGGAAGACGATCGTTGCCAGAAGAAGCAAAAGGAAGACGAACAAGTTCGGAAGCTGATGGCTTATCGTCTGACAGACGACAAATGCTGGTCGATTCCATTGCCGAACTTGAATCGGTCGCTTCTTATTTGGATCACACCCAACATCTGCAACACTGATTATGCTACTTAAATCATAACACATCATTTATTATACATGCCTAATTTAAGAACGAACACAACTAACCCATATATATATATATATTTTATGGTTATTAGATTACCCATATCATTTTTTATAATATCTTTAAAATTTATAATAAACCATCCACTTTATTAAATTAAGACAATCACTACACGTTATATCAATCATTTTAAAATTTTCATTATTTTTATTTTTTATTATTTCTTCTCTCTTTTATTTTAATTAAATGATATTTTATGAAATTTAAATTTAGAAAATAAATAAAATAGTTGACGTGGAAGCTCTTAATGTTAAATGACAGCAAAAGACCTGATTATGCTCAGGTGTTTCTCACTATCATGGGACAAACTTATAGTAATCGTCCAACTAATTAGGATGGAAGGTGATCGTGTCCGGAATCAATGAGGATGACACCTAGTTATGGGGCGTCGATGTTGACCATGAGTAGACTCAAAGAAACACAGATCTAGCATAGCTATTGGACCTGCGTACCATAGAGAAGAACTAGAGACAAAAAACATCAATCACCGGGCCAGGGAGGGGTCCTCGTCACAGGTATTTCGATGCTTAAGTCAGACAAATAGTGATAGAGAAGATGAAGAATAGTGACGAAGAAGAATGAACTCTGCTAATGAAGCATCGTATACCAGCACATATAGGTGGAGACCCCCTTATATATAGTATTACATTTCCTCTCTGCACGAATCTCAATGTATTACCAAAATAAAACTGATCATTATGACATTCTAACACATTTCCTAAAATATATCCATAATTCCTGAGTTTTACAGGGTAGAAGCTTATGTGAACAACTTGCACGGGGAATATTCCCCTAATTCTTTGACAACAGTCACACAAGATGCCAAAAAGGAATATTATGCCGTTAATTTGAGGAGCCCTTAGTGTGCTTTGCCGGTAGGTCGACCAAGTTCCCTTTAATGTCCATTTAGGCCTTGTTCTTGCACGGAGTCGGGTCAGCTAAGCAGTGTTGATCATCTCAATGACTCGACCCTTATGAGGACTTGGCTTGGGATTTCGTCAAGTCGAGTGGGCTCGGGATCCGATAGGGAAAAAGGTTTGATCAAAGACCCTTCTGAGGACTCGGCTTGGGATTCCATCGAGTCGAGGGGACTCAGGATTTGATTGAGAAAAAGATCTGACTGGTGGCCCTTCTGAGGACTTTACTCGGGATTCTGTCAAGCTGGGCGGACTTGGGAATCCGATCGGACCAGAGGTCTAATCGGTTGTAATATTCGGTCAAGCCGTATGCCCATGCTGACCTCGAATGTTGACCCATCCTTGACTTTGACCGCCACTTCAGTCAACTTTCTTGATTTTAATCCTGTGGCAAAAGGCGAAATCGCTCGCCCCCAGCGTCCCCGTCGCACCCGACCCAAGGCCATCACGAGGGAGGTAAATCACAGCATCCTGAGCGAGCATGTGGCAAGTGGGGTGAGTTGCACAGGGATCGAGGATTTACGCCCCGACTACCCTGAGTTTCGACCCCGCGACCTCATGTGGCAAGCATCCCACTACATACCAACTCGGATGACCTGTGGGGTCATTCTTGATTTTAATCCTGGCCATGGGTGTTGGTGCGGGAAGCATCTGACGATTGAACCTGTGTTTTGATTATGTAAAATGGTTCAAATCTAAAGTGTTTTGTTATCTGATATGTTGAATAAGCTTTGTAGGAAAAATCCTAAGTGTACTTAGGCAAAAGCCCTAACTGCGGTTAGGCAAGCGAAAATCCTAGGGGGTGGTAACCCTAGGTCCTAGGGGCGGTAACCCTAGGTGAAAAAAGCCCTAGCTACGGTTAGGCAAAGGGAAAACCCTAGGGGGTGATAACCCTAGGCCCTAGGGAGTGGTAACCCTAGGCGGAAAGCCTTGGTGGTTCGAGGTGTTCGGGCAAAAGTCCCAGAGTCAGAAACTCTAGGTGGAAAGTCCTAGTGTCGCGAACTAGGTGGAAGTCTGGGCAGGCTGTGGAGCGGAAGTCCAGCGGAAAGACCTGAAGACTCGGGAGCTGAGCAAAAGCCCAGTCGGTTTGGAGGATCGGTCTAGCAACAGGTATACTCTCCTGAGTGGAGTAAGTGAAGACATGTTCCCCGCTGAGGGAACAGTAGGCGTTAGTTCGACCTAGGATTTTCGGTTGAAAATCCGAAGTTAGAATCGAACAGTCCGGTGACTGTCAGACTTTTATATTTATGTTATTATTATGTGCTAACTTTGTGTTGCAGGATATGCTTGGTATTTTTGGGACTAACATATCTTGCAGGGACAAAGGAGCAAGCTTTGCCTTGGATGAACAGTACTTGAGGCGCTCTCATGGAGCTTGGAGGTGTCTTAGGTGCAAAGGCTGAGAAGACTGCGCAGCGAAGCTGGAGGCGCCCTCATGGAGTGAGGAGCCTCGGACGACATTGGAGGTGCCCTCAAGGAGGTTGAAGGCGCCCTCAAGAGGATAGACGAAGACTTCTTCAGAGTTTATCCGCGCTGTGAAACCGCCGATGATGGAGGCACCCTCAAGGAGCTTGAAGGCGCCCTTAACAACCTTTATAAGGTACTCTCGAGCAACAGTAAATAATATCAAGTTCTAAGCGATCTTTCAACTGTTTGCTGCTAACAAAACGTTTCGGCTGAGCCACAACAAGACCCCGATGACCCGGAGCTGCGAATTTCAAATTCCTGTTGTCAGTATAATTTTTAGTGCATTTAAATTGTAATACCTAATTGTACTATTTTTTGAAAGTATAGTTGTTGCCCAAAGTAAACGCTCAACGAGCGTGGGCCTTGGAGTAGGAGTCGCCCTAGGCTTCGAACCAACTAAATCTTGTCGTCTTCTCTGTGCGTGTTATTTATTATTCCGCTGCGTTACTCGTAAGTTTTTCGAATACGAAAAGTGAAAGCCACGAGTGCTATTCACCCCCTTTAGCGCGTCTCAATCCAATAATTAGTATCAGAGTGGGGTCGCTTCGATTTGGTGCAACCACCAGTCAAGCAATTTTTTTGTGGTGACTTTCAATTTTTTGGAGTCGATTGAAATCAGTATTATTGTCGTCTTCCGATCTATTTTTCCGTAATTGATTTTTTTCTCGAAGTTGGTGCAACACCACTCGAGATCGTATGTTTATCTTTCTTTTAACCTGCACTACTAATCCAAGATTAAGTCCTGGGACAAGCTTTTCTATGTTTTTTATGTGTAGTCGATTTTGCTTTCATGGCTCTCCAAGAAGGCTACAATATAGCCCGACCTCCGCTCTTCATTGGAGAAGACTTCAGCTACTGGAAGGGTCGAATGGAGTCATACCTTCAAACTCATTTCGAAGTTTGGATGATCGTCAAAATCGGTCTTGAACTTCCAGTTGACGACACCGGCAAGCTAACACTGTTAGAGTGTATACTGAAAGCCTAAGCTTTTGTAAACATTTATTTTGAATAAAGAATCACATTTGGTCAAATTATCTACATTTGTTTGTAGTTGTTCAATTAATTTATATTGTAGATAACATAGTATGTGGTGTTACATACAGAAGATAATGTTATCAGTACCTTATAAATTATAAACAGTAGTTCACGACCAAAATGGAAAAGAACAAACCATTGGAAGGTCGTAGTGTAATTAGGTATTAGTTTATCTTAACTATATAATTACACTAGTACACTTAGAGTGTATTGAGTAGGACCATCAGAGGTCGTTTCTTTTATACTGACTTTATAAAGGAACAAGATCTCAGTTATTATGGAAGTGTGTGCTCTTAATCCTAATATAATAACAAGCACATATATTTGATATTTATTTCTTTAATTTATCAATGAGTGAGATTTAGTTCGATAAATCAATAAGTCTGATAAGTTGGGAAATGATATCACTTATAGTGTGTGTTGTTGATTATAGAAGGAAATTATGTCATAGTAATCTAGGTTGATAATGTCCCCAAGAGGAGCTCATAAGGATTGTCATGTTAAACCCTGCAGGTGGACTTAGTCCGACATGACGATAAGGTTGAGTGGTACTACTCTTGGACTAAGATATTAATTAAATGAGTTGTCAGTAACTCACTTAATTAGTGGACATTCGACATCTTAAACACAGGGAGACTAACACACTCATAATAAGAAGGAGCCCAAAAATATAATTTGGGATTGGTGTGGTAGTTCAATAATAGTTCACTAGTAGAATGAATTATTATTGATAAAATTAAGTTGTGTGTTCGGGGCGAACACGGGATGCTTAATTTTATCGGGAGGCCAAAACCAATTCCTCCTCTCGGTCCCTATCGTAGCCTCTTATTTATAGAGTACTATACCCACCTATACTCACCTTCATACCCATGATGTAGAGGCCGGCCAAGCTAGCTTGTGGATCAAGCTAGGGCCGGCCAAACCATTGGTTCATGGGTGGCCGACCCTAGCTTGAACCCAAGCTTAGGTGGCCGACCCTATTAAATTAAAAAAAAAAATTAATTTTAAAATTTTCTTATGTGAAAGATATAATTTATTGGAGAGATTAAAAATTAAAATATCTCTTTAAAAAGGTTTTACAAAAGATTAAAGAAAGAGATTAAATCTCTTTCCTTATTTGTAGATTGGAAAGATATTTTATTTTTCTTCTTTGTAAATTATTCACATGTTGAAAAATTTAAATTATAGAAATTTCATTTTATCAACCATGAAGGGATTTTAAAGGGAAATTTTATTTTTTAAAATTTCTGAAGATAAATAAGGAATTTTAATTGTTGATTGAAAATTGCCTTGTTTGCTCTCCATGAGGTGGCCGGCCATGACATGAGGGATTAGGAAATTTTGTTTAATTTTTCTTAATTAATTCATGTCAAGGAAAGTTAAGGAAATTTTATTGTAATTAAATTTCCTTATTTGCCAAAGCTAAGGATTATAAAAGAGGGGGTTTTGGGAGCCTTCAAGGTGAACAACCTCTATTATTTTCTCTCTCTTTTCTTCCTTGGTGTGGCCGGCCTCTTCCCTTTCTCTTCTTTCCATCCTTGTGGCCGAACCTTTCTTCCTCCTTGGAGATCAAGTGGTGGCCGGATTTAAGCTTGGAGAAAAAGGAGAGAAAGCTTATATCCCATGGAGCTTGGTTGGTGAAAAAGATCTTCATCTTTTGGAAGCATTGTGCTTGGCTGAAACTTGAAGAAAGGAGAAGAAGGTGCTTGGTGGTTTCTCATCTCGGAAGATCGTTGCCCACACAACGTTCGAGGTTAGAAGAGGAATACGATAGAAGACCTAGAGGTTTTTGCTTGCAAAAAGAAAAGGTATACTAGTATTTAATTTCCGCATCATACTAGTTTTATCTTCATGTAAAAATATCAAATACAAGAGGCATGCGATTCTAGTATTTCGAATTTGTTTTCGATGTTGTGTTCTTTTGTTTTTTTTCTTTTCCTTGTGATTTGATTGTTCTTTTTGGTTGACCTAAAGTTATTTAAGGAAATTAAATATTAGCTTTCCTTAAAAGGCTTTGTCTAGGCGGTGGTGGTTGTTCCCATATCCAAGAAGGTCATGTGCCTCGCCATGCAGTCTTGGAAGCCAATTTTAGAAATTAATATTTAATGGAATTAATAACCTAGGTGATTTGGATCAAAAGTGTTAAGTTCCGCAGGAGATCTAAGTCTAAACCTAAAAGAACAAATAAATTAAACTTTGGATCAAACGTGTTAAGTTCCGCAGGCGATCCAAGTTTAATTTAAAAGAACACATGGTAGCTAGGAAAATGTTTAGACCTTTGTACAAAATTTTTGTACAGTGGAACCATTAGACTTTTCGAGTAGCAACTAACAAACACCATACGAGAATTGGGATGCAACTCTGATAAAGAAAGTAGAAGTCAACGCCAAGATGACCTGCACCGTCCAATGTGGACTAACGAAGGAGGAGTTGAACCGTGTCAGCCCATTCTCAAGCGCAAAAGAACTGTGGGAGAAGCTTGTTGGTGTAATATTCCCTAGGTAAAGGTTGACCTGGTTGACTAAGATTGAATTGGTTCAAACTCGAGTCTTGATGGTTGGGTTTCGATGTTTGACAATACATGGAAGCAATACATGGAGATAATACATGGAAACAATACATGGAGACTGACAAAACGTGGAGATTGTAGGTGCAATCGTCCGTTTGAGGAGATTGTTGGTACAATTATCTTTTTGGTTAAGGTTGACCAGTGTAGATGTGAAGGAGAGTCAAGTAGGTCAAGGTTGATTGGATATTTGACTGGAAAGTCCTGGCGAGTCAAGCCAGGCAGTTGGAAATCCTGGTGAGTGAAGCCAAGTGAAAATCCTAGTGAGTAAAGGTAGATGAAAATCCTGGTGAGTGAAGTCAGGTGAAAATCTTAGTGAGTGAAGCTATGTGAAAGTCCTGGTGAGTGAAGCTAGGTAGATGGGAAGTCCTGTGAGTGAAATCAGGCAGATGGGAGGTCGTAGTGAGTGAAGTTAAGCAGAAGTTAAAATCTTGGTGAGTGAAGCTAGGCAGATGGGAAGTCCTAGTGAGTGAAACTAGGCACGGGAAAAACCATGTGGGTCAAGGCTAACCGGACACCTGGTATCGAAAAAGTCTAAGTGGGGCAAGGTTGACCGGACACTTGGCACGAGGAGAAAAGTCCAAGTGGATCAAAGGGACTGACCAAACACTTGGTGAGGGAGTCCTAGCAGGTCGAGGGTGACCGGATGCTAGACATGATGTCCCAACATGTCATGGTTAACCGGATGTTGGGTTTGTAGAGCTTTTGGACTTGATCGGAGCAAATCAAGTAGGTTCAATCGATCAACCGATCAATTGAACCACGTCCAATTGATCGGTTAATCGATTGGACTGAGCCTGGGGAAAACCTTCTCCCAATCAATCGGTTGATCGATTGGGGAAGGTTCACGATCGCACAGAATGACTCCCAATCGATCGATCGATTGGGAGCCTCCAATCGATCGAGTGATTGATTGGGAGCTGCGATTTCGTGAGATAAGCCCTGGATTGATCGGATAATCGATCCAGGCAATTCCCAGAGAGCACAGAGGCGCTCTGGATCGATCGATCGATCGATCCAAAGCCTCCCCAATCGATTGAGAGCAATCCAATCGATTGGGATTCGATCGTTGGCACAGTTATTAGCCGTTGGCGAGCGTTTTCTTCGACAGAACTTCAAATTCCTCTCCACGACAGTGCACAGGCGATTTCCTTAGCTTCCTCTCCACTCTCACCACTAGTTCTTGAAGGTTCTTGGAGGCACGTCCAAGTCAAGAGGCGAGTTACAACAAGAAGAAGAAGCTAGGGTTAGAGTTCATTATGTAAAATCTTGTAAGATTTTCTTGTATTTGCTTCCCATTTCGTTCTTCTTGTATTGAGAGTGTTGTAAGGCTTCTCCGCCTTCGATAGTTACTATAAAGGAGGATTTTTCATAGTGGAGAGGTACTCGTGTGTGTGGATCCTTGGATTAGTCACCTCATCTTGAGGTGGATACCTAGTAAATCCCTTGTGTTAGCGTTGAGTGTTATTTCTTATTTATTTTCCGCTGCATATCATCTCAAGAAGCAAGCAACGACAAGCACGATGAGATCGCGACAAGCTATTCACCCCCTCTAGCTACATTTCGACCCTAACAAAGCTGATTGAATTGCATGAAGGAACATCCGACACCAAGGTAAGTAAGAGGGATCTAATTCTTAACAAATTATATAATATAAAATTATAGGAGGGTGAAACAGCAAGCCAATTGCATGCACGCATCCAAGACCTCCTCAACGGTCTCCACGCAATTAGACAAAAGGTAGAGAATAGAGATATAATCAAGTATTCACTTAATGCTTTTCCGAGAAATACCTTGTGGGTGTCCATGGTAGATGCTTACAAGGTATCCAAGGATCTCTCTTCAATCAAATTAGATGAGTTATTTTCAGAATTTGAATTGCACGAACAGATTAACTCATATCCGGCCGAGGAGGGTATAGCTTTGATTGCAGGTATAAGCAGATCGAGCGAACCAAAAGCAAGATACAAAATTGAATCAGAGACAAAAGAAGAACCGGATTTCGATGATGATGATGACGAGATCATAGCCGAACTCGTCAATCTAGTAAGAAAGCTCTACAAAAAGAAGAAGGGCTTCAACAAGAAAGATGTCAAGAAGGTGGTCCAGTCCAAGGAGGTCCAACCAAATTCAAAGGTAAAGTTCGAAGTAACCTGCTATGGCTGCAACCAAAAAGGGAATATCAAAGCCAACTGTCCGAATCAAAAAGATGCAAAGAAGCAAAGAAGGGAGAAAGCCCTGAAGGCAACCTGGGATGAGTCTTCTTCAAAAGAATCCGACGATAGCATTAAATACAGGGCTGTAAACAAGTCGAGCCAAGCCGAGCCTCAGGGCATTCAAGCTTGTTTGATAACGTAACCAAACTGCGCCGAGCTTAAAATGAACCAAGCTTTTGAAATGAGTGTTCAAACTTGGCTTGATTTATTTTTTATGAGCTTAAGCTTGTTTAAAGCTTGGCTCGAGCTTGGTTTATTTTGATGTTATCAATGTTAGAACCCCAAGGTTGTTTTGGTGTGATCAACAAATTAAGTTAGGTCCTGTGTGTTTTTAACCTTATGTCTAAGTGTGCAGGAGTTTAGGAGCACAGGGAGTTGAGCGGAAGACGCAGCTAGCGAGAAGGACGGCACGCGGTGCGTCCAAGAGATGAGGTGTTGCGAAAGAGTACACCGGCGGACGAGAAGGAAGCGTTCGATGGTTTCGAGGGACGAGAAGCCGAAGCGAAAGAATGCTCGAGGAGCAAGAGACGCAGCTAGCGAGAAGGTCGGCACGGGGTGTGACCGAGGGATGAAGACTGCGGATGAGTACGTTGGCGAACAAGAAGGAAGCACGCGACGATTCCGAGGGACGAGAAGTCAGAGAGGAAGCCCGCTCGAGAAGACCGGAACTTGGGTTCGGGTGAGCTCTTTTTTCAACTAATTTGAAAAAGAACCTTTACTAAGGAGAACCTTTACTAATTTTCAACTAAGGAGGTCCCTCCTTACTAAATTGAAAAAGAAAACAAAAAGAAAAATCCTCCAGATCTCTCTCTCAATTTTCCCTCCTGCCCACATGTGATTGATCATGCTTGTTGGGATAGGTTTCTCAGACATTCAACATTATGAGCAGACAAGAGTAGTACATTATGTTGGTCCATTCTTAATATTCATTTCTTATATTTTTATTAATCCATATATCTGAACCTTCAATCTAACTAAGCATGGAGTTGATGAACCGTCTGCCCACAGACCCGCCACCAAGTAAACAACAGAAGTACAGATGAATCTTAACATGACATTCAACATCATCATTATGTTGAATTACTTCGTTTCAACATAGTAAACACCCTTGATTAGCTCCAATCACTTCGTTTCGTTAATGATTTGTTACAGCGGAAACTCGAAGTAAACATTAACACCCTTGATTATTATTTCTGTTTTCAGGGATCAAATATGTGTAGCACACACTTTAGGCAGTGTGCAGGTGTAAGATCCTTGACATTGATATTACATGTGTAATGAAGGAAGTCCAAGTAAATCAAGGATTGGATATTTGTCAAAAGGGAAGTCTAAGTAGATTGAGGACCACATGCTTGGCAAGTGAAAGTCCAAGTAAGTTAAGGATCGGATACTTAGCAGATTGAAATCCCGAATGGTCAAGGATGACCATATGTTTGGGAAATTGAAGTCTCGTCAAGTCGAGGATGATTAGATGCTTGTAGACAAGGAAGTCCCGGTGACAAGGTCTCTTAGCACAGGATCAGAAGCAAGGCTCCTTAGCACATGAAGTCTTAGAGGTGAAACCTCTCAGCAAGGTAACCTCTAATGAAGCTGAGAGTTATTTGAAGGGTTACCAGTGGAAGCTGACTTAGGCGAGGACTTGACCTTAAAAGTGGTATGAGTCGATGATCCAATCAACTAAAGGTTGTTTTCAGTGGACTAGAACTTGAGTCTACTAGTTAGTCGACATAGGTCAATTGAGAAAGACAAACAGAATGTTATTGTGCATCTTTATTTGGAGGACAATTAACTAGCAATTGATTGACCTCAGTCCACTAATAGACTAATTAAACATTAGGCAACTAATGAATCATCTAAAACGGTTACAATTGATGTTGTTATGCCGAAACAGTTAGACGGTGTAAATGTTTATGTTGATCAGTCGGCTAATGGCAGATTGAGCCGATTGATGAGCCAACATAAATGGTTATAAATGACGTCATTCTGTTAAAATGATTAGATGGTCTAGGAGTTTCTGATCATTAGAGTCAATTGGCTGAAGCATTGTTACAACATAGAAAGTTGATGTGTACCACTCAATTGAAAGCAACATACAAGCATACAGTGGATTGAATTTGCGCTAGGAAACAAAATATTAGCTGAAATGAAAGTTGATTTATTGGCCTATAAATATGGGGCAACAGAGTAACAAGAAGACAACTGAAAGTGCTCATGTTCTTTCTCTCTGTGTTAGTAATCTTGTGTTTGATTTTATTCTATCTTGGAATTCTCTGTGTTTAAGTTTTATCTTGTAAAGAAGATTGTAGAGGTTTCTCCACCCAGAAAAATGTGTGAGAAGGAGAAAGGATAATGGATTTTGAAGAGTGACTTACCAAAAATCGTAGTTGTAGAGTAAGAGACGAAGGTTCTAAACCACATTAAACCTTTGTATTTATATTATTTATTTGTGTCTTTTCTTTATATATTAATGTTTTTTGTTGTATACTATCTTGATTATATACATAAAAGAGCAAAGTAAAAGTGATAGGCTTTTCATTCCCCTTCTAAGCCTCAACTCTTGATCCAGCACAATGGACTTCAATGGATGCTTATTTGATGTCAAGGAACCTTGAGGTGGGCGCATTGGAAGATCCTTTTTCAGCAATAGAATTGAATGAAGTCAAGTACATAGATGTTGAAAAGCAAGAAAAGTAACCAAAAGAAAGGGGTTGCTATTATAACTCTAAAAGAAGAAAAACTTATCATCATCAAAAAGTTATGAGTAATCATAAGTAGTCACGTTGTGAAGAAGACATTCAAAAAGAATAGAAACTTGAATTTAAGTGAGATCAAAACGATAAGGGCAAAAAAAAGTAAGAAAAGAGGTGCTTAAATGCTTTCAATATGACCAACAAGGGTACGATAGAGGCAATTGCCTAGAATTGAAGAAAGCTAAAGAAAAGAGAAAGAAGTACTATTGGAGAAGAAGAAACACCTTTCTTTGCGACCAATATAGATTCATACAACAACATCAAAAGAAAAACATAAGCAAAAACCAAGATGCAAATATGCAGCACTTGGCACTATAAATGATGTCTCTTCAAGTGACAAAGGTGATTCTAGCACAAACTAAGGTGGAGCATCGCACAACACCAATAAAGAGGTCAATCCTCCTCTTGTTGATAGATTATTAAACACAAAACCTTTAGAAAAGGCTAAGTGAAAAATAAACATTTAAAGAAATTAGTTAAAAATATCCAATCAACTAAATTGGTCCAATCAATTGGGGAGCCGACTGCATCATTCAATTGAGTGTTTGGTCGAATAAACCAAAGTTCCTAATGATATAATTACGTAGAAATCAACTAATGATATACACGTCCCTTCTAATTATTAAGGAAGTTGGATTCACTCACCCCTTTTCAATAGTTGTCACCAATTCTATTGTCAATGGTCGAAATACCCCTTTAAGTATGGTAGACTTACATCTTTTGGCATAGTCATCAACAACTTAATATTGTAGATCGTCGAATCACCCCTTTGGATGTCAACACAGACTTTTCGAGCAGGTTTATCCCTTCTGATAAAAGGCTTATGGTTAAGGCAAGGGTTGGACCCTTCTCTTTAAGATGATATTATTTGTCCATGTGCTTACTATTTCTTGACTAAGATCTCCCAATATATAACGACCTTAGACTCAAAATAGAAGCACTCAATTTTGAGTCCTGAAAAACTTTCAAAGCTTTGAAACTTTTTTGAAGAGAAGACAACAAGAGCTCAAGAGAAGAGAATCAAACTTCATCTGAAACGATCTAAGGCAAATGAGTGGCGATTTAATTTTAAGGGTAAAGAGAGGCCTTGTAATGGTGAAAAGCATTCTTAGAGTCCTTTTTGTATAAAAAATAAATTGCCATTAATAGGGATGTGATCCGGTGATAAGGACGGGGGACCCTCGTTGGCGGGAGGTCAACGGCACGTGGAGGTCAAAGGTCAAGAGATGCAACCCTGAGACATAACTGACCGGACGAAGCGGGCCGACCGACCGGACATTGCTGGCCAACCGATCGGACGAAGCAGGTCGTCCTTACATGAATCCCCCGAGCCGAATGAAAGATAACCCGACTAGGGGTCGGGTTTCCGATGCTCAAGGGAAAGAGGTTTCAGTGCCGAGCGATTGTCCGTTCGGCCACGGCACAAGGCAGCAAAGACAGGCATGAGCAATCTCATCCGAGCATACGACCGGGCAGAAGGGATGGGCCCGCCGAGTGGCCGAACCGCTCGGCCCTGGAACAGACAGGAGGCGCAAGAGGACAAAGGAGACAGGGGATAACATCATCCTCGAGACACCTGCCGCCGACAGACAGCATGGTTGGCGGTCGAGCCATACACAGGATCATACGGTGGAAGCTTCCACCGTCACATCCGGGATATGCTCGGACGATTGCGGAATGGTGTCAGGGGTGCTTTTCTGACAAAGGCGTGTTAAGGTATGTTTGGGGAAGCGTGCACGCATCGAGAAGCGTGCCCGCGCTCCCCCGGGGTCCTATATAAGGACCCCAAAGCTTCGTCGGAGGTATGCATACACATCTCTAGCTACAGTTACGCTGCCATTTTCATTCTCTCATTGCCTGACTTGAGCGTCGGAGGGCCGTCGCCGGGAAACCCCTCCCAGCTCGATTTCTTTGCAGGTTCGCCGGAGCTCCACACCAACAGTCGGAGACAGCGGAGCGTGCCACGTCCCCAGCATCCGTCGACTCAGCGCTCGGACAGGATCAAATTGGCGCCGTATGTGGAAACGCACCTGAATCCGAGCCTAGAAGATGGAAGAAGCTGGACGCCAACTCCTGGTAACGCTCTCTCCTGAGGAGCTTGAAGCGCTCATCCAGGCGCGAGCAGCAAAAATCGTGGAGCAGCAGCAGAAAGCTCAGGCTGATCGGGCAGCGCAGCCGGCAACATCAGCATCGGGGGCCGAGCGGCACCCGAAGAGCGGCCTGAGCAACTCTCAATCTGGGGGCAAAATAAAGGACCGACCGGCACCCAGATGGGGGCGTCGCCCGCCCCGATACCTTTTCATCGGGCTCTGTTCCAAACGCCCTCGGAGGTCACGCAAGCTAATCAGGACAAAGGATCTTCATCAGACGAAGCACCCGTCCGGGACGTCAAAAAAGGAAAAGCGCCCCGAGCGGACGCGTCACCCGAGCGGACCAACCGACAGTTCTCAGATGCCATCCTGCGTGATCCACTGCCGAGGCATTACGTGCCCCTTACGATCGGGGAGTACAACGGGACAACCGACCCAGACGACCATCTGGGTAAGTTCGACAGCACCACCACTCTGCATCAGTACACGGATGGTGTGAAGTGTTGAGTGTTCCTTACCACTCTCTCGGGATCGGCGCATCGGTGATTCCGGAGGCTGCCGGACGGATCCATCACCAATTTCAAGGAATTCTGAACGGCGTTCCTCTATCATTTTGCGAGCAGCAGGCGCCACCAGAAAACCAGCGTCAATCTGTTCGCCATCAAGCAAGGAGCGAGAGAGCCGCTCCGAGCGTACATCCAGCGCTTCAACCAGGTGGCCATGGACATTCCAACGGTCACCTCGGAAACAATGATGAACGCGTTCACGCAAGGGCTCGTGGACGGTGACTTCTTCCGCTCGCTCGTCCGGAAGCCGCCTCGGGACTACGACCACATGCTGCATAAGGCCAACGAATACATCAATGTGGAAGAAGCCCAGGCGGCGAGAAGAAAGGAAGCCCTGAGTGACCAACCGGCTTCCGCCGAGCGGAAACAGCCCGTCAGCCACCTGCCCCCAAGAGGACCACGAGCCGAAGTCGCCCGTCCTCATCAACACACTCGGTCGCACGCCGTCCAGCAAGTCGCGGTTGATCGACACAAGCCCAAGGGGAAGGTATGGACCCCAATGTTTTGTTCACTCCATCAGTCAGCTACTCACAACACCCGCGACTGTCGGAGCCTCCCTCCCATCGCTCATCCTGCGCCAAGAAGCTATCGCCGCCGATCACCTTCGCCATATCGGCGACGTCAACAACGAAGCCCCGTTCAAAGGATAGAAAGGAGATCCCCCAAGCGGCATCATCGTCAGCAGCCCGGAGACCAACATCGGGCGTCGCATGAACGACCTCGACCTTCTGCTCGGGAGGAGGAGAATAGAGGCAACACATCCAGAGGCGAGATCAACATCATCGCCAGAGGCCCAACCGGAGGAGACTCAAATAGGGTCAGAAAGGCACAGGCAAGGCAGCTAAGGATACATGCAGTCGGCTGCAGGCTGCAGCCAGGAGAGGGCGAGCGGACCCGAGATCAGCTTCGGGCCCAGGAACCTCGAGGGAGTCGAAGTCCCACACGATGACGCCCTGATCATCCGAGCGGTAATAGCTAACTATACTATTCACCGCATTTTCATTGACACAGGCAGCTCGGTCAACATAATATTCAAGAAGGCCTTCGACCAACTGCAAATCGACCGAGCTGAACTACTGCCAATGACGACCCCCCTCTACGGGTTCACTGGGAACGAAGTCTTGCCGGTCGACCAGGTCCGACTAGCTATCTCGATGGGCGAGGAGCCGCTCAGAAGGACAAGGACCACCACCTTCATCGTGGTTGATTGTCCTTCTGCGTACAACGTTATCTTGGGACGACCGGCTCTCAACGAGTTCCGGGCGGTCGTCTCTACCTTCTGCCAGAAGATCAAGTTCCCGGTGGAAGATCAAGTAGGGGAGGTGCGAGGAGACCAGCTGGCAGCTCGAAGGTGCTATGTGAAGAGGGTCCGAGCCGAAGCCAAGTCCGCTCGGAAAGTGCCACGAGTCGAACTAGAGTTGGACTTGATCGACGAGGAGCGAGCCAAAGCGTCCGTCCGGCTGATGGCCTACAGGCAAAGAATGAAGCAGAACTACAACCGCCACGTGATCCCCCGAGCATTCCAGGTTGGTGACATGGTCTGGAAGAAATTGAAGCCGGTCGGGGACGTGGGCAAGCTGGAGGCTCCCTGGGCAGGACCCTTCAAAGTGGTCGAGAAGCTCCGACCGGGAGCCTACTACTTGGAGGATGAGGACGGACGACGGCTACAAAGACCATGGAGCGCAAACCACCTCCCGCCCTATCGGGCCGGATGAAAGGTGTGCTGATGTAATATATTTCATGAATATTCCGTTCGGCTGTATCTTTTGGCTGCAGGAGTAAAAGTTATGAGAATAAGAAAAGGCATGAGCATTATGCGCCGAGCGGGTGGCTGCATGAAGGTAGGCGGAAGACCCCGTGCCGTTCGGCCGAGCGTATATTATCCGAGCCATCGGCTCGATGAGTAAAGACCCCGTGCTGTCCGGCCGGGCGTATATGATCCGAGCTATCGGCTCGATGATTGAAGACCCCGTGCCGTTCGGCCGGGTGTATATTATCCGAGCCATCGGCTCGATGATTGAAGACCCCGTGCCGTTCGGCCGGGTGTATATTATCCGAGTTATGCTGAATACCGTCGAGCTCCGACGTTAAAGCCTAGAGTCGAACCGGCGACTATAAACCCTCCAGCCTGAAGACCGTCGAGCAGCGACGTTAAATCTTAGAGTCGAACCGGCGACTATAAACCCTCCGGCCTGAAGACCGTCAAGCAGCGACGTTAAATCTTAGAGTCGAACCGGCGACTATAAACCCTCCGGCCGGAAGACCGTCGAGCAGCGACGTTAAATCTTAGAGTCGAACCGGCGACTATAAACCCTCCGGCCTGAAGACCGTCGAGCAGCGACATTAAATCTTAGAGTCGAACCGGCGACTATAAACCCTCCGGCCTGAAGACCGTCGAGCAGCAACGTTAAATCTTAGAGTCGAACCGGCGACTATAAACCCTCCGGCCGGGAGACCGTCGAGCAGCGACGTTAAATCTTAGAGTCGAACCGGCGACTATAAACCCTCCTGCCTGAAGACCGTCGAGCAGCGACGTTAAATCTTAGAGTCAAACCGGCGACTATAAACCCTCCGGCCGGAAGACTGTCGAGCAACGACGTTAAATCTTAGAGTCGAACCAGCAACTATAAACCCTCCGGCCTGAAGACCGTCGAGCAGCGACGTTAAGTCGAACCGGTGACTATAAACCCTCCGGCCGGGAGACCGTCGAACAGCGACGTTAAATCTTAGAGTACTCCGTAAACATCTAGCGAGAATCCCATTTACAAAAATGGATATACTCAGTCGAGCGGCTCAGCTATACAAAATAATTCATGAAAAATCCCTTTCAAACGTAAGAGAGACGGGATGAGAGGCGATTAACGAGGAGAAGCGGAGGAATGTGAACAACGGTGGTTCGTGAGCCGAGCGGACAGCACATGTATTGATAAGCAAAAGAAAAAGCAAGCAAAAGGATGACATATCATTAAAGGCCGTTAAGGCCGATCGGAACGGTTACAAAAAGGCCTTCATTCAAGGAAATCATAAAGGTCTTTCGGGATGGTACTGAGGAGTATCGCTTGGTCTTGGGCCGGGATGATGGCGGAATCGGAAAGTTGGCCCTTGGACTTCAGGTAATTTGTCGTGGCAGTCATGGCAAGCTCAAAGGCAGTGTACATCCGTTCGCAGACTTTCTCCGAAAATTCGGCCGAACGGATGTAATTTAGCCTCAAGGCGGTGACCCGGCCTGGCTCGGCCTCCTGGTATTCCTTGAGGGTCGCTCGGGAAGCATTGGCGGCCGCCTGGTGTTCTTGCAAGGCATCCTCGAGCTTCGTCACGTCATCCGATTGGGCAGTCTTCTCGCTAGCCAGCTGCTCCACCAACTCCTTAACCCGTTGCTCCAAGCCCCGAGCCTTGACATTTTTCTTCTCCAGATCGGCGATGACCGTCTTCTTCCGATCGGTGGCTAGGCTTATTTTCCGGTCGAGTGTCTTCACCTGTCTTTCGAGTTCGGCCAAAGTATAGGCCTGGTCAGCCGTCTTCTTTCGCTCCGCCTCTAACAAATCTTGGGTCTTCTTGAGCTCTTTCTGCAGCTCAGCGTATGAAGGGCCTTGGGAGCCGGACGGGCCACCCGAAGCCTTCAGTCTCTTTATTTCCTCCTCCGCCATAGCCAAGCGGTTGGCGGCAGCGATGTCCTCCACCCACCACTGATATAAGCAGGAATGTTAACAGCCGAGCGGAAAGACAGTGTTGAAGAGTTCGGAAGAGAACAAACTTACTCCCGTGGCCTGCTGCATTTGGTTGTTGGCTAGCTTCCCGAGCGGAATCAAGGCAACCCGAGCCCTAGCGTCGGCCCACATCTCGGCAAGGGGCCCCTTCATGGTGATCATATGCTCGGGCGCAGTTGGCTGATCGGACTCGGCCATAAGCTCCTCGGTAGGGAGATGCAGCGTGGCCCTAATCGTACGACTCCGGCCAGGAGTTGTGTAAGCAGACGCAGAACGATCGGAGGCTGGAGCGGAGAACTTGGATAAAATAGTCGAGCGTTGAACTCGGCGAGGCGCAGGAGGAACTGAGCTGACCGGCACTGCCTCGATGGGATCCGCGGGTAGATCCAGGTGAGATGGGGTCCGATCGGACGAGATCGCCTCAATCGCTGGGCCTTTGCCACGAGAAGCGTTTCCCTCTCGCTCAGGCGCCTGGATCGCGGAAGTGGTTGATCGAGGGGGGGTTTCCGGCCGGCGTCTTTTTCGCATGAGCGGGCGCTCTTCCTCCTGAATAGAGCCTTCCTCCCGAACGGAAGGCCCCCGGCTGGAAGTTGCGCCCACCGCTGGCTCCGGGGGAGAAGCCTGAGCGGTCGACTCCCCTACATTCGTTTCGCTCTCACGCTCGTGAGAGCCGACCGGATCTATGCCCTGCAGCTCCATCTCCTTAGCCACTGCGGCCTCGAGTGCCTCGACTTTCCTCTTCAAAATCCCAGCCATCACCGACTCCATGACAACGTTCGCTGCGAAGGAAAAAGACAAAAATCAGTTAGCAATCAAGGCAAGCGTACAAGTAAAATGCTTACCGAAGCTGCTCGGAAGAGGAGTCCGGATCGGACTCAGACCAAATATGTACAGCACGCCTTCGGGCAGAAACTTGTTGATGTCAAGCTTCAGACCGGCTACCAGATTCGCGGCCTGAAGATAGTCCGGTCGGGTCTTGAACCGCCATAACTCGGGGGAAGAAGGCGGTTCGAGAAGACGAAGATAGAAGTAATACTCCCTTCAATGTTTATTGGAAGAAGGGAGTTTATCAAAAAAGACAAGGCCGGGCCGGGCTTGGAACATATAAGTATCCGGTTCGGACTGTTTGGGGTAATAAAAATAATAGAAGATCTCCGGTCGGAGAGGAATGCGGTGTATCTTGAATAACACCACAACACCGCAAAGAAGGCGGAAAGTATTGGGAACTAAGCTTCCGAGCGGAAGGCCGAAAAAGTTACAGACATCTACGATGAAGGGGTGAAGAGGGAACCGCAGACCGGCTACGAATTGGTCGCGGAAAAAACAGATACCTCCGCGCGGCGGTTTGTTCGGCCGAGCGGAGGGTGAGGGTAAGACAAGTTCAAAATCAGAAGGAATAGCAAAATTATTAAATAAGGCCTCGGCATCACATCGATCGAACCGCGACTCCATGGTAGTATACCATGGGCCAAGAGCGGGGTCCTGGGGCTGAGAAGAACTGGCCATTGTCCGAACGGGCGAGCAAGCGAAAAGCGAAAAAAGGCCAACGACAGAGGGGAGAAGAGGATGAACAAGACAGCGACCAGAAGGCGAGAACCCGACAAAAAACACAAGGCTAAAGGTAGAAGAACCTTACAAAGAAACGGAGGATCGAAGGAAGGACGCCGGAGATCGTCGGAGAGCAGATAAAGTAGGGTCGCCGAAGTGCTGAGGGAGGAGCTGCGGAGCACGCGAAGGCAAAGATGCGGCAGGGGGAGGAGGCGAGGACTTTATAGGGTTAGGCCCGAGCGGCCTCAGCCGTGGGATGCAGGTCACAAGAACCGAGGCCTGCATCGAGCCGTCCATTTCAAACAGCATCCGTCCCATCGAAGGTAACGCCGCCGCTGTACGCTAACGGCAACGGAGATGCCACGTGGCGCCACGACAAGGGGCACATTTAATGAGCATCATTACGGCACGCAGTGCACGTGCTCGATCTTAATGGAGAGGATTTGCACGAATCCCGAGGAGATCCGAAAGGCGTCAGCGTTGACCGTCAACACGGCAGTAAAGCCAGCGCTTGGAAGGAGTTGAGCGGCCGAGGGAGGAGCATTCCAGAGTGACAGGGCGATGTCATTCATGCCGACCGGCAGTCCAATCAGTCGGACTTGGCGCCTCCTTCGACTAGACTTGAAGGGGAGGCAAGTGATCCGGTGATAAGGACGGGGGACCCTCGTTGGCGGGAGGTCAACGGCACGTGGAGGTCAAAGGTCAAGAGATGCAACCCTGAGACACAACTGACCGGACGAAGCGGGCTGACCGACCGGACATTGCTGGCCAACCGATCGGACGAAGCAGGCCGTCCTTACATGAATCCCCCGAGCCGAATGAAAGATAACCCGACTAGGGTCGGGTTTCCGATGCTCAAGGGAAAGAGGTTTCAGTGCCGAGCGATTGTCCGTTCGGCCACGGCACAAGGCAGCAAAGACAGGCATGAGCAATCTCATCCGAGCATACGACCGGGCAGAAGGGATGGGCCCGCCGAGCGGCCGAACCGCTCGGCCCTGGAACAGACAGGAGGCGCAAGAGGACAAAGGAGACAGGGGATAACATCATCCTCGAGACACCTGCCGCCGACAGATAGCATGGTTGGCGGCCGAGCCGTACACAAGATCGTACGGTGGAAGCTTCCACCGTCACATCCGGGATATGCTCGGACGATTGCGGAATGGTGTCAGGGGTGCTTTTCTGACAAAGGCGTGTTAAGGTATGTTTGGGGAAGCGTGCACGCATCGAGAAGCGTGCCCGCGCTCCCCCGGGGTCCTATATAAGGACCCCAAAGCTTCGTCGGAGGTATGCATACACATCTCTAGCTACAGTTACGCTGCCATTTTCATTCTCTCATTGCCTGACTTGAGCGTCGGAGGGCCGTCGCCGGGAAACCCCTCTCGGCTCGGTTTCTTTGCAGGTTCGCCGGAGCTCCACACCAACAGTCGGAGACAGCGGAGCGTGCCACGTCCCCAGCATCCGTTGACTCAGCGCTCGGACAAGATCAGGGATGCATAGGACCTAAGGTATTGTTCTGCTTTGGTTGACACGTACACACAAGTTCGGATTGACTAAACACGTGAACAATGTCCATTATTCTAATTCTCTTGTGGTGCTGATTTCCATTGGCTCGAGATAACATCCCCTATTTGTCTGATGGGGACATGGATCACGAGTGCAAGTGTAAGATTCAAGAGGTCGCCTGCATATCATTGCTTTTGAAACACAAGTATAATATGGAGGATGTGGTATGCAAGGGGAGCACATAGTTGTCAAGGTTTATGCAATGTCTATTGAGTGTGTGCATGCAATGCTAAACCCAGGCATGCCTTTATGTGTAGCCTTGACTCGCCTATAGGATGATAAATCCTATTGGCATCAAATTTCCACATTTTTGCATTGCATTGGCATGCTAAAAAAGGATAAAAAAGTTAGCTTTAATTAATCATTAATTGAAATTTCAATTGAGATTAAATTTGATCTATTGTTTCATCTCCATTTATCGCCCATTTTTAAGGATTTGGTCTCATGAGAATTAAAACTTACGCATACTCGAGTCAGTATTCATGTCTATGGACCACACTTTGTGTTCAACCTAATGCTTTTGTCCGATCAAATTGGAACAACCTTTATCACTCGAATAACCATGGCATTAATTTTTCATTCACAAGAAAAATTGATTTACAATAGTGTACTCCCAAAATAGTCGGTCCATGTCCTTATTTGAACAAGTTATTTCTCAATCACTCAACCATCAGATGACGTCATCTTTCATCGCTAAGTCTTTACTTATATGGATTTTTGGTCTATTTGGTTCACAAAAATAATCTACTATTCACCCAAATGTGCAGAAGGAAGCTGTTTTTCACAGATTGAAACATATTTTCTAGGATTGGCTGGTTTTGTCCCAACCCAAACTTCTCTTAGTGCTAAGCTTGAAGCATCGAGATCTACATTATATATTGACAAGGATCTATACAAATGAAGTGTATAATTTGTTTGCTACCTTGTTATTTACATCCTATATTGCTGCAGTTTTGTTATCAGTATGGATTAACTTTCAACCAGTCTGATTGTAGCTATTGTCTCCTAGTTAGTTTCTTCTCAGTTTCTTGGCACTCATGTTCTAGACTCTCTAAGTTATTTACAAAAACCTAAAGTGTCAATCCTCAACCAATTTTTGCCAGTCAAGAGAACAATAATGGGTGCACCCATTAAAAGTATAGACGCTGCTATACACGATTACTTCTTGATTCAAAATTGACAATGAGTGAGCACGTAAAGAAGCATAGAGTATGAATAGGGCCTTACAAATTTATGGGAACGGGACAAGACAACAGACAAAACTTATGCATCCTAACCAATGTTTTCCCACAGAGAGATAGTCACCATGAAAAGCCAATGTGGCAACGCCCACTTAATTCAGATAGTTCCGAAGCCACGGCCCCATCTTGAATTTGCAAATGTCTAATGCAATAGAGTTAATTGTGTAAATGCTAACCAAGTCAAAATAAAGGAATTTAATAGACAGCAATAGCATCGTGTAACAAGATAGAGAACTGGCATGAAGAAGTTTGATGCCCAGAGACTCAGGATCAGGATTAGAAAACTTCACCAACACACCCATATTTGTGTTCCCGGATGCTTGAGGAAAATGTTCCATATAGATTGAACATGTGAAGCCATCTTTATTATTAACAAAATACATATGCCATTTCACACTACTAACTAAGTTTCCCAGGTTAAACTTTCAATGTGCCTACCATACTAATAAGTTTCCCCCCTATTGATCCGTAAGCTTGGTTTACACATTAGACCTGAATTTGATGTGTTAGAATGGACCTAATAGGCACAGGGACCATACACAAGAAACAAAAGTGTGGCCGTCCTTTTGACTCCCAATACAATCCCCACAAATTCTTTCAAGTCAACCAATCATAGAAGCAATGCATAGAGAAAGATAATGAATTAGATCGAAGAAGTGAAAGAGTAATTATTATCAACAATCCGATCAAACACCTGGCCCTGTTTACTGGCTGAGATAATTGAAACTAAGAAGAAGCAAATCAATGCTCTGCCGGAGGAGATGAGTTGTCTCGATTGCGCACCTGCTTTGTTCAAAGGAGATGGTATTATCCTGTCTGTTCGACTGAAGTCCCCGCCCCCGCCGCGTACAGCCTCCTCAACCTGTCGACCACAGGGCGAAATCCCGCGCGGAGAGGCGCCACCGACGCCACTCGCAGGTGCTCCGCATTGCCCCTCCTCGACGGGTTCAGCGTCATCCGCAGCATCTCCCCTCGTAGAAGCTCGCCGGCCAGCTCCCTCGCTGAAGGTTGCGCCCCCAAGAAGGCAGCCCACTCGTCGGCGGAGCAGCCCATGAGCACCCTCGCGGCCCGGTCGAAGAACACGACCACTAAAACCTTGTCCACAGTGCCGACGGAGACGAGGATACGATACAGGCGCTTGGAACCGGGGTTAGGAGTACGGCGGCTGCAGAAGCGGCACTCGGTGTCGGAATCGAGGAGGGTTCGTTCGCAGACGGAGAAAACACGGTAGAAGAAGGAGCGAGTGTCGACGGCCACGACCGAGCAATAGGGAGGAGTCCACGGCTTATCTGCCGCCGGCGCCGATGCCATGGGAGCTTCGTGCCTGGTGCCTGTCCGGAAATTGTCCTTTTGTCCGATAAAAATAGCAAAATTTTTAAGTCGGCAAGAAGAAGGTCTTTTATACAAATTGTATTTTGCCGGGGGCAAAAATAGAAAGGGCGTCCAAATTAAAGAATTATTAAATGGGCATTTTATTTTAAAATAAAGTTAAAAGTGAAGGTAAGGTTGTAAATAAGTCGAGCCGAGCTTTGGGGTGTTCAAGTTTGTTTGATAAAATAATTAAGCTGAGCCAAATCGAACTTGAAATGAACCAAACTTTTGAAAGGAGTGTTCAAGCTTGACTTGGTATTTATTTATTTATTTTATTATATTATATTATTTATTTAGCATATTGAAAAGAGTTTTATTAATGAATATGGTTCATGAACGTTGTTCACGAATATTGTTCACGAACGTTGTTCACAAACGTTAACAAGCTGAATACATATATGTTCAAGCTTGTTTGTTTAGCTTAACGAGCTGTTCAAGTTTATTTGTTTAATTAATCTTATGTATATTGAACGAACATAAACAAGCTTGTTCACGAACGATTGATTCATTTACAACCCTAAGTGAAGGTGTAAGTTGTCACACCGACATCTGTATTTCAGATCTCCGATTACGATATATTAGTAAGAATTTTTTCTATAAATAGGATTCATAATCATATGATGTTAAATTTCTAAGTCACTCGTCATGAGTACTTTTCAATTTATACTAGCGGTTGACCAAAAATTTTCGTATGAGTAGACTGATCGTCTAGAATTTGATATTATCTGGTTCAACATTAAAATCATCCATCAACTCAGAGCTATGATGTAATGGCATACGCCTTCTTTACAATTTTTTATATTTAAAAATTAATTTTTAATTTTCGATCAATTAATAGATAAATTATTTTTAATAAATGGTTAAGGTAAGAATGTTATATTGATAGACTACCTATTAAAATGCTTCCTAATTTATTTTAATGAGGGATAGAAAATTTTTACAGGATGGATACTCCTTAAATTAATTAGCGTTGAATGTCTAGTAGCAATTAAAAATAATAATAATAATAAAATTATTCTCAAATATATTATTCGCTTAATATTCCTTATTTGAGCGTTGTAATGATAATATTCCTTATTCCAAATGCACACTTATTTACCTAATTACCCTTATTTCTTAGATAAAAAAATGAAAATGAGGTATAATTTTTTTAAATTTAGCAAATTTAAAGTAGAATCTAATATATTTTTTTATCAAATTGAGTATAATTCTTTTTTCGTTTGACCAATCGATTGATATACTCGATTCTAATTAAATGGTGTTGAACTTAGGGGTAATTATACCATTATTTTCATAGAACATAATCCCTTATTATTTTTTATAAGTATAAAAAATCTAAAATGATATATAATTACTTCTAAATTTGGCACTATTTAATTAGAATCAATTGGTCAAGCGGGAAAAAAAGTCAGACACAATTTAATTGAAAATATACTAGATAAATATGATGCATTTTGAACTTTTTATACTAAAAAAAATGAGGATAATTTGATAAATCGGTGTGTATTAGGGAGAATAAACCGAGGAGGAAGTTAAATTTACTATTAGGGATTTTAGTCCATTTACAATTAAATTTAATATGAAAAAAGAACTAAAATGTGATGTGCTATAAAAGGAAATAATTTGATTACGGAAATTGAAAACCCTTTCTCTTGTTTTTTCCATTTTCTTTTAATAATTTAAAGTGCCCACCCGACTAATTCCAGATAAACGACTTTCTCCTAATTAATTTATACCTACTTAAAAATCGACCTCCTAAATATTCGTCTTAAAATTTAAAATTTAATTTCTCATTCTTTTATTTATTTTTCTAAATATCTTACCACTCCACGTCTCCACCACAACTGTGAACCGGGCCAAAAATATTAGAATCGAAATATAAATTGCTTTCGAAAAATAAATCGGACTTTGTTGAATAGTTTAAAATTAGAAGGGGTTATTGAGAAAAAGATCAAAGTCGAGGGTGACGGTGAAGGCACGTATTCAATAAAGTGCCAAGTTTGGACCTTTCTCGTGCTGCTTTCGATGAAAGGAAAGGAAGAAGCTCTGTCGTCGTCGGAATCGGATGGTGGAGAAAAGATGATGTTTTGCAAGTGATACGAGGAGTACATGCGGGGGAGGGAGGAGGGGATGCCCTCCGTCGGACTCAAGAAGTTGAAGAAGATGTAGAAATTGAAATAGAACTAATTACTCTAATACAGTAATTTATAACTGCACCAATAAATGATGAACATGCAATAAACGTTAATAACAGTAAGGGTTAAGAAATTGTGTATCTCCGGTCGAAGCGTCGGACGTGCCGACTGTCTTTAGAGAATTGATTGTCGCCCACGGTGCAGAGGCTCTCCGGCAAAATCCTCCCAAGATCCGACAACCGCTCGCGTCGCTCGTAAGTGCACTCCAAAACGAGTGCCGCACTCGGACTCAACCTCAGATCGCGAACCAAGCCTCATAACTCAGAAAGAAGGAAGAAGAAGTAGAAAGCAAGGGAGAAGGAATGCTTTACTTTCTGGAGTGTATTGAGAAGGAGGTGAGGAAGTGTATTTATACACTTGAAGCAGCGCAGAGGAAGGGACGCACTTCCTCTTCTCACGCGCGGATGCGTTGTTTCGCATCCTCACGCGAGGTAGACAGAACCGAAGCGCTGCTTCGCTTCCTCGTGGACCAAAACCGAAGTCCGCGTTCCTTCCTCACACGCGGAACCAAACTCTGATTTGGTTTTGGTTCAGACCGAACCAGAACCGGAAACCAAACTAGTTTGGTTCAGACTAAACCAAACCAGCAAAAACAAACCGAGCCGCCCGTGAGCGCAAGGCTCACGGGCTGGGGATTTGCATCACGCACGTGACGCCCAATTTATGGATTTCTGGCTCGAACCCCCAAACTCCACTCGATTTGGGCTTGGCCCGCGCATGCGTATAGGCCCTCTTATCATTGCTAAGCAAGGATGGAAGGGCTTCCTATATAAGCCCTTCCAAGCTTCTCCACTTAGCAATGTGGAACTAAAAACACTACAAAAAATACTTTGAATTTAAAAACAAAATTCAACAGAAGATCCTCAAGAGATGCAGGATAGAATTCCACTCCCGGCTAGACCTAGACGGCGAAGGAGGCGCCGCATGCCCTAATAATTGTGCAGGTATTTATTATCCTCCGATCGATCAATCCCTTTCTAGATAAGATAAAGGCCTAGTTTGTTGTTATCTTTTGAAAATTTGATTTTGTGTTATCTATCGTGTTGTAGTTTGCGATGGCTCCTTCTTCTCCTCCCTATTGAATGAGATGTCGGCTGTTGTTGGGTGTTTTAATCAACGAGCACAAAAGCTGCTTGAATTGCATTTGGCATCAGGCTTTAAGAAGTATATATTGTGTTTTAGAGGTAAGTCTCTTCTGAGCCATGGAGAAATGATGCAAGAAGGGAAGGACCTAGTTGCTTATGGTATCATATACTCCATTGCCATGAGGAAGATATTAAAAAAGTATGACAAGGTATCACCACAATCTATCTATTAGAGTGCTTCCGACTTTCTCATCTGCAAATGAAATATTCACTTGCGATTTTAGATTCATTTCTCAAGGCAAGGACAGGCATTCAGATCTAAAGCTCCAAGTATGCATATTGAAATTCTTCAATCGCCGTGGCTCTGTGATCTGATGGCCTTTTACATTAACTTGAGGCGAAGTTCAGATAAGAACAAGTCGACGGTTGAATTATTTGATGACTGCTCTCTTACTTTTGATGATGAGGGTAAACCGACACTGTCTTGCGGTCTCTTCGACTCTTTGAAGATTGAAATTGATTTGACATGCTCGATTTGTCTGGTGAGTTGGTTGCTCTGTACGAGTTCTTTTGAAATTGAAATTGCTGATCATCATTTCCTGATATAACTTGTCTTTTATATGAGACTGTCTTTGACCCAGTTTCTCTCACATGTGGCCATCTTCTATGCTACATGTGTTGTTGTTCTGCTGCATCGGTGACAATAGTTGATGGCTTAAAGGCTGCAAACCACAAAGCAAAATGTCCTCTTTGTCGACAGGTACACATTACTCCCAATCTTTTCTTGTTATATGTATAGTAGAAAACCGAATTACTTGATGGATGTTGTTCGACTGATAAATTTCAGGAAGGAGTATATGAAGATGCAACGCACTTAAATGAGTTGAATATCTTGTTGAGCCACAGGTATGTTTCAGAAGCATGGCCTGCCTTTCTGCAATTCCTTTGCTGCTCGAGATTTTTCCCTAATTTGTATGTCAAACAGTTGCCGTGACTACTGGCAGAAGCGGCTTGAGATTGAAAGAGTTGAGCGAGTTCGTCTGACAAAGAAACACTGGCAATCTGTGAGACAGGATTTCCTTGGTTTCCAATGAACAAAACATTGTTTGTCAGTCAGTGATCAAATTGCTTTGATGGAATAACTCTTGTTCAAACCCCTTCTTACCTTCTTGTTTACAGTTGTAAGTTTTTGTAACCAGATGATTCGCGCGAAGTCCTCATAGGTCAAAGAATAATGTAAATGATGCTGTTGTGAAATTTTCTGAAAGTGTATGCTTGATAGCTAAACTTTAGGATGCTATACTGCTAAAAGGTATTTTCGTGGTTGCCTTGCTAGTAATGTTTTGTTGATGTATTACAATATAATTAAGTGCACTAACAATCCATTTTCTATCTCCTGTCGCAAAAAGTTAAATGAGGTCTCTAGCTAGGTGGTGAATGAATAAAAAATGAAAACACAAACAAACTAAACACCTGGATTTAACATGATTCGGCAGCCTCATCTTCTACGCTACTTATCGATTATTCAGTTGGATCACCTCCAAAATAGCTAATCACTTTGGAGTTTACAATGTAGCACAAAGAAAGTTAAAGAAAATTACAATGAAGTTCTGGAATGCTTGAAAATTTTCAGAGAACATTATCCTTCAATCTCACTTCATCTTCCTCTTTTATAGTTGCTAATCTCGATTGTTACCATTGTTGCCCAATGCTCGACAATCAACTGCCTAGTTGCCTCAAGTCGACATTTCTGCTCCATCAAATCCTGTAGACGTTCTATTTGAATTCCAGTTGACTGCACCAATCAACTCATATTTTCATATCAATTGGCTAGACACATTTAAGCCTGATACAAAAACTCATGGTTCATACAGATGTTCGAATTTTGAATTCTCTTGGTTCATACAAATGTTCTAATTTTGAATCCTCCTCACCTGTCAAAATCTATATTGAATGAATGCTGAAATTGACAAGACAACTAAGATATAGGCGTTGAATTTAAAATCTGAAAATTATAGACAAGACTGCCTTCAATATACAACAATAAATAGTAACTTCTCTTCCTAAAGATATCTGGCACTATGTGACACGAGAGAACATTACTGCAAGATATCAGAAATTTATCCCTCACCAGCCATATGAAGAAAACTCGGAAAGTCTGCCATTACTCTCGTTTTCTATTATTTGTCCAAGTACAAACACAACTTTACCGTGAAACTCCAAAGATCAAATGAACCTGTTGCGTTGGATCACATAGCCGATGTGATCTTACGAAGACAATCAGGAGAATCATGTCATTCATTGATAAGACTGCAAATGTAGAGTCTAACAGTTAGTATCTCATTCAAATAGAAATAAGAAGAAAGAAAACATGTACCCACATCGAAGCTACTTGAAGCAATAACCGGCAGAGCCAACATCATCTGTTTCTTTCAGTCAATATGCTTATGCATACCTATGATTTTCTTGATAAACTGCTTCTCGCGCCTATAACTGTTCCATCGATAATATTATGTATCATTCAATTACTCAAGTAGCACCACAGAAAGATGTGGTTTCTTTCAAGATCCACAGAAGGCATAAAAGGAGAAGGGGAAAACACGTACATGACTTTAGATGATATGCAGAAACATGTGAAACCAACAGCTAGGTGTGCAGGAAGAGTCTGCCAAAAGTTCTCCTTATCCAAGAGCACTCTCTCAGATACGAGTGTTATTATGCATGAAAGAAGTAAAATTTCCCATCCAGAAGGCAAGCACCGTGAAAGGGAGAATGAAGGCGAAACCTGTTCAATAAGTTACAAACGTGCATTTAATTGAAAACAAAAATTCTTACAAAAATAATGTCAGGCCAACATTTTAAAAGATCCCACAAACCTGGAAATAGTTGTTGATAAATACTAAAGAGTATATTATCCTTGAAAACATATCTTAGTGATGGTTAAGGGAAAAAAATTAATCCAGTTAATCCAAATGCACAAAGCAGTTCAATATTTTTATAGGACTAATTGGAATTAGTTGGATATTTGCTTAACATTTCATGAGTATAATGACTGAATTCCTGCATATACTTTGCAAATACAAAAAAAAATGAAAGATAACATCTTTTAGATAACATCGCTATAATGTTAGAAGCATCTTGTTACAGATCAGTCTATCCACATGATTTCACCACACTTAATAAGAAACTTATGGCTTAGGCAATATCTGCCTGGTAAAAAGAACTTGCCAGGGGATTCCTGTAGTAATGTACAAGGTTCTCAATAGCTAGTAAACTACAAAACTGAATTTTATAACTGCTACAGAATTAGAGAGGAACCTTTCTCACGCTAAGGCAATGCTGCATTATCAATCCTCTCACATCCCCCATTGGTCAAGCACCCTTTAAGTAAAACTGGCTCATTTGAGCAGTAAAAGCCTATATTCGTCTGTGCTGCCATGCAGTGCACCAGATTGCAATTTGAGCAGTATTATCTATATATATTAGTTACCATATTTGTATATATTAGTTACTATATATGCATATAATAATTACCATATTATTGGTATAAATTAGTTAATATATATGTATTAATTAGGCTAATTTGTAAATTAGCCTAATTATAGTTTCCTAATATGGTTCCTAGTTTGTATATAAATATGTCTTACTCTTCAATAAGAAATATAATCTTTTATCTCTAATTACAAGCAGAATATCCTTTTTCTAAGTCAGAACAAAAGTTTAAACTATGATCTCGGAGGGTATTCCTTCGCTCTTAAAAAACATCAGCATGGACTGCAATTGAAATTTACATGCATCATCTCCTAAACGAAAGTGGTATAGTACTGTTCAAAAAGGAACATTAACACATAATACGTAGCAACCTTTTGTCCATTTTACATTTGAATAAAAAGTAATGCATCCAAGTGAGCAAACTGTCATTGATGGAGGAAATTCGTTATGAAGGATACTTAATGAATTAGCAGCAATTAAGCCAATTGCTCCAGCAGATCGAACCATGATGATGTTTAGTGCTACATAAATACCAGAGAATACAAACATTAGATTGTTTGACTTCTGAATTTGTCTCTCATTAGCAATCGCATGAAGAAAAGCTTCCGATGTTCCTACAATATGAAAACTATAACCGTCAGCAAAATCAAGACTTAAGATACGAGTCTTAACAATATTTCATATACAGGTTACAAAATGTTGAAAGGTAAATAAAACCTTAGGTTGTGATGCTAGTACAAACTTTTGGTTAACGGTCAAGAAAAAGCACAGAAAAAAAAAAATTTTGAAACTTGAGCTGAGACATCTCTTAATAAATGCTCAATGAAGCTCACTGATGACAAAATTTAAGCAACCTTGTTATGTGCCACTGGTTTAACAAGAATTTGCATGTTTATAGTGCTTATAATTGACTTTCCAGATGTGATGATTCTTGTTGAACAAAAGCAATAGTTGTTGAACAATAATTATGGACTGTCTATCCTTGTGTGTTAATAAATATATGCTATGTGCAAATGATCATACTTTGTACTACTGGGTTCTAGAAAAAGACAAAAGAAAAGGAGTGAAAGGAATGCAAAACATTAAAGAAAAAAGTGCATAGCCACTTCATAATTAAAATAACTTAAAATTTCTATCGAAATTTGTTTATTTCAACAAGTACAATGAAGTATCAAACTAAATAAAGATGTAAATATATAACAGTCAACTCGCTAGTGTTAGGACTGTAATAGTCCCCGGTAAGTTTTGCATGTTATGATAGAGTTCCATCCAAGTGTTTAAGTTTAAATCCTTAAATATTTGTAATAGTTTCCTGTATGCATGAGAGACCTTCATCTTTCATGCTTTTGAGCTGGCAACATTTTTCTTTTTTGTTAAGTTCAGTTAAATTAGCTATCTGAGTTATGAAGAGCATAAGCGCAAGAAGTCAACGACATATAATATCACAGTCATCAGAATGTAGGAAGTGGAAACAATTTCATTTGTGTAATAAATGAATTACCAACCATTCATAGCTAAGGTAACAACATAAAGGAAATAATAACGGAGAGCAGCTGGTGCTTCTCCATCACTCCATTTGCTCCCATAGAGAAGTCTTATCAGAGTAAATGAATAGCTTGGACCAAATGCCATCACCAAAAGGCCTGCAACCATTAATAGAAAAACAAAATCGGCAGATAAGCACTACTAAGATCCAACTTAGCAGCTAAATTTGTAGTGTGGGAAAATTGAAGCACTTGACATGCAATAGATGCTAAGAGTTCGTAAAGTATGAGGATTGAGGAAGATTATATTAGCGTCCACTCTACTGTACAACAAGTGTTGTACGAAATAGGCATTCTAATTTTCAAAAAGCTTAAGTGTTGTCTTTGGAATCACTTTATGGTAAGCATTCATTTGATATTTGGACATGAAAAATGTGGTCCTTAAGCACATGGTAGAGATAAATTCACTTATTTGGATGGTTCATTTTTACAATTTCTCCTACAAATAAGGTTTCTGATTTTTTTTCTAAGACATTCAGAAAGGTTCATTCAATATCAACATTTTCAGCACTAGTATGGATGATGGCATCCACCTTAAGCTTACAAGTTGACAAAATTATATGTTCCTACGGTCTTAATATTGAATTCTTAATATTCCTTTATTTTACCTGGAAGATGAAAAAAGAATTTGATGCAAATACTAACATCAATCAGGTTAGCCTCGACTCCAGGAAGTGACAAGTTTTCCTCATTCAAAATAATAACTGCTTTAATTTGATTTTCTAAGGGAAAGGAAATTATCAACAAAAATTGGTCACAAACAGCATCAAATAAGCGTTAAACAATTAAATCCCAATACTAATCGGAGACTAGAATTCACAAAAAGTAGCTGCAAATGAACTAGACCATACCAATCAACATAACAAGCTTGAGAGCTTCCATCAGGGAATTTCCTAACCTGACAATCCTTTGAGATGACTCGCCTGTTAGTAAGGAAAGATATCTTACTGATAAAAAAATATAATCTTCTAATACAAAATTTAAATTCCTAAAAGTGCATAGAGACAATTAGATGATATGTAAATCAATTCTCTAAAAGTAGCACATTTGTAAATAGTGAAGTATGGATATAATCAATAGCATGGTTTGAAATTTCATATCATGTTGGGAAGGACAGTATTGACAAATTAACAAATTCAAATACATATCAGCATGGACAATTGCTTTGTGTTGATCATACCCAATGAGTATCATACCATATCCACATTCAGCATGCATCAAAATGCATTCAAGTAATATCTAGTATTTTTTTTTCAGCATGTTTATTCAAAATTGTTTGCATTAAAAATGAATTGTACTAGTGAAGGATGAGGAAATGAAGAAGCCATGGAAGAGCTATTTTTATTAATTTTTTAATGAAGATTTAGATGACTAACTTAACTTAGGTAATTTAAGCAAATAAGAGAAGTATTGAAATTTAAATTTTTATTAAAAAAATTCAAACTTCAAAAGTATTACATGAAAAAGTGATTGTGCTCGTTAAAAGAGAATTATCCAATACGACCGTGTTAAGCTGAATTAATATTAAGACACAATTATTAGAATAGATTTTATAAGATACTCTGCAATACAAACAGCTTCATCCCAAAATTTACACGGAACGAATGCATGATAGAGAAGAGCTAAGGCAGTTTCAACTATATGTCTATGTTTTCTCTCAGTAAAGAGTGTTAAGATAGGAGGCTCGATCAACAATTCCATAAATTTATTATTTTCATCTTTCCCTCTTTCTGTCCAATTACTTTTCTAACATGGTATCAGAGTCATAGCTCTTCTTCCTTCGCTGCATGCAACATCACCAACAATTAATCTCCTCTCTGTTTCTTTTTCTCAACATCCATCCCCTTTCCTTGCAGCCCTTCATCTCTGCACGGACATCAATCACTGCTCTCAAACTCGAGTGTGATCATCTTATCTTGGAATGGCTCAAATTTTGCTGTTGCAGTTTCCTTCACTTCTGAAAACTACTGTTTATAGTTCTTCCGTCGTCAGCAATGTTCAACAGGTTGGTGGAGTTGGTGCAGTTTTCCTTTTGACTTTTTCTCACCACATTATAACAGTCTCTATTTCTGATTTTTTTTTTTTCCCCTCTTCTTTTTCTTTCTTTTCCAGCAAGCAAAAAGGAAAAAAAAAAACTTTAGCCTTTGTTCTTTTTTGCTCTGCCTGGCTCTTCCTTTCTTCTCTCCTTTTCCTTTTGCTTTTATCTTCTCTCCTTTTCTTTTTCCCTTTTGCTTTTATTTTCGATATCAGATATTCGAAGATGTCAAATCTATCTCCAAGTTATTGGACATATTGGTATTCAATGTCCTAAAAGATTCGACACAACTTTCATCGGTGGTCCTTCAACTTTAAGACAATCAACTGTTTCATGTACTTATCCTAAAGTGCTATTGTCTATACCTATTCTTGGTAAACCACCAGAGTTTTTTATCTACTAAATCGTATATTGACACTGCAGCAACTCATCATGTCACATCACACTATAATATCCTTCCAAAAGTATTGTCGTACTATGGTTCAAATACGGTGCAAGCAGACAATGACTTAGGTTTACAAATTACTAATCTTGGAAAGACATACATTCATTTATCCAATCATACTTTTCACATGGGCAACATCTTTCATGTTCCATCTATTTCATAAAATTTGCTCTCCACACATCAGTTTTATCTTGATAACAATGTCTTTTTTAATTTCATCATAACTATTATCTTATAAAAGACAAAAGAATAAATACAACCGTATTTAATGATGGAATCAAAAATGTCCTCTACTTCAAAGTTCTTCAATTAAAGCTTTTATTGATGAACACAGAAATAAACCAACTTAGCATGCCCGACTTGGTCATCCTTCCCTTCATATTGTATAGTCAATCATAAATAAGTACGATTTACCTACTTCTTTACTTTCTCTACATCTTGTTCATGTAAGGTTTGCATAGAATCTGAAAGTCATAAATTACATTTCTCTTCATCCGACCGTGTTTCTAATTTTCCACTTGAAATAATTCATTCAAATATTTGGCGCCCTACAACTAATCTAATTGAAGTTTCCTATATTATGTTACCTTCATTGATCATTTTAGTAAATATACTTAGCTCTATTGTGATTTTCAAAAACAAGTTGAACGATATTTTAATTGCAAAATACTTTCTCTTCATTCTGATTTGAGAGGCAAATATCAAGCGCTTCATCATCATCTTGTCTCTTGTTGAATTATTCATCGAGTCTCTTACCCTCACATTCCAGAGCAAAATGCCTTAGCTCTTTTCCATCATGCATCAGTTCTACGTAAATTTTGGGATGAAGCCTACCCCATTACTCAATCACAAGTGTCCTTTGGAAAAACTACACTTTTCTTCAAATTTTTAGTTGTACATGTTATCCGTAGTTACGCTCCTATTCTAAACGCAAACTTGATTATCGTTCATCAGTATGTATTTTTCTTGGTTATAGTAATATGCATCATGGGTATCGTTGCTTACATATACCAACTAGACGGTTATATAATTCATGACATGTTACTTTTGATGAGTCTCTATTTCTTTTTTCAGCAGATTTTTCAATCTCTCCTCTAGATACAAGTGGCACATTTCTTTTAGCACCTAATATTGTACCAAATCTAAGACATCTGATTTGTTCAACTAGAAAAGATATTAAATCAGAAGTGATGACATCTTAGGTCCTACTCCAGAGCCCTATAATAATTCCCCTATACCATCCGAATCACCTCAAGTAGCGACTCCAACAAGAGCAAGATGCAACTCAGAAGCCTCACTAGTCAAAGATAATATGTTTTCCATTTCTGGATCCTCAGATAATGCAATTCCGTCGATCTACTTCATCATTGCCATTAACAAGTGACTCGGATGATGATGCTCCTTGTCGCATGGTTCCCTTAAGTGACATTTATGCATGATGTCCACCAATGGCAACCCAATATCCTCTTCCACGAGCTCTAGTAGCCTCTTCAAAATATGTTGAACCAACTTGTTTTTCACAAGCAAACAAGGATCCAAATTGGCGTAGTGCAATGACTACAGAATTTGATACACTTCTTCGTAATAGAATATGGAGTCTAGTTCCTCGCACTCCCTCTATGAATGTTGTGGACTCTAAACAGGTCTTCCGTCTTAAGCATCGAGCTGATGGTTCTCTTGAACGGTACAAAGCTCGACTTGTAGCCAAAGAATTTAGTAAACAACTAGATATTGACTTCAATGACACCTTTAGCCTAGTCATCAAAATTACATCTGTCAGATTATTGTTATCAATAGTTGTTAGTTCTAATTGACCTATACAACAATTAGATGTTTCGAATGCATTTCTTCATAGTCATCTTGACGAAATTGTATTTATTGAGCAACTACCTCGGTTTATTCATCCACAATTTTCATCTCATATTTGTCAACTAGAGAAATCTTTATATGATTTTTGATAAGCTCCTCGTGCATGGTTTTATAGGTTATCTAATTGGTTATGATCCGGATATGAAAGGGGCAGAGAAGAAATTAGGAGGAAAGTGGAGGGCATTTTGGGTAATTGGACGTTTAGGTTCTTTTTCTTGGTGATGAAGGCAAGCAGGAGGGGGGTTTTTTTTTTCTCGTGGTTGAGGAGGCCGCCGCCAGCGGAGATGAAGGGAGGTCTTCTTCCTCCCCATCGGGCACTGTTCGCCGGGGCCATCGCCGGCCGCCATCGCCTAGCCTCTTCTCCTCCTCCTCGCGTTGCCGGCTTTCGTTTTCTCTCGCCTGTAGAGATCTTCGGCCGCTGCTTCCCATCTCACGCACAACCCCCATGTGACGTCGTCTCCGCCGCCGGCGGACCTCCTGTCGCCATCTCCACACGCTACAGCCACTTCCGGTGGTCACTGTAGTTAGCAGGCGTCGCCGACTTCGAGTCCAGCGGGCGAAGCCGCCTCAGGCAGACGCCAAGGCTTCCTTCAGAGGCTTCCAGCGCCTCCCGCCGCTACCGTCGCCTCCCGCCGCTACCGTCGCCTCCCGCCGCCGCGTCCAGCGGGTGTAGCTGCCCCCGGCGAGCGCCAAGGTCTCCTCCGACGGCTGCCGGGGCCTCCCGCGTCTACTACCGCTGTGTTTATTGGATATCGTCACCTTCCAGATAGCCACAGCTCAGTACTATTTGGGTTATTCCGGCCATCGCGCCGAGATCGGGTTCGGCCATCGAGCCGAGGTTGTTCCGACCATTGAGTCGTTGGGTTTTACTCTGTGCATCTCTCTTATGATTACGAGCTATCTGTGTTATCCGGCCTGCGAGCCGTTGTGTCACAGCCTACATGCCGCATTCCGGATCCAGGCTGCATCGGATTCCGTGCCGCCACCATTAGATTTGACTTCTCAGCGGGTTCACACCCATCTACTTGTCACGACCGCGACGACTTGATCAGCACCACGACCAGCTCACTCATCCATCCGAGGGCGCCCCCCTGGGCCAGGGTACGTTCTCGTACTCGGTATCTGTTTATTTTATTACTATTCTATTATTATCTGGATACTCATACATTTGTGGGATTCGCCTCGAGCACCGAGGTACCAGAGACCGGGGGAACTCGGTCGCTGGATACAGGTACCGTTGACCGGAGGAGGACTCCAGACGACTTGGTCAACGTAGTGGACAGATCATCAACCGGGTCATGGGGATGCGGTCAACCTTCCAGACACGTCACACCGGCAGGTTCGTCTTCTCAGCTTCCAGACAGGATCAGGTTACATACTTAAGTATTTTCTGGATCAAAGACAGACTCTTCTCTATTGTACAAATATAATGATGGATCTGATATTTTTCTTATTTAGGTGGAAGATATTTTAATATCAATGATCACAAGGATAGCACAACTATATTAAGTCATTTCAATCAAAAATTTTCTATTCAAGATTTAGGTAATGCTCGTTTCTTCCTTGGTATTGAACTTATCCCACATGATAAAGGATGTCTCCTCACTCAAAACAAATATATTGGGCTTCTTCATAGGGCTAAAATGGATGGAGCACGTTCGGTCTCCACACCAATTGCTCTAAACAATTTTTCTGTATCTTCATCCTCTCCTGCTATGTCTGATCCCCAAATATATCGAAGCATTATTGAAGCTTTATAATATGTCACTATCACGCAACCTGATATTACTTTTACAGTAAATCGTGTTTGTCAGTTCATGCATACTCCTACTCAACAAAATTAGGAAGGTGCGAAGAATACTTCGTTATCTCAAAGATGGATATGCAATATTTCTGGGACAAAACCTTATCTCATGGCATTCGAAAAAGTAAAACCTACAATATGTCATTCAAGACTGAGGCTAAATATAAAGTTATAACCAATACAACGTCTGAAATTATTTGACTTCAATCACTTCTTTCTGAACTTGCGTACAAAGTTGTACTAAAAATTTAGTGTGACAATATTGGAGTCGTATATTTTACAGCAAATTCAATCTTTAATACATGTACAAAATATATGGAAATTGATTTTCATTTTGTTCGAAAACGTATGACAACTCAACAATTATCTCTTAGATTTGTGTAGAAGAACAAATTATTGATATCTTCACCAAGTCATAGCTCTTTCTAATAGAAGTATGGAATCATCTAGGGCAATAAGGTATTGAATGACTTATCAAATTATTAAACTTGATATTAAAAACGAAAAAAAAAATATCAGATTAGCAGAGGATAAGAACTTTTGTCCCCTATAAAAACAAAAGAGATCTACAAAATTGTATGAATTATAGGGTTATTAAGCTAATGAGTTATACTTTAAAATTTTGGGAAAGAGTGATCGAAAACAAATTAAAGAAGAAGACCAAGGAGACTAACAATCAATTTAGATTCAAGCATGAAAGGTCAACAATAAAAGTTATATATTCCCAGGCAACTAATAGAAAAGTATCAAAAAAAAAAACAATTGGAAGTATCGAGAAAATAAACAAAACTTACATATGATATTCATTGATTTAGGAAAAACTTAGGGTAGAGTTTCAAGAAAGATAATGCAGAGAACTATAGAAAAGAAAGATTTTAGCATAACATATATTGAAAATGAGGATGCAATGACAAAAGTCAAGACTCCAGACACATCAACCGAAGCATTTTTTATAAAGATAAGGTTTCACCAAAGATCAACTCTAAATTTATATATTTTTATACATTATAAACTCATTAGATTCATCCAAGATGAATTACCAAGGTGCATATTGTTTGTGGTTGAAATTGTTTTGTTTGGTGAGCCACGTGGAGTAAATGTTAAGCTCGAATCATAACAAAAAGCACTAGAAGTAAAAGAGGCTTAGTAGAGTAAAGAGTGAATATATAGAATTTATATTTAATAATATTAGACGTAGCAAGGAAATGGCTAGGATAAGAAATAATGAGTTAAATAAAATTGAGAACTTTAAGTATCTAGGATTGCTTTACAAAAGGATAGAGGAGTCGACATGAAGTTTAACATTAAATACAAGCAAGATGGTTGAAATGGAGAAATGTGTTAGGTGTTCATTGTGATTATAAGACACCTCCAAAACTTAATAGTTAAAAAAAAATAACGATTATGTAATATGAAGTTTAATATTAAACTATGAAGTGAGCACACTGGCAGATGATGAGAGTCACAAAAATGAGAATGTTAAAGTAGATGTTTGAACATACGAAATGGACAAAATAAAAAATGAGAACATTAGATGAGAAAATTGTGATATAAACATATACATAGGCAATCAATAAATGCTCCAATTAGATGATATACGACCATAATAAATACAGACATTAATCAAGAAAGAGAAAAATCAAAGAAGACTTGCTTAGCAACAATAAAATAGAGTAAAATTCTTTTAAATATAAATGAGGATTTAGTAGCGCGGATAGAATCTAATGGCGTAGGAGGTTTTATATAGCTGACATCACTTAATGGGATAAAGGTTTGATGGTTGTTGTGTATTCAAAATTGTTAAAGGCATATTTGAAGGTAAACAAGAGTGGATGAGGAATATAGGATTAAAACTTATTAGAGTTTATTTTGGAATCATGACAAAGTGTTAACACAACACAATATACAAATTATATTATTATAGTCATAAAGTAGCTCCAATACAGTATGAGATTTTAAACTTTGGTCAATAGCGACTAAAATATTACAGAAGCAGCAAAAAAAAACCTTGAGAATTGTCTATGTGACAGGAAGAAAGCTATGGAAGCCAAGGTTGGCAACAAGACCACCTAAAATTTTCATCTTACCGCAAAAACTAACAAGCTAGCGAGATAGAAACAATTATGGGAGCAAACTAAGTTATTTGTAAAAATCATTAACATAATAGTGATAAATTATAGTTGTGCAACAAACCAATATGTGCTCCAGATCTTTAGCACATCTTCATTATCAATGATATAAAATCGAAACTGACACTTTAATATCAATCATATGCAGTTCATGCATTTCTGAGTTGTCTTGCTGGCAGAGGCAAGGATAATGGATAATGTCATCAACTCTACTGCCCAATATAAGTGAATGAAAACAAAAAAGAATTAAAACTTGGAGGTATCAAATTATATGATCTTATACCATCTTTGGTTAGAGAAGCAAATAGTAGATGCTATAGTAGTATTAAATTAAATCCAAAGGACTGAACATGCACAATATGGAACTCCCATCAAAATGGGATTTAATGATCAAATATATGTAATTTCCTAAGGTTATTTCCAGAACACAAGGCCCTAAGAACCAAGGATCCATTCCAATAGAGAACTCTCAACTGGAAAAATTGATGAGGCACCAAGGAACCAACGGACAGTGAATAATATGATTTTTTGTTATATAAATCTAGATCATAGATAATCCCAATATAATGGGAAAAATGGTCATTGATGAGGTACTCCAGAGAAAAAAAAAATACAGTGACAATTTCAGTTTTGAAAATGCTGACCTGATGCCATCTTGGCAAATGTAGAAAAGGAGCTCTCCTCAAAAGGTAAAAATATCATTCGCACAACTAGACTTCCTGCATTATAGTTATGTTTAAAGGCAGCTTATATACTGATCTCAAATATTCAATAAAACTGCAATGGGTACTAGAGCTGCTTGTCAAGGAACTTAGTTGTTTTTATCAAGTAGATGAGTACCTAATTTATCAACTAGCCCATAAACAGCTTGGTTATATGGTGTATCCAACCATACTAGTACCATCTTTTCCCCTTCTTGTAGAATCAACTTTTGAAAAGATTGCCCAGTGAACAATAAGCACATCTTCAGAAGATATTTGTCAAAGTAAAAGTTTGAAATTCTGACAACATTTCATGTTAAGATTCAACAATTATTATATTTGAACAGACAATAATTATCAATAATAGAACTTGCAAATGAAAATGTCAAACCTAAAGGGAAAAAGATCAGAATATCTAACAGTGCGGGAGAGCAGAAAATAAGCCCAGTAGCCCAACAACAAGCAGGAACCATAGGAAGCTTGAGATAAAGCAAATACAATCCCCTTTTCCTGCAAGCATTAGCAAGAGCTTTCTTAGAATGTAAGGTGCATCAATGAGAAATAGCTATAAGGTACTTATCCTAAAATTGGTGCCAAGTCAACAATGAAAAATACCATTTGAATATGATAACTTCAAAGAAGAGGAAGAGAAACAAAAAAAATAGAAACATAAAATGGAAAATAGTGTAGGACCGAATCAGTTAAAAGGGGGTTAATAGATGGTTAACTTTTCTCATGATTTTTTGCAAGGCTCAAAACTTAAATATAATTGTCAAATTCAAGTATGCATGTGTCATCAAAATATGAAAGTCAATATAGATGTAGCTGAAATAAATAAGAAATAGACATAATGCTAACACAATAATATAATGAGGTTTCGAGACCCTGCTTCTACTCAGTCAATAATGCGCCAAGTGTGTAACTGTCAATTTTTTACTAAGTTCTATAAATAAGGCAATGTAGTAAGCCTCTACAAATCGAGTATGATACCTCACAAACTAAAAATCTTGACCAAATCAATGGGACTTCACTCAAAGATAAGACCTCTAAAGCTAGAGAACTCTTTATAATGCACAAACCAACATGGAAATGAAATAGAAGACTCAACAAGAATCACAAGATAAGCATGAGAGGTTAAACAACTCGTCACAATCTCCCTAAGAGATGAAATGAAGCAAGCGAAAAGGAACACAGTTATTGATAGAGCTTGAATAAATGAATTGAAGCATTGATCTTGATGTAAGCTCTCAGATATAATTTGAGAACTTGATAGCAAGAAGCACAACCAGAACCACTCTTCAAATAGTAACATTTTATTCCTCAACTAGCCTTCCAGTCAATTAGCACTCCAATGCAGTCTGGCAGAACCTTCGGTTAGTTTATAGCAAGGTTTAAAATTTCGACCCGTGCCGAGGTTTCGGTCTCGGACCGGAACGATACGGTTTCAGTATCGTATCGTCGTGCCGATATAGTTTCGGTATTTTTTATTTATCTATAGTAATTATAAGATAAATATATTTATGGTGTATATAAAAATAAATTGTATATTGATTTATTATAAGTTCTCAATTATTGAATAATTTAATATTGTTAGAAAAAATAATTTAAAATAGTTTTATTTAAATAGAATTGATATATCAATAATTTAAATTAAAATGGAAGTATCTATTATAATAATAATAATAATAAATATATAAATTAATACAAGATATTACTTTATATTAATAATAATTATATAAATTAATGATTTATTCATTTAATTAATTATTAATTAAATAATATATATTTTAAATAGCAAAAATATCAAGTAAAAATTTTAAAAATATCAGAATATAAATATATTTATTAGAATTCTTTTAAAAAAAAATTAGAATTTTTAATTTTTTTTAGAATTTTTATTTTTTTTTAAATTTAAATGAAATTTAAAATAATAAAGAAAATATTAGAATATAAATAAGAATTATTATATTTTTTAAAAAATTTAAATTAAATTTACAATATTAATTTTTTCAGAATATTAATTAATAAAATTTATTTTAATTTTAAATATACTTTTTTATATATTTTATTAGGATAATTTAATTAGGGTTTATAAAAGCCTCTTCTAAATAACCCACGTCCTCCTTAGGAATTGTTTAATTTAATTAATTAAATAAAATAAATAAATATTAAAAAAAAGAAAAAAAAATCGCGCTTACGCGAGATCGCCCGCGATGATCGCGGGCGATCCCGCGAGCGGTGTCCGGCGACGCCAGCAGGGTCGCCGGAAGCTTTCCGCGACGCCTTCGGCGCCGCCAAAGGCGTCGCGCGCGACGCTTTGGTGCCGAAGGTGTCGCGGGACGCCACCTGAGGCGTCCCGCGTCTCCTCCGGCGCCGCCGAGACAGGGACGCCTCCCGTGCCGGTTTCGGCCGCCCGGCGGAACGGTAAATACCGCCCGTGCCGGGCGGCACGGAATGGCATTTTACACACTGGTTTATAGCCACATAAGCTATCCTACAGTCTGAAAATAAAAATTGTCTGGAAACACAGCTAAGTCACGAGGCTTCAATAGAAATTAATCTCTAAGTAACTTAATATCTGCTTAGGCTATCAAAACATCAATCCATCTATCTACCCAAAAACAAACCCAAGGTTACAACAATACATTACATGGGTCTTGGGGTCTATCTTCAAGCTTCATCCACGAGTTCAAAGCTCCTCACGGCACCACCCAATCTATGAAATCCATCATTTCAATTTCTAAAATCTAATAATAGCCCTGTAAACTCAATTTAAATCATACAAAAAAAAATGTTATGCATCATTTTGTCAATCCATCAAAGATCATAGCTAGATCTAAACATCATTTTGTCTTAACAAATAAAATGTTATTATATATAATAGTAAGTCGATAACAATTAAGTATACCAGCATACTTTATATAGTTCATTATGTTTACTGCATATGTTATTGCATCATTATCTTCTAAGAAATCATCCAGAAGGAACTTCTCAAGATGTATTTTTTGAATTTGGAAATTATCAAACCTTGCATTAAGGTATAAGGTAACATTTCTGAAGTTATAATATCAAAACATAGTATTTACTAATATCATGATTGTTTAAGCATTTAAAAACATTGCCAAAGATCTAATTTGTGTAGGAAAAATCTTTTAAAGATCCTAGGAACACAAGTAAGACAAGCAGTAACATCGTGAGTAATACTCAAACGTCTTGTTGAGATCTATATGTATCATAGTTTCAAGTTCGGCATGGTCAAAATATACAATTCCACTAACTATGAAAACCCAATAGTGATCAACATGAATAATCTCTCATCTTGCTTAAGCCATCATACCGACACTCGACAAGCCTTGGCATATTTCGGCTAGGGTTGTAAATGAACCCAATGTTTGTCAACAAGCTTGAAGCTTGATGTTTGATTCAATAAAGCTTGTTTATGTTTGTCCAATAATAAACAAATATACAAAATAATCAAGCTTGAACACTAGTAAGCTTGGTTCATTAACGTTTATGAACAATTTATAAATAAACTTATTTTTAACTTCTGTAAAATTAAATTATGAATTTATTTCTTTTTTTATTTTAAATACATAAAAAATAAAGTTATCTATAAATTTTTATAATCTTAAATTATTCATAATATGTTAGTAATAATAATAATAATAATAATAAGTGCTTCTTGTATTAGACAAATGTTTAACCTAATTTATAAGCACAAATATATTGTAAGTTAAGTTTGATAAAAAGCTCGAGCAGCATGAGCTCGATAAGATTCTTAATAAACAAACTTAAACATAGCTAAGCTCGGCTCAGCTAATTCACACCCCTAAATTCGGCATGTGGGAAGATGAATAAATATAATTATTATTAATTTTAGCTTATTTCTCCAAAATTTTAATTTAATTTAAATTATATAATTTCAATTTTATAAGTAAACAAGTGTAAAATTACAAGAGTGAGCTTATATGAATTAATCTTTAACAAAGATTGAAATAAAATTGAGTAAAGTCATTTTCTATTTCAATTAAAAATTGATACAGCCTTATTAGAAGTACAAAATCTAAATGAAAGAGAATTAAAAACTAATCTTAAAACATGTTTAATACAATAAGATTTAATTAACCAAGTGTTAATTTTATTTTAACAAGTAAATAAACTAAATGAAGGGGAGCATTGATGTGATGGTAAAGTTGTTATATGACCTTGTGGTCACGTGTTTGAGTCGTGAAAACAACCTCCTGCAATGCAGAATGAGCTTGCGTATAATAAATCCAATGTGGTCCGACCCTTCCCCGGGACAGCAAGAGCTTCATGCACCAAGCTACTCTTTAAGTAAATAAACTAAATAAAAGAGCATTACAAGAATAAAAATGATCAAAATTCATCTAGGCATACTTTAATGTATGTCCCAAGTGCATTGAATATCAACACAACATAGTGTTAAGCTATACAATTCTAGCTAGTGACCAAAAGTGAGAAATAGAATGATACTTTAAACGTATGAGGCTATACAATTTTGCAGGTCTCATTTCAATTGAACATAAAACTTCAATGTTGAAGAAGATTTTAAACCTTGACGTATACATATATTAATGGTCTTAATGTTAGGACCTTTAGGAAATTGCTAGAGAGAGGTGAATAGCAATTGAGTTGCAAATTAAAACTTTCTGCTCTTGCAAATAACTTGATGACTTAGCCAGATCACACAAATACAATTAGCAGTGGAAATGACGACATAAGGCAAGTCAATGTATCCCAATGCTAACCAGAAGATATACATGGTTCAGAACCTTCGTTCTTACTCCACGACCTATGACTCATCGGTGAGTCACACTCGAATGTCTACTATCTTTCTCCTTCTCAAATACCCCTTCGGGAGGTAGTGGTGAATTTTTAAGGGCAAAAATCAAAAGGGCACCCCTTTTATTGGTGCCATCAAAAGGGTGCCCCTTTTTCAAAAACAATAAAGCAAAATAACACCACATCTAATATTTTATCCTGAGAATACCTTTATTCCAACATTATTGCAGCAACTACAGGGCATAGCTGCTACTACATAGACTTGATCAAAATCACCACTTTAATCAAAATCACTTAATATTATCGTAGCAGCTACATATCATAGCTACTACAATGGGTAGCAACTATGGATCATAATTGCTACCGCAGTATTTAAGCGATTTTGATTGAGTTGAAGCAATTTTGATCAAGTTTAAGCAATTTTAAGTGAGTTAGTAAATAATATTTTGATATAAAACTATTTTATGGGTAACAATTTTGATTAAGCTGGAGCAATTTGACCACGGTTTAATTTAACCAAAGTTGACTACCACACGTAGTAGCTGCAAGTCAGAGTTGTTACAACTTGTAGAAGTTATGTCTCACAGTTGTGACAAGAGTATTTTCAAGATAAAATATTGGATGGGGTGTGCTTTTGATGATAATGAAAAAGGAGTCGCTTTTGACAATTCCAATAAAAAGGAGCACCCTTTTGATTTTTGCCTCAGTGAATGTAATTTTCTCGTGAGATGGTATTAATTTAGTGTAGTTGATATTGTAGTCAAATATTGAAGGTGCTAAACCTTTTGTCAATATCTAAATTATTAAAATATAAAGAAGAGTTTACTAAAAATAGAGGGGAGACTTTGCTTAATTTATTTTAGAAAGGAGAGATAATGAAAATGGGAAATTGTGACATGGCTCAACAACGATTTTTTCCCTCAGAGGTAAAGGCACCCTTAGACATAGCACTAATTCACAAGAAAATTAATCCACTAAGAAGTCACATGATTAGAATCTTTGCCTCTCATGTAGAAGCAATTCACTACTCACATATACAAATACAAGTCACAACCTGGAACAAAGGGCAATAAGCACAAAAAAAGGTTTGTCTAAAGCTTACATCTATGGAGAATCCATGTCCAAACATGAAGCTAAAAAATTGAATACAACAATGTATATAACAAAGACTTCTCAAACTAATGGAGAAAGCAAGTTGGCTCACTTCAAGCTCCCAAACATATAAAGATATACCCAAAGTAACAACTCTCCTCTCCCTCTAATTCATAGCCTACAATAGTTGTTGGCTCACCATCTACCAATATTTGATGCAAAATAAAGTGAAAGCTAGATTTTATTGAAGGCGCAATATTGCACATATGGAACTGTAGGAAGCAAAAGTTCGTGCATGGCCCTAGTTAGTCATGCCTATGTAAGCTAGGTTACAATAGGGATGCAGCTCCTAAACATGTTTGGACACACTAACACTTGTGAAATGGAATGTGTGCTTAGGCCAACATGACACCCCAATGAACTCATCAAGCCCACAAAAGAAAAGGGAAAAAAAAGATAGGTGAGTATAAGAAAAGACGATACAAAGAAATGAGAATGAGTAAAAACAATCGGGAAAAAGGAAACAAATGAGTTTAATGTATTCTTCTCCATCTAAGTGAAAAGAAGCTTCACTTTGAATCAGATAAATCAGATAGAAAATAAACAAACCCAAAAGAAATGGATATAAATTGCATTTTAGGTTGCACCTCTGATAATGAAGTGAAAAGATTGAAGATGAGACAACTATCAGAAAAATTCTCTACAAAAAACAGCATGTTTGAAAGAGATACACACACATATAAATAATATTAAGTTCACATAATGTTTTTTCTAATACCTACATCTATAAATATTGTATAGGACAAGAGGAAAGTTATGACCTTACCAGATTAGGTTTTCTAAAAATCAGGATGTAGGTAGTCATACACCGTAGGAGAGTAGCTGCAGTTTCAACTATCAATCGTAGCTTAAGAAGAAGAAAATTTTGTGAAAGTATATATACAGGTTCCGACAATAACTCCAGAATACAGGCAAGTCCTGCCATATGGAAGATGTTCTTGTTAAAAACACCAGAAATAAGAAATCGACAGAAAATCCATACATCAAATGAATTTCATAAATTATGGAAGCTTGAAAAGATTGGATATGCACCTCTTCTATGTTAATAGAAATTGTTAAAAGATGTTTACCATAATAATCTTTGCTAGTTGGTCCACGAAATCCATACTTAAAAAAATAGAAACAAACTGAAATAAATTCTGAAAGTTGAATTATTTGATGACTGCTCTCTTACTTTTGATGATGAGGGTAAACCGACACTGTCTTGCGGTCTCTTCGACTCTTTGAAGATTGAAATTGATTTGACATGCTCGATTTGTCTGGTGAGTTGGTTGCTCTGTACGAGTTCTTTTGAAATTGAAATTGCTGATCATCATTTCCTGATATAACTTGTCTTTTATATGAGACTGTCTTTGACCCAGTTTCTCTCACATGTGGCCATCTTCTATGCTACATGTGTTGTTGTTCTGCTGCATCGGTGACAATAGTTGATGGCTTAAAGGCTGCAAACCACAAAGCAAAATGTCCTCTTTGTCGACAGGTACACATTACTCCCAATCTTTTCTTGTTATATGTATAGTAGAAAACCGAATTACTTGATGGATGTTGTTCGACTGATAAATTTCAGGAAGGAGTATATGAAGATGCAACGCACTTAAATGAGTTGAATATCTTGTTGAGCCACAGGTATGTTTCAGAAGCATGGCCTGCCTTTCTGCAATTCCTTTGCTGCTCGAGATTTTTCCCTAATTTGTATGTCAAACAGTTGCCGTGACTACTGGCAGAAGCGGCTTGAGATTGAAAGAGTTGAGCGAGTTCGTCTGACAAAGAAACACTGGCAATCTGTGAGACAGGATTTCCTTGGTTTCCAATGAACAAAACATTGTTTGTCAGTCAGTGATCAAATTGCTTTGATGGAATAACTCTTGTTCAAACCCCTTCTTACCTTCTTGTTTACAGTTGTAAGTTTTTGTAACCAGATGATTCGCGCGAAGTCCTCATAGGTCAAAGAATAATGTAAATGATGCTGTTGTGAAATTTTCTGAAAGTGTATGCTTGATAGCTAAACTTTAGGATGCTATACTGCTAAAAGGTATTTTCGTGGTTGCCTTGCTAGTAATGTTTTGTTGATGTATTACAATATAATTAAGTGCACTAACAATCCATTTTCTATCTCCTGTCGCAAAAAGTTAAATGAGGTCTCTAGCTAGGTGGTGAATGAATAAAAAATGAAAACACAAACAAACTAAACACCTGGATTTAACATGATTCGGCAGCCTCATCTTCTACGCTACTTATCGATTATTCAGTTGGATCACCTCCAAAATAGCTAATCACTTTGGAGTTTACAATGTAGCACAAAGAAAGTTAAAGAAAATTACAATGAAGTTCTGGAATGCTTGAAAATTTTCAGAGAACATTATCCTTCAATCTCACTTCATCTTCCTCTTTTATAGTTGCTAATCTCGATTGTTACCATTGTTGCCCAATGCTCGACAATCAACTGCCTAGTTGCCTCAAGTCGACATTTCTGCTCCATCAAATCCTGTAGACGTTCTATTTGAATTCCAGTTGACTGCACCAATCAACTCATATTTTCATATCAATTGGCTAGACACATTTAAGCCTGATACAAAAACTCATGGTTCATACAGATGTTCGAATTTTGAATTCTCTTGGTTCATACAAATGTTCTAATTTTGAATCCTCACCTGTCAAAATCTATATTGAATGAATGCTGAAATTGACAAGACAACTAAGATATAGGCGTTGAATTTAAAATCTGAAAATTATAGACAAGACTGCCTTCAATATACAACAATAAATAGTAACTTCTCTTCCTAAAGATATCTGGCACTATGTGACACGAGAGAACATTACTGCAAGATATCAGAAATTTATCCCTCACCAGCCATATGAAGAAAACTCGGAAAGTCTGCCATTACTCTCGTTTTCTATTATTTGTCCAAGTACAAACACAACTTTACCGTGAAACTCCAAAGATCAAATGAACCTGTTGCGTTGGATCACATAGCCGATGTGATCTTACGAAGACAATCAGGAGAATCATGTCATTCATTGATAAGACTGCAAATGTAGAGTCTAACAGTTAGTATCTCATTCAAATAGAAATAAGAAGAAAGAAAACATGTACCCACATCGAAGCTACTTGAAGCAATAACCGGCAGAGCCAACATCATCTGTTTCTTTCAGTCAATATGCTTATGCATACCTATGATTTTCTTGATAAACTGCTTCTCGCGCCTATAACTGTTCCATCGATAATATTATGTATCATTCAATTACTCAAGTAGCACCACAGAAAGATGTGGTTTCTTTCAAGATCCACAGAAGGCATAAAAGGAGAAGGGGAAAACACGTACATGACTTTAGATGATATGCAGAAACATGTGAAACCAACAGCTAGGTGTGCAGGAAGAGTCTGCCAAAAGTTCTCCTTATCCAAGAGCACTCTCTCAGATACGAGTGTTATTATGCATGAAAGAAGTAAAATTTCCCATCCAGAAGGCAAGCACCGTGAAAGGGAGAATGAAGGCGAAACCTGTTCAATAAGTTACAAACGTGCATTTAATTGAAAACAAAAATTCTTACAAAAATAATGTCAGGCCAACATTTTAAAAGATCCCACAAACCTGGAAATAGTTGTTGATAAATACTAAAGAGTATATTATCCTTGAAAACATATCTTAGTGATGGTTAAGGGAAAAAAATTAATCCAGTTAATCCAAATGCACAAAGCAGTTCAATATTTTTATAGGACTAATTGGAATTAGTTGGATATTTGCTTAACATTTCATGAGTATAATGACTGAATTCCTGCATATACTTTGCAAATACAAAAAAAAATGAAAGATAACATCTTTTAGATAACATCGCTATAATGTTAGAAGCATCTTGTTACAGATCAGTCTATCCACATGATTTCACCACACTTAATAAGAAACTTATGGCTTAGGCAATATCTGCCTGGTAAAAAGAACTTGCCAGGGGATTCCTGTAGTAATGTACAAGGTTCTCAATAGCTAGTAAACTACAAAACTGAATTTTATAACTGCTACAGAATTAGAGAGGAACCTTTCTCACGCTAAGGCAATGCTGCATTATCAATCCTCTCACATCCCCCATTGGTCAAGCACCCTTTAAGTAAAACTGGCTCATTTGAGCAGTAAAAGCCTATATTCGTCTGTGCTGCCATGCAGTGCACCAGATTGCAATTTGAGCAGTATTATCTATATATATTAGTTACCATATTTGTATATATTAGTTACTATATATGCATATAATAATTACCATATTATTGGTATAAATTAGTTAATATATATGTATTAATTAGGCTAATTTGTAAATTAGCCTAATTATAGTTTCCTAATATGGTTCCTAGTTTGTATATAAATATGTCTTACTCTTCAATAAGAAATATAATCTTTTATCTCTAATTACAAGCAGAATATCCTTTTTCTAAGTCAGAACAAAAGTTTAAACTATGATCTCGGAGGGTATTCCTTCGCTCTTAAAAAACATCAGCATGGACTGCAATTGAAATTTACATGCATCATCTCCTAAACGAAAGTGGTATAGTACTGTTCAAAAAGGAACATTAACACATAATACGTAGCAACCTTTTGTCCATTTTACATTTGAATAAAAAGTAATGCATCCAAGTGAGCAAACTGTCATTGATGGAGGAAATTCGTTATGAAGGATACTTAATGAATTAGCAGCAATTAAGCCAATTGCTCCAGCAGATCGAACCATGATGATGTTTAGTGCTACATAAATACCAGAGAATACAAACATTAGATTGTTTGACTTCTGAATTTGTCTCTCATTAGCAATCGCATGAAGAAAAGCTTCCGATGTTCCTACAATATGAAAACTATAACCGTCAGCAAAATCAAGACTTAAGATACGAGTCTTAACAATATTTCATATACAGGTTACAAAATGTTGAAAGGTAAATAAAACCTTAGGTTGTGATGCTAGTACAAACTTTTGGTTAACGGTCAAGAAAAAGCACAGAAAAAAAAAAATTTTGAAACTTGAGCTGAGACATCTCTTAATAAATGCTCAATGAAGCTCACTGATGACAAAATTTAAGCAACCTTGTTATGTGCCACTGGTTTAACAAGAATTTGCATGTTTATAGTGCTTATAATTGACTTTCCAGATGTGATGATTCTTGTTGAACAAAAGCAATAGTTGTTGAACAATAATTATGGACTGTCTATCCTTGTGTGTTAATAAATATATGCTATGTGCAAATGATCATACTTTGTACTACTGGGTTCTAGAAAAAGACAAAAGAAAAGGAGTGAAAGGAATGCAAAACATTAAAGAAAAAAGTGCATAGCCACTTCATAATTAAAATAACTTAAAATTTCTATCGAAATTTGTTTATTTCAACAAGTACAATGAAGTATCAAACTAAATAAAGATGTAAATATATAACAGTCAACTCGCTAGTGTTAGGACTGTAATAGTCCCCGGTAAGTTTTGCATGTTATGATAGAGTTCCATCCAAGTGTTTAAGTTTAAATCCTTAAATATTTGTAATAGTTTCCTGTATGCATGAGAGACCTTCATCTTTCATGCTTTTGAGCTGGCAACATTTTTCTTTTTTGTTAAGTTCAGTTAAATTAGCTATCTGAGTTATGAAGAGCATAAGCGCAAGAAGTCAACGACATATAATATCACAGTCATCAGAATGTAGGAAGTGGAAACAATTTCATTTGTGTAATAAATGAATTACCAACCATTCATAGCTAAGGTAACAACATAAAGGAAATAATAACGGAGAGCAGCTGGTGCTTCTCCATCACTCCATTTGCTCCCATAGAGAAGTCTTATCAGAGTAAATGAATAGCTTGGACCAAATGCCATCACCAAAAGGCCTGCAACCATTAATAGAAAAACAAAATCGGCAGATAAGCACTACTAAGATCCAACTTAGCAGCTAAATTTGTAGTGTGGGAAAATTGAAGCACTTGACATGCAATAGATGCTAAGAGTTCGTAAAGTATGAGGATTGAGGAAGATTATATTAGCGTCCACTCTACTGTACAACAAGTGTTGTACGAAATAGGCATTCTAATTTTCAAAAAGCTTAAGTGTTGTCTTTGGAATCACTTTATGGTAAGCATTCATTTGATATTTGGACATGAAAAATGTGGTCCTTAAGCACATGGTAGAGATAAATTCACTTATTTGGATGGTTCATTTTTACAATTTCTCCTACAAATAAGGTTTCTGATTTTTTCTAAGACATTCAGAAAGGTTCATTCAATATCAACATTTTCAGCACTAGTATGGATGATGGCATCCACCTTAAGCTTACAAGTTGACAAAATTATATGTTCCTACGGTCTTATATTGAATTCTTAATATTCCTTTATTTTACCTGGAAGATGAAAAAAGAATTTGATGCAAATACTAACATCAATCAGGTTAGCCTCGACTCCAGGAAGTGACAAGTTTTCCTCATTCAAAATAATAACTGCTTTAATTTGATTTTCTAAGGAAAGGAAATTATCAACAAAAATTGGTCACAAACAGCATCAAATAAGCGTTAAACAATTAAATCCCAATACTAATCGGAGACTAGAATTCACAAAAAGTAGCTGCAAATGAACTAGACCATACCAATCAACATAACAAGCTTGAGAGCTTCCATCAGGGAATTTCCTAACCTGACAATCCTTTGAGATGACTCCTGTTAGTAAGGAAAGATATCTTACTGATAAAAATATAATCTTCTAATACAAAATTTAAATTCCTAAAAGTGCATAGAGACAATTAGATGATATGTAAATCAATTCTCTAAAAGTAGCACATTTGTAAATAGTGAAGTATGGATATAATCAATAGCATGGTTTGAAATTTCATATCATGTTGGGAAGGACAGTATTGACAAATTAACAAATTCAAATACATATCAGCATGGACAATTGCTTTGTGTTGATCATACCCAATGAGTATCATACCATATCCACATTCAGCATGCATCAAAATGCATTCAAGTAATATCTAGTATTTTTTTTTCAGCATGTTTATTCAAAATTGTTTGCATTAAAAATGAATTGTACTAGTGAAGGATGAGGAAATGAAGAAGCCATGGAAGAGCTATTTTTATTAATTTTTTAATGAAGATTTAGATGACTAACTTAACTTAGGTAATTTAAGCAAATAAGAGAAGTATTGAAATTTAAATTTTTATTAAAAAAATTCAAACTTCAAAAGTATTACATGAAAAAGTGATTGTGCTCGTTAAAAGAGAATTATCCAATACGACCGTGTTAAGCTGAATTAATATTAAGACACAATTATTAGAATAGATTTTATAAGATACTCTGCAATACAAACAGCTTCATCCCAAAATTTACACGGAACGAATGCATGATAGAGAAGAGCTAAGGCAGTTTCAACTATATGTCTATGTTTTCTCTCAGTAAAGAGTGTTAAGATAGGAGGCTCGATCAACAATTCCATAAATTTATTATTTTCATCTTTCCCTCTTTCTGTCCAATTACTTTTCTAACATGGTATCAGAGTCATAGCTCTTCTTCCTTCGCTGCATGCAACATCACCAACAATTAATCTCCTCTCTGTTTCTTTTTCTCAACATCCATCCCCTTTCCTTGCAGCCCTTCATCTCTGCACGGACATCAATCACTGCTCTCAAACTCGAGTGTGATCATCTTATCTTGGAATGGCTCAAATTTTGCTGTTGCAGTTTCCTTCACTTCTGAAAACTACTGTTTATAGTTCTTCCGTCGTCAGCAATGTTCAACAGGTTGGTGGAGTTGGTGCAGTTTTCCTTTTGAATTTTTCTCACCACATTATAACAGTCTCTATTTCTGATTTTTTTTTTCCCTCTTCTTTTCTTTCTTTTCCAGCAAGCAAAAAGGAAAAAAAAACTTTAGCCTTTGTTCTTTTTTGCTCTGCCTGGCTCTTCCTTTCTTCTCTCCTTTTCCTTTTGCTTTTATCTTCTCTCCTTTTCTTTTTCCCTTTTGCTTTTATTTTCGATATCAGATATTCGAAGATGTCAAATCTATCTCCAAGTTATTGGACATATTGGTATTCAATGTCCTAAAAGATTCGACACAACTTTCATCGGTGGTCCTTCAACTTTAAGACAATCAACTGTTTCATGTACTTATCCTAAAGTGCTATTGTCTATACCTATTCTTGGTAAACCACCAGAGTTTTTTATCTACTAAATCGTATATTGACACTGCAGCAACTCATCATGTCACATCACACTATAATATCCTTCCAAAAGTATTGTCGTACTATGGTTCAAATACGGTGCAAGCAGACAATGACTTAGGTTTACAAATTACTAATCTTGGAAAGACATACATTCATTTATCCAATCATACTTTTCACATGGGCAACATCTTTCATGTTCCATCTATTTCATAAAATTTGCTCTCCACACATCAGTTTTATCTTGATAACAATGTCTTTTTTAATTTCATCATAACTATTATCTTATAAAAGACAAAAGAATAAATACAACCGTATTTAATGATGGAATCAAAAATGTCCTCTACTTCAAAGTTCTTCAATTAAAGCTTTTATTGATGAACACAGAAATAAACCAACTTAGCATGCCCGACTTGGTCATCCTTCCCTTCATATTGTATAGTCAATCATAAATAAGTACGATTTACCTACTTCCTTTACTTTCTCTACATCTTGTTCATGTAAGGTTTGCATAGAATCTGAAAGTCATAAATTACATTTCTCTTCATCCGACCGTGTTTCTAATTTTCCACTTGAAATAATTCATTCAAATATTTGGCGCCCTACAACTAATCTAATTGAAGTTTCCTATATTATGTTACCTTCATTGATCATTTTAGTAAATATACTTAGCTCTATTGTGATTTTCAAAAACAAGTTGAACGATATTTTAATTGCAAAATACTTTCTCTTCATTCTGATTTGAGAGGCAAATATCAAGCGCTTCATCATCATCTTGTCTCTTGTTGAATTATTCATCGAGTCTCTTACCCTCACATTCCAGAGCAAAATGCCTTAGCTCTTTTCCATCATGCATCAGTTCTACGTAAATTTTGGGATGAAGCCTACCCCATTACTCAATCACAAGTGTCCTTTGGAAAAACTACACTTTTCTTCAAATTTTTAGTTGTACATGTTATCCGTAGTTACGCTCCTATTCTAAACGCAAACTTGATTATCGTTCATCAGTATGTATTTTTCTTGGTTATAGTAATATGCATCATGGGTATCGTTGCTTACATATACCAACTAGACGGTTATATAATTCATGACATGTTACTTTTGATGAGTCTCTATTTCTTTTTTCAGCAGATTTTTCAATCTCTCCTCTAGATACAAGTGGCACATTTCTTTTAGCACCTAATATTGTACCAAATCTAAGACATCTGATTTGTTCAACTAGAAAAGATATTAAATCAGAAGTGATGACATCTTAGGTCCTACTCCAGAGCCCTATAATAATTCCCCTATACCATCCGAATCACCTCAAGTAGCGACTCCAACAAGAGCAAGATGCAACTCAGAAGCCTCACTAGTCAAAGATAATATGTTTTCCATTTCTGGATCCTCAGATAATGCAATTCCGTCGATCTACTTCATCATTGCCATTAACAAGTGACTCGGATGATGATGCTCCTTGTCGCATGGTTCCCTTAAGTGACATTTATGCATGATGTCCACCAATGGCAACCCAATATCCTCTTCCACGAGCTCTAGTAGCCTCTTCAAAATATGTTGAACCAACTTGTTTTTCACAAGCAAACAAGGATCCAAATTGGCGTAGTGCAATGACTACAGAATTTGATACACTTCTTCGTAATAGAATATGGAGTCTAGTTCCTCGCACTCCCTCTATGAATGTTGTGGACTCTAAACAGGTCTTCCGTCTTAAGCATCGAGCTGATGGTTCTCTTGAACGGTACAAAGCTCGACTTGTAGCCAAAGAATTTAGTAAACAACTAGATATTGACTTCAATGACACCTTTAGCCTAGTCATCAAAATTACATCTGTCAGATTATTGTTATCAATAGTTGTTAGTTCTAATTGACCTATACAACAATTAGATGTTTCGAATGCATTTCTTCATAGTCATCTTGACGAAATTGTATTTATTGAGCAACTACCTCGGTTTATTCATCCACAATTTTCATCTCATATTTGTCAACTAGAGAAATCTTTATATGATTTTTGATAAGCTCCTCGTGCATGGTTTTATAGGTTATCTAATTGGTTATGATCCGGATATGAAAGGGGCAGAGAAGAAATTAGGAGGAAAGTGGAGGGCATTTTGGGTAATTGGACGTTTAGGTTCTTTTTCTTGGTGATGAAGGCAAGCAGGAGGGGGGTTTTTTCTCGTGGTTGAGGAGGCCGCCGCCAGCGGAGATGAAGGGAGGTCTTCTTCCTCCCCATCGGGCACTGTTCGTCGGGGCCATCGCCGGCCGCCATCGCCTAGCCTCTTCTCCTCCTCCTCGCGTTGCCGGCTTTCGTTTTCTCTCGCCTGTAGAGATCTTCGGCCGCTGCTTCCCATCTCACGCACAACCCCCATGTGACGTCGTCTCCGCCGCCGGCGGACCTCCTGTCGCCATCTCCACACGCTACAGCCACTTCCGGTGGACACTGTAGTTAGCAGGCGTCACCGACTTCGAGTCCAGCGGGCGAAGCCGCCTCAGGCAGACGCCAAGGCTTCCTTCAGAGGCTTCCAGCGCCTCCCGCCGCCCGTGCCGTCAGCACCTCCGGGCAGTCGTTGTCGCCCACCGAGTAGTTGTCATTCGAGTGCTAAGGTATCGTATTATGCTTATATTTCGGCCTGCGAGCCGAGAGAGTGCCCGGCCTTCGTGCCGTTGTTGTATCCCGGTCTGTGAGCCGGTAGAGTGTTCGGCCTTAGTGCCGTTGTTGCATTCCGGCCTGTGGGCTGAGGTTGTAGTCGGACAGTGCATCATCCTACTGATCCATATCGCGTCCGGCTCCGAGCTATTGGAGCTAGCTACTCATCAGGCAGACATTTATCTACTATTCAGAGCCGCGACGACTCGATCGGCACCACGACCAGCTCACTCATCCATCCGAGGGCGCCCCCCTGGGCCAGGGTACGTTCTCGTACTCGGTATCTGTTTATTTTACTACTATTCTGTTATTATCTGGTTACTCATACATTTGTGAGATTCGCCTCGAGTACCGAGGTACCAGAGACCGGGGGAACCCGGTCGCTAGATATAGGTACAGTTGACCGGAGGAGGACTTCAGACGACTTGGTCAACGCAGCGGACAGATCATCAACCGGGTCATGGGGATGCGGTCAACCTTCCAGACACGTCACACCGGCAGGTTCGTTTTCTTAGCTTCCAGACAGGATCAGGTTACATACTTAAGTATTTTCTGGATCAAAGACAGACTCTTCTCTATTGTACAAATATAATGATGGATCTGATATTTTTCTTATTTAGGTGGAAGATATTTTAATATCAATGATCACAAGGATAGCACAACTATATTAAGTCATTTCAATCAAAAATTTTCTATTCAAGATTTAGGTAATGCTCGTTTCTTCCTTGGTATTGAACTTATCCCACATGATAAAGGATGTCTCCTCACTCAAAACAAATATATTGGGCTTCTTCATAGGGCTAAAATGGATGGAGCACGTTCGGTCTCCACACCAATTGCTCTAAACAATTTTTCTGTATCTTCATCCTCTCCTGCTATGTCTGATCCCCAAATATATCGAAGCATTATTGAAGCTTTATAATATGTCACTATCACGCAACCTGATATTACTTTTACAGTAAATCGTGTTTGTCAGTTCATGCATACTCCTACTCAACAAAATTAGGAAGGTGCGAAGAATACTTCGTTATCTCAAAGATGGATATGCAATATTTATGCGACAAAACCTTATCTCATGGCATTCGAAAAAGTAAAACCTACAATATGTCATTCAAGACTGAGGCTAAATATAAAGTTATAACCAATACAACGTCTGAAATTATTTGACTTCAATCACTTCTTTCTGAACTTGCGTACAAAGTTGTACTAAAAATTTAGTGTGACAATATTGGAGTCGTATATTTTACAGCAAATTCAATCTTTAATACATGTACAAAATATATGGAAATTGATTTTCATTTTGTTCGAAAACGTATGACAACTCAACAATTATCTCTTAGATTTGTGTAGAAGAACAAATTATTGATATCTTCACCAAGTCATAGCTCTTTCTAATAGAAGTATGGAATCATCTAGGGCAATAAGGTATTGAATGACTTATCAAATTATTAAACTTGATATTAAAAACGAAAAAAAAAATATCAGATTAGCAGAGGATAAGAACTTTTGTCCCCTATAAAAACAAAAGAGATCTACAAAATTGTATGAATTATAGGGTTATTAAGCTAATGAGTTATACTTTAAAATTTTGGGAAAGAGTGATCGAAAACAAATTAAAGAAGAAGACCAAGGAGACTAACAATCAATTTAGATTCAAGCATGAAAGGTCAACAATAAAAGTTATATATTCCCAGGCAACTAATAGAAAAGTATCAAAAAAAAAAACAATTGGAAGTATCGAGAAAATAAACAAAACTTACATATGATATTCATTGATTTAGGAAAAACTTAGGGTAGAGTTTCAAGAAAGATAATGCAGAGAACTATAGAAAAGAAAGATTTTAGCATAACATATATTGAAAATGAGGATGCAATGACAAAAGTCAAGACTCCAGACACATCAACCGAAGCATTTTTTATAAAGATAAGGTTTCACCAAAGATCAACTCTAAATTTATATATTTTTATACATTATAAACTCATTAGATTCATCCAAGATGAATTACCAAGGTGCATATTGTTTGTGGTTGAAATTGTTTTGTTTGGTGAGCCACGTGGAGTAAATGTTAAGCTCGAATCATAACAAAAAGCACTAGAAGTAAAAGAGGCTTAGTAGAGTAAAGAGTGAATATATAGAATTTATATTTAATAATATTAGACGTAGCAAGGAAATGGCTAGGATAAGAAATAATGAGTTAAATAAAATTGAGAACTTTAAGTATCTAGGATTGCTTTACAAAAGGATAGAGGAGTCGACATGAAGTTTAACATTAAATACAAGCAAGATGGTTGAAATGGAGAAATGTGTTAGGTGTTCATTGTGATTATAAGACACCTCCAAAACTTAATAGTTAAAAAAAAATAACGATTATGTAATATGAAGTTTAATATTAAACTATGAAGTGAGCACACTGGCAGATGATGAGAGTCACAAAAATGAGAATGTTAAAGTAGATGTTTGAACATACGAAATGGACAAAATAAAAAATGAGAACATTAGATGAGAAAATTGTGATATAAACATATACATAGGCAATCAATAAATGCTCCAATTAGATGATATACGACCATAATAAATACAGACATTAATCAAGAAAGAGAAAAATCAAAGAAGACTTGCTTAGCAACAATAAAATAGAGTAAAATTCTTTTAAATATAAATGAGGATTTAGTAGCGCGGATAGAATCTAATGGCGTAGGAGGTTTTATATAGCTGACATCACTTAATGGGATAAAGGTTTGATGGTTGTTGTGTATTCAAAATTGTTAAAGGCATATTTGAAGGTAAACAAGAGTGGATGAGGAATATAGGATTAAAACTTATTAGAGTTTATTTTGGAATCATGACAAAGTGTTAACACAACACAATATACAAATTATATTATTATAGTCATAAAGTAGCTCCAATACAGTATGAGATTTTAAACTTTGGTCAATAGCGACTAAAATATTACAGAAGCAGCAAAAAAAAACCTTGAGAATTGTCTATGTGACAGGAAGAAAGCTATGGAAGCCAAGGTTGGCAACAAGACCACCTAAAATTTTCATCTTACCGCAAAAAACTAACAAGCTAGCGAGATAGAAACAATTATGGGAGCAAACTAAGTTATTTGTAAAAATCATTAACATAATAGTGATAAATTATAGTTGTGCAACAAACCAATATGTGCTCCAGATCTTTAGCACATCTTCATTATCAATGATATAAAATCGAAACTGACACTTTAATATCAATCATATGCAGTTCATGCATTTCTGAGTTGTCTTGCTGGCAGAGGCAAGGATAATGGATAATGTCATCAACTCTACTGCCCAATATAAGTGAATGAAAACAAAAAAGAATTAAAACTTGGAGGTATCAAATTATATGATCTTATACCATCTTTGGTTAGAGAAGCAAATAGTAGATGCTATAGTAGTATTAAATTAAATCCAAAGGACTGAACATGCACAATATGGAACTCCCATCAAAATGGGATTTAATGATCAAATATATGTAATTTCCTAAGGTTATTTCCAGAACACAAGGCCCTAAGAACCAAGGATCCATTCCAATAGAGAACTCTCAACTGGAAAAATTGATGAGGCACCAAGGAACCAACGGACAGTGAATAATATGATTTTTTGTTATATAAATCTAGATCATAGATAATCCCAATATAATGGGAAAAATGGTCATTGATGAGGTACTCCAGAGAAAAAAAAAATACAGTGACAATTTCAGTTTTGAAAATGCTGACCTGATGCCATCTTGGCAAATGTAGAAAAGGAGCTCTCCTCAAAAGGTAAAAATATCATTCGCACAACTAGACTTCCTGCATTATAGTTATGTTTAAAGGCAGCTTATATACTGATCTCAAATATTCAATAAAACTGCAATGGGTACTAGAGCTGCTTGTCAAGGAACTTAGTTGTTTTTATCAAGTAGATGAGTACCTAATTTATCAACTAGCCCATAAACAGCTTGGTTATATGGTGTATCCAACCATACTAGTACCATCTTTTCCCCTTCTTGTAGAATCAACTTTTGAAAAGATTGCCCAGTGAACAATAAGCACATCTTCAGAAGATATTTGTCAAAGTAAAAGTTTGAAATTCTGACAACATTTCATGTTAAGATTCAACAATTATTATATTTGAACAGACAATAATTATCAATAATAGAACTTGCAAATGAAAATGTCAAACCTAAAGGGAAAAAGATCAGAATATCTAACAGTGCGGGAGAGCAGAAAATAAGCCCAGTAGCCCAACAACAAGCAGGAACCATAGGAAGCTTGAGATAAAGCAAATACAATCCCCTTTTCCTGCAAGCATTAGCAAGAGCTTTCTTAGAAAGTAAGGTGCATCAATGAGAAATAGCTATAAGGTACTTATCCTAAAATTGGTGCCAAGTCAACAATGAAAAATACCATTTGAATATGATAACTTCAAAGAAGAGGAAGAGAAACAAAAAAAATAGAAACATAAAATGGAAAATAGTGTAGGACCGAATCAGTTAAAAGGGGGTTAATAGATGGTTAACTTTTCTCATGATTTTTTGCAAGGCTCAAAACTTAAATATAATTGTCAAATTCAAGTATGCATGTGTCATCAAAATATGAAAGTCAATATAGATGTAGCTGAAATAAATAAGAAATAGACATAATGCTAACACAATAATATAATGAGGTTTCGAGACCCTGCTTCTACTCAGTCAATAATGCGCCAAGTGTGTAACTGTCAATTTTTTACTAAGTTCTATAAATAAGGCAATGTAGTAAGCCTCTACAAATCGAGTATGATACCTCACAAACTAAAAATCTTGACCAAATCAATGGGACTTCACTCAAAGATAAGACCTCTAAAGCTAGAGAACTCTTTATAATGCACAAACCAACATGGAAATGAAATAGAAGACTCAACAAGAATCACAAGATAAGCATGAGAGGTTAAACAACTCGTCACAATCTCCCTAAGAGATGAAATGAAGCAAGCGAAAAGGAACACAGTTATTGATAGAGCTTGAATAAATGAATTGAAGCATTGATCTTGATGTAAGCTCTCAGATATAATTTGAGAACTTGATAGCAAGAAGCACAACCAGAACCACTCTTCAAATAGTAACATTTTATTCCTCAACTAGCCTTCCAGTCAATTAGCACTCCAATGCAGTCTGGCAGAACCTTCGGTTAGTTTATAGCAAGGTTTAAAATTTCGACCCGTGCCGAGGTTTCGGTCTCAGACCGGAACGATACGGTTTCGGTATCGTATCGTACCGTGCCGATATAGTTTCGGTATTTTTTTATTTATCTATAGTAATTATAAGATAAATATATTTATGGTGTATATAAAAATAAATTGTATATTGATTTATTATAAGTTCTCAATTATTGAATAATTTAATATTGTTAGAAAAAATAATTTAAAATAGTTTTATTTAAATAGAATTGATATATCAATAATTTAAATTAAAATGGAAGTATCTATTATAATAATAATAATAATAAATATATAAATTAATACAAGATATTACTTTATATTAATAATAATTATATAAATTAATGATTTATTCATTTAATTAATTATTAATTAAATAATATATATTTTAAATAGCAAAAAAATATCAAGTAAAAAAATTTTAAAAAATATCAGAATATAAATATATTTATTAGAATTCTTTTTAAAAAAATTAGAATTTTTAATTTTTTTTAGAATTTTTAATTTTTTTTTTAAATTTAAATGAAATTTAAATTAATAAAGAAAATATTAGAATATAAATAAGAATTATTATATTTTTTAAAAAATTTAAATTAAATTTACAATATTAATTTTTTCAGAATATTAATTAATAAAATTTATTTTAATTTTAAATATACTTTTTTATATATTTTATTAGGATAATTTAATTAGGGTTTATAAAAGCCTCTTCTAAATAACCCACGTCCTCCTTAGGAATTGTTTAATTTAATTAATTAAATAAAATAAATAAATATTAAAAAAAAAGAAAAAAAAATCGCGCTTGCACGAGATCGCCCGCGATGATCGCGGGCGATCCCGCGAGCGGTGTCCGGCGACGCCGGAAGGGTCGCCGGAAGAGTCCGGCGACGCCAGCAGGGTCACCGGAAGCTTTCGACAACGCCTTCGGCGCCGCCAAAGGCGTCGCGCGCGACGCTTTGGTGCCGAAGGTGTCGCGGGACGCCACCGGAGGCGTCCCGCGTCTCCTCCGGCGCCGCCGAGACGGGGACGCCTCCCGTGCCGGTTTCGGCCGCCCGGCGGAACGGTAAATACCGCCCGTGCCGGGCGGCACGGAATGGCATTTTACACACTGGTTTATAGCCACATAAGCTATCCTACAGTCTGAAAATAAAAATTGTCTGGAAACACAGCTAAGTCACGAGGCTTCAATAGAAATTAATCTCTAAGTAACTTAATATCTGCTTAGGCTATCAAAACATCAATCCATCTATCTACCCAAAAACAAACCCAAGGTTACAACAATACATTACATGGGTCTTGGGGTCTATCTTCAAGCTTCATCCACGAGTTCAAAGCTCCTCACGGCACCACCCAATCTATGAAATCCATCATTTCAATTTCTAAAATCTAATAATAGCCCTGTAAACTCAATTTAAATCATACAAAAAAAAATGTTATGCATCATTTTGTCAATCCATCAAAGATCATAGCTAGATCTAAACATCATTTTGTCTTAACAAATAAAATGTTATTATATATAATAGTAAGTCGATAACAATTAAGTATACCAGCATACTTTATATAGTTCATTATGTTTACTGCATATGTTATTGCATCATTATCTTCTAAGAAATCATCCAGAAGGAACTTCTCAAGATGTATTTTTTGAATTTGGAAATTATCAAACCTTGCATTAAGGTATAAGGTAACATTTCTGAAGTTATAATATCAAAACATAGTATTTACTAATATCATGATTGTTTAAGCATTTAAAAACATTGCCAAAGATCTAATTTGTGTAGGAAAAATCTTTTAAAGATCCTAGGAACACAAGTAAGACAAGCAGTAACATCGTGAGTAATACTCAAACGTCTTGTTGAGATCTATATGTATCATAGTTTCAAGTTCGGCATGGTCAAAATATACAATTCCACTAACTATGAAAACCCAATAGTGATCAACATGAATAATCTCTCATCTTGCTTAAGCCATCATACCGACACTCGACAAGCCTTGGCATATTTCGGCTAGGGTTGTAAATGAACCCAATGTTTGTCAACAAGCTTGAAGCTTGATGTTTGATTCAATAAAGCTTGTTTATGTTTGTCCAATAATAAACAAATATACAAAATAATCAAGCTTGAACACTAGTAAGCTTGGTTCATTAACGTTTATGAACAATTTATAAATAAACTTATTTTTAACTTCTGTAAAATTAAATTATGAATTTATTTCTTTTTTTATTTTAAATACATAAAAAATAAAGTTATCTATAAATTTTTATAATCTTAAATTATTCATAATATGTTAGTAATAATAATAATAATAATAATAAGTGCTTCTTGTATTAGACAAATGTTTAACCTAATTTATAAGCACAAATATATTGTAAGTTAAGTTTGATAAAAAGCTCGAGCAGCATGAGCTCGATAAGATTCTTAATAAACAAACTTAAACATAGCTAAGCTCGGCTCAGCTAATTCACACCCCTAAATTCGGCATGTGGGAAGATGAATAAATATAATTATTATTAATTTTAGCTTATTTCTCCAAAATTTTAATTTAATTTAAATTATATAATTTCAATTTTATAAGTAAACAAGTGTAAAATTACAAGAGTGAGCTTATATGAATTAATCTTTAACAAAGATTGAAATAAAATTGAGTAAAGTCATTTTCTATTTCAATTAAAAATTGATACGGCCTTATTAGAAGTACAAAATCTAAATGAAAGAGAATTAAAAACTAATCTAAATTAAAACATGTTTAATACAATAAGATTTAATTAACCAAGTGTTAATTTTATTTTAACAAGTAAATAAACTAAATGAAGGGGAGCATTGATGTGATGGTAAAGTTGTTATATGACCTTGTGGTCACGTGTTTGAGTCGTGAAAACAACCTCCTGCAATGCAGAATGAGCTTGCGTATAATAAATCCAATGTGGTCCGACCCTTCCCCGGGACAGCAAGAGCTTCATGCACCAAGCTACTCTTTAAGTAAATAAACTAAATAAAAGAGCATTACAAGAATAAAAATGATCAAAATTCATCTAGGCATACTTTAATGTATGTCCCAAGTGCATTGAATATCAACACAACATAGTGTTAAGCTATACAATTCTAGCTAGTGACCAAAAGTGAGAAATAGAATGATACTTTAAACGTATGAGGCTATACAATTTTGCAGGTCTCATTTCAATTGAACATAAAACTTCAATGTTGAAGAAGATTTTAAACCTTGACGTATACATATATTAATGGTCTTAATGTTAGGACCTTTAGGAAATTGCTAGAGAGAGGTGAATAGCAATTGAGTTGCAAATTAAAACTTTCTGCTCTTGCAAATAACTTGATGACTTAGCCAGATCACACAAATACAATTAGCAGTGGAAATGACGACATAAGGCAAGTCAATGTATCCCAATGCTAACCAGAAGATATACATGGTTCAGAACCTTCGTTCTTACTCCACGACCTATGACTCATCGGTGAGTCACACTCGAATGTCTACTATCTTTCTCCTTCTCAAATACCCCTTCGGGAGGTAGTGGTGAATTTTTAAGGGCAAAAATCAAAAGGGCACCCCTTTTATTGGTGCCGTCAAAAGGGTGCCCCTTTTTCAAAAACAATAAAGCAAAATAACACCACATCTAATATTTTATCCTGAGAATACCTTTATTCCAACATTATTGCAGCAACTACAGGGCATAGCTGCTACTACATAGACTTGATCAAAATCGCCACTTTAATCAAAATCACTTAATATTATCGTAGCAGCTACATATCATAGCTACTACAATGGGTAGCAACTATGGATCATAATTGCTACCGCAGTATTTAAGCGATTTTGATTGAGTTGAAGCAATTTTGATCAAGTTTAAGCAATTTTAAGTGAGTTAGTAAATAATATTTTGATATAAAACTATTTTATGGGTAACAATTTTGATTAAGCTGGAGCAATTTGACCACGGTTTAATTTAACCAAAGTTGACTACCACACGTAGTAGCTGCAAGTCAGAGTTGTTACAACTTGTAGAAGTTATGTCTCACAGTTGCGACAAGAGTATTTTCAAGATAAAATATTGGATGGGGTGTGCTTTTGATGATAATGAAAAAGGAGTCGCTTTTGACAATTCCAATAAAAAGGAGCACCCTTTTGATTTTTGCCTCAGTGAATGTAATTTTCTCGTGAGATGGTATTAATTTAGTGTAGTTGATATTGTAGTCAAATATTGAAGGTGCTAAACCTTTTGTCAATATCTAAATTATTAAAATATAAAGAAGAGTTTACTAAAAATAGAGGGGAGACTTTGCTTAATTTATTTTAGAAAGGAGAGATAATGAAAATGGGAAATTGTGACATGGCTCAACAACGATTTTTTCCCTCAGAGGTAAAGGCACCCTTAGACATAGCACTAATTCACAAGAAAATTAATCCACTAAGAAGTCACATGATTAGAATCTTTGCCTCTCATGTAGAAGCAATTCACTACTCACATATACAAATACAAGTCACAACCTCGAACAAAGGGCAATAAGCACAAAAAAAGGTTTGTCTAAAGCTTACATCTATGGAGAATCCATGTCCAAACATGAAGCTAAAAAATTGAATACAACAATGTATATAACAAAGACTTCTCAAACTAATGGAGAAAGCAAGTTGGCTCACTTCAAGCTCCCAAACATATAAAGATATACCCAAAGTAACAACTCTCCCTCTAATTCATAGCCTACAATAGTTGTTGGCTCACCATCTACCAATATTTGATGCAAAATAAAGTGAAAGCTAGATTTTATTGAAGGCGCAATATTGCACATATGGAACTGTAGGAAGCAAAAGTTCGTGCATGGCCCTAGTTAGTCATGCCTATGTAAGCTAGGTTACAATAGGGATGCAGCTCCTAAACATGTTTGGACACACTAACACTTGTGAAATGGAATGTGTGCTTAGGCCAACATGACACCCCAATGAACTCATCAAGCCCACAAAAGAAAAGGGAAAAAAAAGATAGGTGAGTATAAGAAAAGACGATACAAAGAAATGAGAATGAGTAAAAACAATCGGGGGAAAAAGGAAACAAATGAGTTTAATGTATTCTTCTCCATCTAAGTGAAAAGAAGCTTCACTTTGAATCAGATAAATCAGATAGAAAATAAACAAACCCAAAAGAAATGGATATAAATTGCATTTTAGGTTGCACCTCTGATAATGAAGTGAAAAGATTGAAGATGAGACAACTATCAGAAAAATTCTCTACAAAAAACAGCATGTTTGAAAGAGATACACACACATATAAATAATATTAAGTTCACATAATGTTTTTTCTAATACCTACATCTATAAATATTGTATAGGACAAGAGGAAAGTTATGACCTTACCAGATTAGGTTTTCTAAAAATCAGGATGTAGGTAGTCATACACCGTAGGAGAGTAGCTGCAGTTTCAACTATCAATCGTAGCTTAAGAAGAAGAAAATTTTGTGAAAGTATATATACAGGTTCCGACAATAACTCCAGAATACAGGCAAGTCCTGCCATATGGAAGATGTTCTTGTTAAAAACACCAGAAATAAGAAATCGACAGAAAATCCATACATCAAATGAATTTCATAAATTATGGAAGCTTGAAAAGATTGGATATGCACCTCTTCTATGTTAATAGAAATTGTTAAAAGATGTTTACCATAATAATCTTTGCTAGTTGGTCCACGAAATCCATACTTAAAAAAATAGAAACAAACTGAAATAAATTCTGAAAATTTTACTGTTTCTATTTTAGTGATCAATTTGAGGATATATGTTAAATATTTTTTTTTTGTTGTGTCATTCTGCATCCTGTTCCTTCAAAAACCAAAGGCAAGAGAAATTCACACCATGAAGTATCTAATATCAAGAAAATCCATGCAATTTGATTGCTTTACCACTCACCCCAAAACTTAAGTGAATGGAAGATATGTAATTTAAAGGTTGATTTAACAGCCACTCATGATCGAACTGGATGCTTGAATTATGGCCCAAACGCATGGGGGATTGTGTTTTGATAGCTTGCCACTTACCTACTAGAAAACAACACAGTTTATAGATTTACACTTCAATAAATAAGCATAAACATACCAAACTATCAAAAATCAAGTTAAGGATCATGCCCATGAGCAAAGGCATGATGCTCACTGGAAGACAAAAGGATCGTGATGGGGAATTATTCTCAATGAACAACCTTAGCTTATCTCTCACTACATTATACAAATGTTATTTATAGAGTACAAAGTATTACAAACACACCCTCATCAATTATATATTTATATATGGATCCCAAGACTCTAGCTTCTTACAAATGCATTGATTCCTAAACCCTCTTAATGATTTGGTCAGCAAATTTGCAATCTGCTACCTGCTAGCTAACTGATTGATCATTAGAGCTGACAATCTCATTACATTGCACCTTTTCTTTAATTAAATAAGAATCAATCTTTATATGTTTTGTCCTTCCATAAAATTCAGGCTTCGAAATGATGTGCATAGAAGTTTAACTATCACAGTAAAGTTTCATGGCTTTATAGGAGTAAATTCTACTTGATCATAAGATGTTTAACCTAATAAATTTGTATATTACTAGGGTGATTTGTATATTCAAACTCTACACACAATCTTGATGCTACAGTTGCCCGATGCTTATTTTTCCAATAACCAGATACAGAACATCACTATGGGAGTCTTGACGAGTCTACATCTAATAGCCTACAATCTAGACATAACCTTGATCGCTAACAATAAGCATTTCCCTAGAGCACTCTTAAAGTACCATAGGATTTTTCTCTAATTTTCAATAATCATGACAGATTATCTAGAAACTAATCACACTAATACCTAATAAGATGTTAGATATGGTGACTAATATATTTTATCAAGTCAATGTATTTCCCTAGATCACTCCAATGACTCCCCTCCTATTCCTAATCTCGTGTTAGAATCTGATAAGCTCGTCAAGCATATCTAGTAGCTGCTTATGTTGTGAAATGTAAATGAGCAATTTTTAAACCCAAAAAGTAGATGAGTAACATCTAAATCCTTAGTTTTAAATTGCTAATGAAGAAAAAATTTCAATTGAGTAATTCCACTATATCACCAATACTAATAATGTCATTCACGTACACAATAAAAAGGATACACTTCCTTGAATAAGAGACAAGGTAGAAGAGTGAATGGTTTGTAACAATCCTATTTATGTCATACTAAAGGAGAGTTGAACTAAACTTCTGAAACACTCTTGAAAATTGCCACAATCTGTATAATGATTTCTTTAATTTACACAAGGTCAATCTCATCATACACATTAGATAACAATTAAGCTTAACTTTGAATCTCTTTGTCATTATCAAAACTAAGGTTCGATCGTCGGATGCTTCCCGCACCAACACACTATAATAAAAAATGTTAGCTAGATAATAGTTTTACACACCTGAATGTTAGTTTAGATATCTGTTGATGGTAATATATAGAATATATCATTATCTACGATGTTTTTAAAAAGATAGAATACAATTAGAGATGCATCTAATATGAAAATTAATAGATTTTTTTGCATGTTTCATAAGTGATAAATAAAAATAAAAGAAAAGTTAAAGGTCAACACACCTCTCAATCAGCTACTGATACTTATCGTGAGGATCCTAAGGGTCCTGAGTCTCCTGAGAGTCAAAACTATGCGGCATTTGACTCATTTGAGCTATGAATTCTCTCATTTCCTATCCAATTTGCTCATATCTCATTTGGGCTTGTCAAGACTCATCAAATTGTTTCTCTAATGTCGAAAGTTGATTCTTCAAAATTTGATTTCTTCCCCTAAAGCTTCTACTTTAGTAGATGATCTGTTGGGACGACCCTGGCTCTAGGAGTCATCATACGATCATATTGACTCTCGTCTGGCTCCCAAGACTATAAAGGGAGGAGGTCTTTTTTCTTCCACCAGTCATATCATAATAAATCTCATTTAACTAGTTGATGGATAGAGTCTCTGCCTCATTTCCCTCTATAGCAAGTTGAGATGCATGTGCAACTCTAGCAGTCATTTCATCCTATTTAAATAAGAAAAAAATCATATCAGATATACAATTGAAAAAACTATTCATTGTTAACAATTAAAGGTATTCAAATTTATATTCTTATATCTAATACCTCTGATCGACGATTGATAAATGTGTCATTATTTTTCTTATGTGTCTTACTAAATACCCTCCCAACAAGTAGAAGGTGGTTGTAGTTATATAATTAAAGAATAAAATTATATAAAAATAAACTCATTGATAAATAGTATGAAAAAATACTCATTGACGTGATTGACATAGTGGCATATGAGATATTATTTATGTTGAGTAATATCGAATTTTGGTATATTACCAATATGATATATTCCAATCATTTTGCTCAGCACAATATGAGATTCTAAGCCATGGAGAAAATTATTCCTTAACATCACCACTACGTAAAACTTTGATAAAAGTTCTAATCTAGTTATATGATTAGAATAAGTGAGAAAAGTATTCATTAACATCCTCACAACATAAAACATAGGTAAAAGTTCTAAACTAGTTAAATAGAAAGTGGAAAATATAGAAAACAATTCAAATCAATCTTTTATTACGAAAGACCATACCATTTGACAATAGTCATTGATAAAAAGGTAACAAAATAATTAAAAGCAAAAGTTGAATTGACAAAGATGGTGCAGAAACGTATTTATGAACACTCTTAGAAAAAGGATGACCTAATATGTTTACCTAATTGACAACACTCACAATCAAGGGATGAAAGACTAGAAATCATTAGCTTCAAGTGGTGGAGATTAAGGTGACCAATACGATTATAGATCTAGAGAGGGGCGGGTGTTGTTAAAAGACTTAATGAACGTGCAAACACATCCAACTAATAAAGTTCATAACGAACGTGCAAGCATTCCAACTAATAAAGTACATGAGCCTTATATTATTCTATGTCAATCACTTGGTCGGTCCTCAAATCTTAAATAGTAACTACTGTGACATAAAATATGATAGAACAATTTGTTAATACCCCAGGATAGTTTTGATGTGGTCAACTAAGTTCAGTTAAGTCATATTGAGTTTGATCCTTGTGTCTAAGTGTGCAGGAGCTTAAGAACACAAGAAGTCGAGCGGAAAATACAGCTAGCGAGAAGAATGACAAAGGAAGGGAGTCGACAGACTCGGTACATCCGAAGGACGAGATGCTGCGATAGAGTACACCAACAGACGAGAAGGACGCACGACAGTCCAAGGGACGAGAAGCCGGGGAGGAAGGCTGCTCCAGAAGAAGGTCGAAGTTGGGTTCGGGTGAGCTCAACTTCGGTTAACCGGAGAATCACCTACGTGAAGAGATCTGCTTTTCAGCTGAGTTGCCTTCCATGGCTGAAAGGTGCTTTCGATGAACAGTGCGAAAGCACCTTCCAGCCTATTGAAGGCGTCTTTCCTAGCTATTAGCCGAAGATAAAATTTTATCTTCGACGATAAGATTTGCCACATTGGAGGCGCCTTGCACCTTATTGAAGGCGCCTCCACCCTATTGAAGGCGCCTTCCAGCTTCGGATAGAATTTTCCAGGGGTTATAAAAAGACTCCTGGAGTTAGGAATAATTCAACAACTTAAACAACAAGTATTGTACACTTTCCTAGTCTTTCTTTTGAGCTATCAACTTCTGTAAGAGGCTTCTCCGCCTGCAACAAAGGAGAATTCTAGTGGAGTTTTCTTCAATGCCTTAGATTAACAACCACCTAGGTTATAACCAAGCAAATAGAATTGTCCTCTTATTTCCTTTATTTAGTTGTTCAATTAATTCATTATTATTGTGCTAGTCTATTGTAATCAAAGGATCAAGAAAGGGGTAATTTTTTTTAAAAGGCAATTCACCCCCTCCCCGCTGCACCAACAAAATTTAGTAAGCTTGCAAATAGATAACTAGTCCAATGAGAATTCAAGACTATAAAATCTGATATGCAAATGAAACATAGGTGAAAGGGTAGCATCATCAATGTATATGCTTAACTGATGAGTGAGACCCATTAGCTATTATGACACGGATAGGGAACTACATTGTTGTAGAAGTAGAGAAGATGGATGCATTACCACAAATATACTTAGAAACAACCAAGTTGAAGTTGGAGAAATCTAGCATACTCTTCAATGACTTGACTGTGATGGTTAAAGCCATCTGAGTTAGTTGAGGTTTACCGAGTTGAGCAGCATAGGTACTATATAAATCGAGTGACCAGGATAGAAATCATGCAATGAATAACTTGTATCCTTCTAATGCACAAACTTTCCACAATAGGTAGAAACGACCTAGGTGTAATTAGAATAGACTACCAATGACATCATAGCCTTGAGAAATTTCGCCTATATAAAGAATTCTCACTTGTATCCATATCTGGTATCTTGAAAGATAATAATGGAAGATGCCCATAAGACTACGATCAACTGACTACCATAGAAGAACCAATAGTTGGGCATCCATCTACTCCCATAAAAGGTGAATGGACTCAAGGATCTCTGCAGCTTGAGTAGTAAGGTGCTTTATCTGACCTTAACCCATAATGTACACATGACAGTCATAGTCTAAATCGTATAATTTCTACCATTGAACTTTTCTTATGTGCGAGGAATTCCACACTCGGGTGGTAGGTTGACTAAATTAGAGCACTTGTGTGATGGTCAATTTTGTTATTGAATAGAAGCGGTAGTAGTAGGATACATGGCAGCAACAATGTGAGTAGATGTAAGGAGAGTAGTCGCTCATGAGGAGAGAAGTCACTCACTATAGAGACATCAACGATGCAATGGGTCATTTGTGACACGAGGAACTACTTGTGAAAGCAAGTGCACAAGTAGTGGAGGGGTGTGAAGGATGTGCGATCTCACAGCTGTGTGAAGGTGAAGTGAAGGCAATGGGCCTACACTGGCATTATGGCGAAACGATTGAAATGTATCATTCCAGTAAATTATTGAACCTCGATACCACTCAATACAACAATGTCTCCTAATACTTCATCTCCTTCCTCCTTCAACCATCAATCTGTCACTGGAACATGCATTAAAACATTGGCACAATACCAAAACAAGTATCATTCCAGTAAAGTACAGAAACTCTAGCACGCTCGAGATTTGTTGAGCATAAACAAATACTCATGTAGTGGATGTTCAATGGGAAGGGATTAGTGATAGCTCTGATACCATGTGATAAGGGAATTATTCTCAATGAAACTATTTTATATAGATATTGATATAGAGTATTACAATCACACCATAATGATTTATGTATTTTTTCCAACCATAGCATTAAACATTTTGTGTCGGTTAACGTGAGTAAACCATCTCATTCTACCCACTAATCAATATGTGGAATGGTTGGAGACCGTGAAACATTCTTGAGAACCTATTCGCAAGGACCTTCATTCATAACGAATGCCTTGATTCTTCCTTTTTGCAACAAAGCCTCGATTATTCCTTATTCATGCCTCATTCTCCTCATCCACCTTCACCGGCGACGACCTTCATTTGCAAGCCTTGATTCTTGCATGTTTGCAACAAATGCCTCATCTGCAGCACACACCTCTCCTCTTTCTTGACCACAATGAACAAAGCCTCAATCCTTCCTCTCTGCCTTGATTCTTCTTTGTCCGCGACAAATGCCTCTTCTATGTCTGTGGCGAAGCTTAAATTATTCCTCATTTGCAATTCCTCTTTCTCATCTATAACAAACACCTCTTACTCATTTATGACAAAGCCTCAATTCTTCCATGACTACGTCCACCTTATTCATTTGCCTCGATTCTCTTCCTCCACCACGCCCCCCTCAATTCTCTTCTTCTTCCACTTCTTTGCTTACATAGTCACCGACATCGGCATAACTGGCACGTCTCGTTCTAGCTAGGGGTCAATACCCCAACTCATAATAAGATTTCAAACTTTAGTTCCAACAAAGGCAATTTTGTAGCTAAATATATTTTTGCAAAGTTTAAAATACCAATATATACCATTTCGACATATGAAATACTTCAAAAGATGGCTCTACTTCAGAATATCACCAAACATCGTCATGGTAGGTTAGCAAAAGAGTCTTTGTCCTAAGTATGATGGGATAAAACTAATTGATTTACGATGTTAGAGTATGTTCTCTTAGAAAAAGAAAAAGAAAAACATTTCAATGCCTCTTTCTAACTAACTGACCTACAATAGCAAAAAAGTGTACCTGCCAAGGCAGCAAGGAGCACTAAGCCTTGGTGAGGGATATGAGCTAGCATGAGACAACAGTTGGCATTTGTTTCAAAGACAAAAATGAGCTGACTTTAAATTTTCCACTGGTTTTAAGCTGGCTATGCTAACACCCTTTGCTACTCCCCTTAAATAGTGTCACAATACCAACTCATACTACCACAACTCATGGAGTCATTCCAGGCAGCCATCAATACTAAGCACCAGAATGGCATTTGGAATGCATATGTTTTGCCACATGGGCAGGCATCATCATTACTAAGTAACATAAATTATACTTCTAGTACTAGATTATCTAATAATGGACACAGAAACAAGATAATTAATGTTGTGTATTTGATGATTCAATTATCAGAATATAGAATACTTTTACACTCCACTAGCCAAAGATTTATAATGAACCATTATGTACAACCTTACTGAAGAAAATAAATCAACAGAAACTGCAAAGTTTGCAATAAAATCACTCAAAATAATGCCAATTTTACAGTAATAGAGTTGGCTCATAAAATCAGTCAACATCATCCAGGTACGAAAACAGTCAGTAGTTCTATGTTTTAAATGACAAGAAATACCATGGATCAATATAGCTTGTGCATATGCATCTGAAAAAGTGAGCTTCTGAAACCAAAAAACAAAGAGACAGGCTGCAGAAGTAAACAAGATGCCAATTGGGAATGTGAGCCACGCTACTTTCAATAATCTTGCAGCATCTTCTTCCATCGATGAATTATTGCTGTAATTTGACAGAGCTTTTATTTTAGGTGAACAAAATTTTAATTAGAAAGAGAGAGACTAAAAGGTAGGAACATTACATAACAATTCAAGATTTAGATATTTTTCTTTCCAAAAATTTCATTAGCTAGAGATTTTGGTATTCAATGAAGTATCATGAAAAACCTGACAGAAATAATGTAAATACACAATTTACTCTTAGATCTATACAAGTGACTAGGCGCCCTGCTTAGTTGCGCATGTTAGAGTCAACTATGGACCAACTTTAGCAGATGAAGATCAATAAGTGCAGAGTTTCACTTGTTAGTCAACTGAAGCAAAACACTACATACCAGTATCAAAAAACCTTAATCTTACATGACATGAATACTATCTAGCATGACCATCCTTTTATATAAAGAAACAAAATAAACTTAAAGCTAATGCAAATATGGTTAGCTGAGATAATATGGCATGGGGAAATTTAACAAGTTAAATATAGTTACATTTAATTGCAATAATAAGTGGTCTCTTTGTAACATCCAACAAAATTGGAATTCTTCAATCATCAGTAAATTCCAAATTGTAGACAATATGACATGAAAGAGATTGAGAAGGAAAGGATTCTAAGTTAAGGATAATTGTAGACGAAGACAGTAGCAATTAAGGATAAGTAGTTCAAAGCACTATCTCTACAATAAAGGAAACATGTTCACAGAATGGCCTGATGGAAGGAAAGGCAATCCATGAAATGATATTATATTTGTTAATTAATTATATGATGGCATCTTAACAACAGACATCGATGATTTCAGTTTGACAAGGTCCAAGCAGAGTGCCTGAAGTTTTAGAATAATGACAGTAGCAACATCCCATTCTCCTCCTCTATCTTCAAATTTTGTGGCTTCATAACATCCGCCTTTTCTTGAACTAAATGCATATCTTTAAGATTATCGAAAAGTTAATAAATTGTGTCTTTATTGATACAGAATCAATAATTTATTAATATAAAATTAAATAATACTAGATATTAATATATTATCTACTAATTTATTAATATAAGTTATTAATAATAGTAGATATCAACATATCGTATACAAAATAGAAAAGCAATCATAATATTGGGTTTCATCAAGAAGAGGTTTTTAGACCGTATTGATCAGTATTGTATTCTCTCTCAATCAATAGTAGCAGCTTTCGATTAACACTGAATGAAGAAAGCATGGATGTGTATTTGGTCTACTTACCGGTAGACCAAATGCACAATAGGATTACTTTTTAATCTCACGACAAATCTTTGGCAATGAGGAGCTAAGATATTTTAGTACATAAGAACAACAAGCACTATCTTCCTCTCCTATATGTTTTTGCAAGTATTCAAGATAAAATGTAGAAAGAGTTGGGTGGAATGGTTGAGTTTGTCAAAATCAACTTAGTTTGATAGAACCTCACCCTATTTTCACCCTATTTGATCGATTTCATTCATTATTTGACAAGTTTAAATCAATTTAATCTATTTGCAAATGCAGTTAGCTCATTTCTAATTAATTTCTTAGAAATTCTACTTTCTTCACCGATGATAGATGATTGAATTCTTGGGAAAGATTGAATTAATATATGCCGATACCAATCCAACTTAAGCAATCCATATATGTATTAGGCCATTTTTGACAACCATGCTCAAAACTATAAATGGGAGCAGATCCACCTCTCCAAGAGGGTGGAGTGAGGTCAAGACCAAGTGACAAACAAATATACACCATCACCTTCGGCAGTTCAATGATGCTCTCTCAATTAACAAATTGACATTTTTGAACAATTTTATGAGGCTAAAATGGCGACTTTGACTGCCATTGCATTTTACAAAGGCAAATATCAACTATTAGTGATTAACCTTTCTCTGCAACCTTACATGTTTTATCAATACATTTATAAATATTTCTTAGTTAAATAAAAAACCAATTAGATTGTTTCTGCTTTGCTTGGTGATTGCACTTAAATAATTTTACAGAATGAGACATGTTAAAAAAATGACTCCAAATTTATTTTTAAAAAAAACTTTGTTCTTTCATGAATATGATGGATTTGGTCAAGATAGATTTTGGAGAAGAAACAAGAACCTTCCAACATCAGTGCGCATGCATGCCCGTCGAAAACCTTCCCGACTTAGAAACAATATGGAGGTAACAAAAAGATGGAATTGCACTGCATAAAGCTGTAAAAAACATCATTAAGAAAAATTGAGCAAAAGAAAAGGACTAGATGAATAGGCAATAAAAACAAAAATTGAAACAATGGAGTAAGGTTGTTAACCATCGTACACATTCTTCTTGAACTAGACTATTATCCAATCAAGACAAAATAGAGGAAGATCACAACATTAAAAGTTTTCAACATTTTATTATATTAAGTGTTATTTTGTCATATACACGGGACATACATGTTTCTAATTGTAAAATTACATTAAAACACATAAATAAATGCTTGAAACTGGATATCTGATCTTTGAGAAAGCATAAAAATTAGAACAAGAAGAGAAGATCAAAAGGTATCTGCAAAAAGTAACTACTGGACCTTGTATAATTTACAAGAGAGCAAAAAGGCATTATCAGACATCACTTGCAGTATCACTCAGTGAGCTCTGACAATAGCTACCAAACAGAGTGCCAACATCGTAATGTATCTGATGTGAATGCCAAGGTTGACGCCTTTGTTGGACGCCGCTATAGTCGGAAGCAAATAAAACAAATTAGCTACTACCTAGCTACTGCTATAGTAGAAATAAATTAGCTAATGCCTAATTAGTAGAAAAAATAATTTCCTAATTTAACTACTGCTATAGTAGAAACAAATAATGGCCAAATTAATTTTTTTATTTTTGATTCCTTATTTCCTTTATGGGTTGGTCTTTCCTAAATCGTGTCATGTTTGACTTCTTATTATTAATAAAGAGAGGAACTGAAGGAAGAAAAATTGAATAATTGGATTCTGTCTAGGACGAGTCTTTTTCCCCCTTTCTTTCCCCCTTGTGTGTTACATGACCAAGTACGGATCCGGATCTTGACCAGTGACTCAATCCTACACTCGGAACCATAACAACTTGATATCAGAGCCGATCATGGGTGACACGAATCCTATCACATCCAAACTCGATGCTTTCGTGGAAAGATTGACCTCGCAATAGCAAGTTTTAATGGAGCAAATCACCTCCCGCCAGCGAGGACTAGAAGAGCTTATGGCCGAGTTATCGAGTATTATTCAAGAGACAATACGACAGTCGATGCCCACTGCAAACAGCCCTACTAGCGTGGAGTGTGGCCCTTCCAAAGCCTTGGAGATTAAACTTGAACCACCAACCAATGGCACCATGGTTCCATGGTACTCGAAGATGGATTTTCTCACCTATTCTGGAGAAGGGGATCCACTGGGCTGGGTTAAAATGTGCGACAAATTCTTTATCAACCAAAGGACCACAGAAGCCGACAAGGTTGGCCTTGCTACCTTCCACTTGGTAGGGGAAGCCCAACTTTGGTTTGATCAAATGGAACAGGAAGAACCAGATATGACTTGGAAGCAATTCAAAGGCCATTGTCATATCTGCATTGGGCCGCTTATGAGCAACAACCCTCTGGGAAAGTTGGCAAATCTAAAGCAAACAAGCTCGGCGGACCTCGGACCTCCGACCATGACAACAAGTTGACTTGTTCACTGCGGGGTTAGTCGAAGATCTTCATATCAACATCGAACTGTAGAAGCCTCAAAACCTAGGCATTGCGATGAATATGGCCAGAACATTAGAACGAAAGCAATGCTTCCATCAAGGTAGGGGGTCATTGCGCACGAATTGGAGCGGGACCACAACCAAGCTCAACACAGCAGTGGAGGTCCTCCTTTGGCAAAGACAGACATCAGCAAGGAGACTCTACCTGCTTCATTCTTTAGGCATCTGACTCGCACCGAGATGGCAAAACGAAGAGTCAATGGCCTCTGTTTTAACTATGATGAGTCCTACTCCACGGGGCACAAGTGTAAGTACGTATTCTGGATTGACGTGCCTGATGATGATAGGGAAGGTGAGGAAGAGGGGAAAGTGGACCCAGAAATTTCCCTTCATGCTATTAGTGGCATTACACCTCGCTTTCAAGCTTGAGGACAAGCACAGCATCGAGGGGGGAGTGTTGATGTGGACGCCAAGGTGGACGCCTTTGTTGGACATCGCTATAGTCGGAAGCAGATAAAACAAATTAGCTACTCCTATAGTAGAAATAAATTATCTATTGTCTAATTAGTATAAACAAATAATGGCCTAATTTTAGAAATAAATAATGGCCTAATTAGCTTTTCTATTTTTGATTCCTTGTTTCCTTAATTGGACTATCTAGGAAGAGTCTTTTTTCCCTCTCCCTTTCCCCTTGCGTGTTGCATGACCAAGTACAGATCCAGATCTCGACCTATGACTCGATTCTGCACTGGGGACCATAACAGTATCACATAAAATTCAGAAATCCAACAAGAAACATCTACCATTTCATATTAATTTTACTTTTGGTGATGCTTGAAATGCCTATGCAACTTAAAATGAAAAATCATCACCTTGCTTCAACAAGAGGAATCATTTCACTTCAGAAGGTACCAGACAAAGATAAACAGACTGTGCTAATGAAAATGCTCTATTATGCTTGCACATTGTTATTCCTTCTTGATGCAGTGGTCGTCTAAACTATAGTACTAGTGTCAATTTTCATCCATAAATTAAACTAAGCTTATCAATCTGTTAAATTAAGCATAAGTGCCCATGATTCAAAAGAACCAACTACATGAATGCCAAATTCCTCACAACATTGACTTTCTTATGCGGACATTTTAGTTAGTATTTCCTAGCTCATCTGAAAAGACAAAATTGGCTAGCATGAGAGGAGAATATACAGTGTGGTCGTCGGATTGAGTTGCTTATGCCCATGTCAATCTAAATAATAGTAATAAAAATAAATTAAATAAAAGAACTTGCATTAGGATGAGGAAAATTACAGCATAGTCCGCAACAGTAAGGTGTCTCACGATCAATGAATTGAATATAAACGGGATTCCCCTTGATAAGAACTGCGTTGCTGAAACAAAGGGGAGAACAGAATTTTAAAAAAAAATAAAATACGACATGGAATAAGAAAGGAGAGGATTAGGTGACGAACCCATTAGATACTTGAAGGTGCGAGCTAAGTTATGACGGGTGGGGTACGCGGTTGGGGCGGTAGCGCTTCCAAGTGCTGCCGCCGGAGATCCAGAGATGTCCTTCCCCATGGACGAGTGGAGGGAAGAAGGAGCGTAAAGGGGAGGCAAGCGACAGAGGCGATTTTGGTAGTGAAGCAATTGGGGTTTAGGGTTCGCTCTGGGTTGCGCATCTCATCTCGTCGGAGTTGTGTTTAAACGGACTACAAACGGGTTCATCAAAATATTATTATTGGAAAAAAATTAAATAAATCATCAAAACATAACTTTTAAGATATATTATCATTAGTCACCATGTGCATCCTAATTGATGAAGCCATGTGATTTGTATAGGATAAAACTATTGAAAAATTCTAGTAACAGAATTACAATAAATACAAAAGAAGTTTATAATTAACAAAATTATACAAGGACTAGTCTATTGAATGGAAAACTTACAACTTATAATAGCTACATAAGAACTATATTAGAAGTAAAAAAAAATAATTACCATTACATTTGATATTATCATTCATCTGAAAGCTATAACTATTAATGTAAAATAAATTGATTAATCATTCTTCTTACTGAAAAAGTATCTTACTTTGTTGAATGAAAGTGTGTGGGCAAAGGCAAACAATAATTTCATAGAAAGATGAAGGGAAGTGAGGCTAAATAAGAAGTTAGTTGATTATGTGAGGCAACCAACATGTATCTTTTCTGATTGATTTCATAGGTCATGGTTAGTTGATTATGTGAAAACAAAAAGTAATGTTCTTTAGGATAATTAGGAAGTCAAGGTTTCTTTTGATTATAACAAAGCCATTACCCTAACAACTTCTCAGTGTCCAAAGGAATCCGCCATTTTCATATAGTCATTCAAATTTTTTTTTAACATATCCAAATAATTTTTGAAACCATAAATTTAGAGTAATGGACAGAAATCAAACAAGAAATCAAAATAGCAGCACAAGGGCATAGTTTGATCTCACAAAATACCATACAGGAGATCTAAACAGCAAAGGGATGGCCACGGTCTACACACATCTTAAGAAACGAGAAGCGATAGCTTACTTGTAGCAGCCGTTGCTCGATGGGAAAGGCATGTGACTCACTGCTCACACGAGAAGAGGCATTTCCAACAGCGTCGGCTGTCGTGGAAGAGTGGCAGAGGCTAGGTCGCGGGCGACGTGGAGGAGTGGCGGAGGAAAATTGGTCGCGTGCGGAGAAGTGGCGGAGAAGGCTAGGTGCGAGTGGAGGAGTTTCGACGGATAGAGATGAGTTTTCGCTAAGAGGAGTTTTGGCCAAGGACGGCTAGGTTTTCGATAGAGCCGTCAATTTGGGTTGGGCCCGTCGGGTTGGCCCGCCCCGCCAAACAATTTAAGCGGGTTGGGTTGGAATTTTATCAACCCAAGTCCGCCGTGGGCCGACCCGCCTAGGCCCGCGACCCGCGCGGGTTGGCCCGCTCGGGCTTGGGTTGGCCCGCGGATTGAAAAACACATGTAAGATAAGTTTTAGGCCAATTTATTATCATTCTGTGTTATAATTTTGAAATAAAAATAATATTTTTCATCCAACATTAGTACTCGTTTGTATTCATTTATATTTAAAATACATGTCTATGTATACATTTAATTGTAGAAAACTTTTTTGAAGTAAAATGTCGAAGATATGAAATATTTTTTAATTTTTTTAAAAATTTTTGATGGGCCCGCGGGTTGGCCCGCCAAACCCGCAACCCGCCTTAGAATGGGTTGGGTTGGAAATTTCCCGCCAAATGGTTAGCCCGCCACGGGCCGACCCGCCCCGCCACGGGTTGGCCCGTCTGACAGCTCTAGTTTTCGATAAGAAGTGTTTTAGAAGGCTTTTCATACCGTTTTGGCAGATATCAACTCATAAGCAATGTTTTTTTTTTTTTTACTTGTCTTTTACCCTAAAAAAATATTTTATTTAAAAAAGATATTATCATTAATAAAAATAAAAAATTTATACAATATTTTCCACTAAAAGCATGATAAAAATAAAAAGATAACATTTAAAAAAAAACGTTACCTTTAGACTGTTGTTAAATTTCAATTTTCTTGTAGAGTTTGGTCGACAAACTATAAGTTTTTCATGTAACATTAACAATTTTGTTACTCTAATTCGAGATAAAATAAAATCATTCCATGACAGTTAAGCTTTCGGCACAAATTAATTATCGAACACCTCTATACTAATATAGCATAGGGATGACCCGAGTCCAGTACTTGGAGAGGAGGAGAGGCTGACCGGGAGGATGGAGGCGGTTCAGTGAGGTGCGGTGGTGGAGGGAAGTGTCAGCGAAGAAAATAAGCTCAAGGTTGAATAGTGGCAACTATTATAAATATATGTAGTTTATTCAGCTCTCTCATTAGTATTTTTTTTCAATTATCGCTACTTGGATACTTAATTGTGTGTGCTATGTTATGGCAAGTGCAATTTATCATATACATTAAACTATTTATTATCCTAAAATATTCTAGTTGTGACATGAGTTCACCACTATTTTCCCCCAAATGTGGATTCAGATCTGTAAGGGATTTTAGTCCAAACAATCAAAAGCATTCTACTTATTTAGCGTAGGTTTAATGTAGTGTGATTGTGATAATATTAGTACTTTGATGGCTTAGAAATTTTAATCGTTAATAGCACTTCTTTCTTTGGTCATCTTAATTTGTTATATCAAAACCACTACCGATGATTAGCATGTTATTGACATACATGCATACTATTATGTGTTACTGCAATCATGCGTTAAGTGGTCATGTTGACTGTATAGTTTGCTGTGTTTAACAAAGGGTATAAGCTAGCCCTGCCTATGTTTTTAATATGTGCATTGAATTGTGTAGGGGATTCACACAAAGGTTAGATCGATGGCTCAAAGTCCGTTGGAGATTGGAGAAGAACGAAATGCGTCATCCAAGGGATCGTATGATGAGGAGCATCGAGGTTGCAGTGTTGACAACAACTGGAAGGAGACAAACTATGCAAGTGAAGCGTAAAGGATGGCATGAGAGGTAGTGAGCTTGGTGCACCTGTACTTTAGTAAAAGATGGTCCAGTAGTGAAGTCAAACTGCATATGGTAATTCTTAAATGAGTTGTGAAAGTCAAGTGACCTATACTTTAGGGTTCAGGTAGATTCTTATTTAAACGTAAGATTCGACAAAAAAAACATGTTTCGGAGTTGTAGTCCAGATTTAAGTCGATTGATGGGCTGAGTCGACTAAGTTGTTGAATAAGACTTGATTTGATGTTAACAAACTGTTTTTGTTTGTTTTCTAATTGGGATTGGATTGCCAAAGAGCTGACTAGATGAAAAAGTTGACAAATATTAATCCATGATCTCAGTTAGTATTAATGCAAAATATCTATTGAGGCTTAAAACAATACAATAAGGCTATCATTCTCTGAGATTCCACAGCTATGCTACATCAAGTTTTATTTTCTTTATAGGTTATTATTTAGAGTTTAAGGTTTATACATTTAAGCTCATGCATTTGTACAAAATTTCTCTACATCTAGAAGGATCTGAGAAGGAAAAAAAATAATGGACTTTTCAAGGATTTCTCACCTTAAGAGTCCATAGACCGTGGAGTAGGAACAGGGCTCCTAACCACGTAAATTGCTTTTGTTAGCATTTGTGTTCTTTCTCATTTTTGTTTTAACTATTAATTACACTTATCTTTTGTTTGAAAAAGAAAATTTCAGATTAAGAGTTATTCATTCCCTTTCCCCTCTAGCATATAATCTATTATTCTAAACCTATTCAATCAACATGTGGTATCAGAAGGTTCGCTTTCGAAGGGCTAACTACCAACAAAGTTATGACTGAAATTTAGTTTGATCCATCAAATTTCAAAGGAGAGTTCAGAACATGGAAAGATTTTAGCATAACCCCATCTCATAGAGAACCAAATTTGATTTTTTATAGTGCGGAACATAAAATTCAAAAACTCAAGTGAGATGTTAGGATAGTGAGTGGTTCAAAATGTTTTTTATAGCACATCTAGTTGAGCCAAATGTCATTAAGTTAAAAAGAATCAATGAACCTGACCAATCATGGAAAAGGTTTATGTACAAGTCATGTACATATGACTCATTGATCATTATTGAAAATTTTCTTATAATATAGTTTAAAATGTTTTTGAAGTTGTTGGAATGTATATTTCATATTGGATTCATAATTAATACAAAGTTGGATTGAAATACTAAGGTGGCGTTTGGAGAAATCAGAATGGAAATGAGAATTATAATATTGTGGAATGGGAATGAGTATGAGCATGGATATCTCTCTTAAAAATAATATTTGATTAGTTGAATATTTTTTATTATAATAAACCAAAATTTTCTTTGCTATCCTTAGAGAAAAATAAATGAAAAAATTTAGATGTGAGAGAATGTTGAATGTGAGAGAAAAATATGATGAGAGAGGATGGTAAAAGAGAAAGTATGATGAAAGAGAAAATGTGATAGGAAAGAATAAAGAGAGGGAAAGTGTGATGAAAGAAAATGACGAAAAAGAGTATGATGGGAGAGAGCATGAGGAGAGAGAAAATATGATGAGAGAGAGTGTGTGATGGGAGAGAATGAAGATAGAGAAAGTATTATGAGATAAAATAAGGAGAGAGAGAGTGCGATAGGAGAGATTGAGGAAAGAGTATGATAAGAGAGAGCATGATGAGAGAGAAAGTGTGATGAGATAAAATAAAAAAAATAGTGTAATGGAAGAGAAAGAATGGTTAGAGAGGATGAGGAGAGATAAAGTGTGATGGGAGAGCATGAAGAGAGAGAAAATATGATGAGAGAAAATGAGAAGAGAGTGTGTATGATGGGAGAGATTGATGAGAGAGAAAGTATGATGAGAAAATGAGGAGAGAGAAAGTATGATGATAGAGAACAAGGAGAGAGAAAGTGATATGATAAAAATAAATAAATATATTAAGGGTATTTTCGTCTAAAACTTAATTCTCATTCTCATTCCCATCAAAACCTAAGAGAGGAGGTGAGTTTCATCAATACCCAAGTTTTGGGGTTTCATTCTAAATTTTAATTCCATTCTCATCAACCAAACACAAGATTTGAGAATGAATTCATTCCCTCATTCCCAAATCCCTAAATCAAACGCCACCGAAGTTCTTCAATGCATTCCATCTTTGATGAAAATATAATAAATTTTTATTAAAAAACTCATTTTTCTCTTATAAATTATGATATAACATGTCTATGAATTTTCATAATGTTTATACATATATAGAATTGAAGAGGAATTTTGGCACAAACTATTGTCGTATGACCAGGTGGTCACTGGTTCGAGTCGCAAAAATAGTCTCTTGCAATGTAAAGTAAGACTATGTATAATAAACTTTTTTCAAGGACCCCACATTGGCAGGAGTTTAGTACATTGGGCTATCTTTTTTCTATATATCTATAAAATTATTAAAAAAAAATCGGTTGATACATACTTACATAACACAATTGACTGAGCTAGGGATGCTAATCAGAATCACTATGGAGTCAAGTGACTCTTTATTTAGTCGATTTGAATCTATACTTGAAACTTTGAGTTTATTTACCACCAAAAATTATTCAAACCCAAACCACTAAAACACTTAAGCAAACATTAGATTTCAAGTTTTAAAAATTTTAGGAGGCATTATTGGTTCAAATTGATACTGTCAAGGGAGAATATTGGATTAAGGGGAAGCAAAACTCAAATTTGAATTTTTACTCATGGTTAAAGACTTGATACTGTGTGTTTGTTTCCTTCATGAGTTAGTATTAAGTTATTTTTTCCAAATCAGTGTATAGTTGTATTTTCTATGTGCTATTTTGTTAAAATTCATTTAAAATCATAGAAATAAAAAGTTGAAACCTTGATCCTTGGAAGTGCTACAAGTCATTATACCTCGATCATTTAATTGAAAATACAATTAGTCTGAAGCAAGCTCAAGGATTGAGCATTGTGAATATTGCCTTAATAAAGAGGGAGAAACTAAACCATTATAAGAAATGCTAGAATTTTTACTATTTTTGAATGTACGGGAGAGAAGTGAGAGGGTTAACTTACGAATAAAAGTTCAAGTTAAGAGATAAAAAATAAAAAATAGTCCGGTGCACGAAGCTCCCTCCATGCAAGATCCCGGGGAAGGATCCATTGTATGCAGTCTTACCCTATTTTTTACGAAAGACTATTTCCGGGATTCAAACCCGTGACCTTTTGGTTACAAAATAATAATTTTACCGTTACACCAAAGTTCCCCTTCAGAAGTCTAAGTTAAGAGGAAAGTTATAATTAACCTAAGAAGCAGAAGTTAATTGCAAGTTCAAATAATCCTCTAGAGAGAAATGAGTCAATCTAAAAAATAGGTGTGGTTGGAAGTGATCATTTAAATCAGTTGAAAATTAAAACTTTCTTAAACTTGAAAAATGTTTTGTAGAATTTTAGAATATATCAAAACATATTGCTACATGAAAATCATTTTTATAACTTAAACGGTGGATTGCCAAACATGAAAAAAAAAGAGATAGTTAATGCACTCATGCTCATTTTTGAGCAAAGGTTTAAGGCAGGACAATATTGTGATTACAAATATAGTGCCTAAACTATATATATGCGAACTCGCTCCTGCACAACCTTACGGACCTCGGGCATCTAGAATGAATCTAGGCATCTGGAATTGAATCCAAGCACCTGGATTCAAGCATAATATTTTTTTTTATTTTTTGGGTATTATATGTATTTAGGGTTCAAAATTTTGAAAATTTAGGAGCTAAGTTATAATGAATTTGAGTCAATAAAATTTTTCACTAGGGTATCATGCTTCCATCTTGGATTATAATATTCCAAATTAAAAATTTTAGATATTCACGGAGTATATTTTATGTATTTAGGGTTTTAAATTTTAGGATTTAGTAATTGAGTTATAATGGGTTTAAGCTAATAAAATTTTATCTCTAGGATTTAGGCTTCCCTCACGAGTCACTTCCCCCTAGATCAAGAGCGATCTAATTTGTGGATTACTTTTTAATTTGTCAACCAAAGGACTGCAGAAGCCAATAAGGTTGGTCTTGCTACCTTCCACTTGGTAGGGGAAGCCCAACTTTGGTTTGATTAAATGGAAAAGGAAGAACCAGATATGACTTGGAAGCAATTCAAAGACCATTGTCATATCCGCTTTGGGCCGCTTATGAGCAACAACCCTCTGGGAAAGTTAGCAAATCTAAAGCAGACAAGCTCGGCGGACCTCGGACCTCCGACCATGACAACAAGTTGACTTGTTCACTGCGGGGTTAGTCGAAGATCTTCATATCAACATCGAACAGTAGAAGCCTCAAAACCTAGGCATTGCGATGAATATGGCCAGAACATTAGAACGAAAGCAATGCTTCCATCAAGGCAAGGGGCCATTGCGCACGAATTGGAGAGGGACCATAACCAAGCTCAGCACAGCAATGGAGGTCCTCCTTTGGCAAAGACAGACATCAGCAAGGAAACTCTACCTGTTTCATTCTTTAGGCATCTGACTCGCACCGAGATGGCAAAACGAAGAGTCAATGGTCTCTGTTTTAACTATGATGAGTCCTACTCCACGGGGCACAAGTGTAAGTACGTATTCTGGATTGACGTGCCTGATGATGATAGGGAAGGTGAGGAAGAGGGGAAAGTGGGCCCAGAAATTTCTCTTCATGTTATTAGTGGCATTACACCTCGCTTTCAAGCTTGAGGATGAGCACAGCATCGAGGGGGGAGTGTTGATGTGGATGCCAAGGTGGACGTCTTTGTTGGACAACGCTATAGTCGGAAGCAGATAAAACAAATTAGCTACTCCTATAGTAGAAATAAATTATCTATTGTCTAATTAGTATAAACAAATAATAGTCTAATTTAACTACTGCTTTAGTAGAAATAAATAATGGCCTAATTAACTTTTCTATTTTTGATTCCTTGTTTCCTTAATTGGACTATCTAGGAAGAGTCTTTTTCCCCCTCCCTTTCCCCTTGCGTGTTGCATGACCAAGTACAGATCCAGATCTTGACCTGTGACTTGATTCTGCACTGGGGACCATAACAATATCACATAAAATTCAGAAATCCAACAAGAAGCATCTACCATTTCATATTAATTTTACTTTTGGTGATGCTTGAAATGCCTATGCAACTTAAAATGAAAAATCATCACCTTACTTCAACAAGAGGAATCATTTCACTTCAGAAGGTACCAAACAAAGATAAACAGACTGTGCTAATGAAAATGCTCTATTATGCTTGCACATTGTTATTCCTTCTTGATGTAGTGGGCGTCTAAACTATAATACTAGTGTCAATTTTCATCCATAGATTAAACTAAGCTTATCAATCTGTTAAATTAAGCATAAGTGTCCATGATTCAAAAGAACCAACTACATGAATGTCAAATTCCTCACAACATTGACTTTCTTATGCGGACATTTTAGTTAGTATTTCCTAGCTCATCTGAAAAGACAAAATTGGCTAGCATGAGAGGAGAATATACAGTGTGGTCGACGGATTGAGTTGCTTATGCCCATGTCAATCTAAATAATAGTAATAAAAATAAATTAAATAAAAGAACTTGCATTAGGATGAGGAAAATTACAGCATAGTCCGCAACAGTAAGGTATCTCACGATCAATGAATTGAATATAAACGGGATTCCCCTCGATAAGAACTGCGTTGCTGAAACAAAGGGGAGAACTGAATTAAAAAAAAATAAAATACGACATGGAATAAGAAAGGAGAGGATTAGGTGACAAACCCATTAGATACTTGAAGGTGCAAGCTAAGTTATGACGGGTGGGGAACGCGGTTGGGGAGGTAGTGCTTCCAGGTGCGGCCGCCGGAGATCCAGAGATGTCCTTCCCCATGAACGAGAGGAGGGAAGAAGGACCGTAAAGGGGAGGCAAGCGACATAGGCGATTTTGGTAGTGAAGCGATTGGGATTTAGGGTTCGCTCTGGGTTGCGCATCTCATCTCGTCGGAGTTGTGTTTAAACGGACTACAAACGGGTTCATCAAAATATTATTATTGGCAAAAAATTAAATAAATCATCAAAACATAACTTTTAAGATATATATATGCGAACTCGCTCCTGCATAACCTTACGGACCTCGGGCATCTAGAATGAATCTAGGCATCTGGAGTTGAATCCAAGCACCTGGATTCAAGCATAATATTTTTTTTGTTTTTTGTTTAGTTTTTTTTTTTTGGGTATTATATGTATTTAGGGTTCAAAATTTTGAAAATTTAGGAGCTAAGTTATAATGAATTTGAGTCAATAAAATTTTTCACTAGGGTATCATGCTTCCATCTTGGATTATAATGTTCCAAATTAAAAATTTTAGATATTCACGGAGTATATTTTATGTATTTAGGGTTTTAAATTTTATGATTTAGTAATTTAGTTATAATGGGTTTAAGCTAATAAAATTTTATCTCTAGGATTCAGGCTTCCCTCACTAGTCACTTCCCCTAGATCAAGAGCGATCTAATTTGTGGATTACTTTTTAATTTGTCAACCAAAGGACCGCAGAAGCCAACAAGGTTGGCCTTGCTGCCTTCCACTTGGTAGGGGAAGCCCAACTTTGGTTTGATCAAATGGAACAGGAAGAACCAGATATGACTTGGAAGCAATTCAAAGATCATTATTATATCCGCTTTAGGCCGCTTATGAGCAACAACCTTCTGGGAAAGTTAGCAAATCTAAAGCACGGGTCACAAGTGTAAGTACATATTCTGGATGGACGTGCCTAATGATGATAGGGAAGGTGAGGAAGAGGGGAAAGTGGACCCGGAAATTTCCCTTCATACTATTAGTGGCATGATACCCCGCTTTCAAGCTTGAGGACAAGCACAACATCGAGGGGGGAGGGGGGGGGGGGGGGGGAGTGCTTTGGACGTTGAGGTGGACTCTTTTGTTGGACATCACTATAGTTGGAAGCAGATAAAACAAATTAGCTACTGCTATAGTAGATATAAATTAGCTATTGTCTAATTAGTATAAACAAATAATGACCTAATTTAACTATTGCTTTACTAGAAATAAATAATGGCCTAATTAGCTTTTCTATTTTTGATTCCTTGTTTCCTTAATTGGACTATCTAGGACGAGTCTTTTTTCCCTCCTCCCTTTCCCCTTGCGTATTGCATGATCAAGTACAAATCCAGATCTCAACCTATGACTCGATCCTGCATTTGGGACCATAACAGTATCACATAAAATTCAGAAATCCAACAAGAAGCATCTACCATTTCATATCAATTTTGCTTTTGGTGATACTTGAAATGCCTATGCAACTTAAAATGAAAAATCATCACCTTGCTTCAACAAGAGGAATCATTTCATTTCAGAAGGTACCAGACAAAGATATACAGACTGTGCTAATGAAAATGCGTTGTTATGCTTGCACATTGTTATTCCTTCTTGATGCAGTGGTCGTCTAAGCTATAGTACTAGTGTCAATTTTCATCCATAGATTAAACTAAGCTTATCAATCTGTTAAATTAAGCATAAGTGCCTATGATTCAAAAGAACCAACTACATGAATGCCAAATTCCTCACAACATTGACTTTCTTATGCGGACATTTTAGTTAGTATTTCCTAGCTCATCTGAAAAGACAAAATTGGCTAACATGAGAGGAGAATATACAGTGTGGTCGTCAGATTGAGTTGCTTATGCCCATGTCAATCTAAATAATAGTAATAAAAATTAATTAAATAAAAGAACTTGCATTAGGATGAGGAAAATTACAGCATAGTCCGCAGCAGTAAGGTGTCTCACGATCAATGAATTGAATATAAACGGGATTCCCCTCGATAAGAACTGCGTTGCTGAAACAAGGGGGAACATAATTAAAAAAAAAACGACGTAGAATAAGAAAGGAGAGGATTAGGTGACGAACCCATTAGATACTTGAAGGTGCGAGCTAAGTTATGACGGGTGGGGAATGCGATTGGGGCGGTAGCACTTCCAGGCACGGCCTCCGCCAGAGAGCTAGAGATGTCCTTCCCCATGGACGAGAGATGGACGAGAGGAGGGTACAAGGAGCGCGGAGGGGAGGCAAGCGACAGAGGTGATTTTGGTAGGGAGGTGATTGGGGTTTGCTCGGTTGCGCATCCCATCTCGTTCGAGTTGTGCTTAAACGGACTCCGAACGGGTTCATCAAAATATTATTATTGGGAAAAATTATATATATATATATATATATATATATATATATATATATATAAATGCTCTCTTGTAGAGTCACTATCGCATAACCTTACGGATCTCAGGCGTCCGGATTGAATCTAGGCATCCGGATTGAATCTAGATGCCTAGATTCAAGCAGGATATTTTTTTATTTTTTATTTTTTAGGTATATTATATATGTTTACTATTCAAAATGTTAGAATTTAGGAGCTAAGTTATAATAAGTTTAAGTTAATAAGATTTTTCCACTAAGGTTCATGCTTCCCTCTTGAATTAGAGTATTCAAAATTATAAATTTTAAATACTTACAGGATATATTATATGTATTTAGGATCTAAAATTTTAAGATTTAATGATTGTATTATAATAGATTTTTCTCTCATGATTCGCTTCCCCCTAGACCAAGAGCGACCTAATTCACGGGTTGACGACAATTACTCACTCGATTACCCGATCCCATATTTGGCAATCCAAAGTAGTTATGCCTATATTTTAATGAAAAGAGAAGAAACTATTGAGTTGTAGATTCTTGGATCTTATTGTGTACTCTTGAAGCAATATTGTTGTTGGAAAAATATGAATGGAAAAGTGGTAGATGGAAAGAGATTCTATCGTGAATGAGATACTATAACACCGAAAAGTGTAGGAAAAATAGAAGGTAATATAAGACACTCTCGATCGTCACCCCTCTATGAAATTCATCAAAGAGTTTAGAGAAATAAAAAGAAAATAAACCTTCAAATAAGTTTAGAAGTTTATAATATATTTTACTCTCAAAAACATCCTCTCTCCAACAATACAAAAGACTTGGAACAACCCTTCAAGATGAGTTTAAATGTATTAAGTGAGATCTATATTTCCTAAGACTTTCACTAAACTAGATTTATATTTCCTAAGGTCTTGATAATAAAAAGTGAGTTTAATAATAAAAAAAACATGTGGTGGTATTAAACATTCATCAGCATTTTCAAGTTCAAAGAAAATCACCAAGAATACTAAAAATGGGTTGATTTTTTCAAATTCCCAAGTAGCATATTAATCTTTAAATTATTCATCTTTTCTGAGTAGATTAGTCTTCCCAAGTACCATTACAAATGTTTCCTAAGTAGATTAATTTTTTCCTAAGTACCATTACAAACCTTTCCTAAGTATATTTTTAGCCTAACAAATTCAGTTTAAAACAACCATAACTTTCTATAGAAATATCATTTTTGAGTATCAATTTTTTTTTAAAAAAAACTAGACATCTGTGACTTTCCAATGATATATGACTTATCCTGTAATTTGTTTCCGATAAAAGCATATTAATAGTTAAAGTTGACATAAAAATCAAATGGCTTTTATAATTTTTCTATGTAACATTAGTCCCACATTATGAGTTGAGTGACATTAAGGCTAATATATAATCACAACCGTGGAAATTGTGGGTGTGTGTATGCTTACAGGAGGGGTACAAATCTAGGACCAGGATTGCATTAACCTAGATGACTCTTGTGTAAGCACTACCTATACACTTCTGGACCAGTTAGGGCAAAATTTATCTAAGCAAATCAACCAATGTTTTCTTTTTGTTTGCTGCTTATGTGTAATAGATGTATTAATGTGCAATTAATAGTGAATCTATAGCCATCCGAGTGAAACGACTGTCTGTTGATGGTACTAGCGTTTCAACTCGAATGAGTAATGGCGATAAATGACCTTTGTTCAGCCATTTACTACTATGAAGGTATGAAGCTTTTATATAAAGAGGTCATGACCTTGAGTAAGTAGACGAAGATGCAAGAGAAAGGAAACTCCATCCATCTTTGTTTCCCCTCATTTCTTCCTCTTTGTTGTGCATTTTGCTTCGCAGTCTGCTCGTGATAATATTTGGGTACAAACTCGATTCACCGTGATTGGCCCGTGCTTGATGGTGATCGTGATTTGCTATTGTATCTTGAAAAACAGATGCCCACCATAAGCTCAAAGCACTGTTAGAGGGGACTAATCTATTTTAAGAAAATCGTGTCAAATGCATGTCTTGACGTCCTTTTTTTCCTAACCAGGCAGCTCATTCAGCACTCAACCAACTCGGCAGCTTGGGCACTCAGACTCAACAGCTCAGCACTCGGTACTCAATCAACTCAACAGCTCGAACACTCAAACTCAACAGTTCGAGCACTTAGACTTGGCGACTCGGTCAACTCAGCTACTCAATACTTAACCGACTCAGTAGCTTGGCACTCCACCAACTTAGACTTGACACTAGATTGAATTGGCAAGAGCATTCGACATCCCAACTTGGCAACCTACTGGGACAACACTCAACTTGCCACTTGGACTTAAGAAGAACTCAAGCAGTTCAGATCTCGCGGCACTCGAAACCACTTTGGAGCATTTGACCAATGCCATCCTACTCAAACTCTAGAAGTCCAGATTGGCCTGATCATCCCAGGCTGACAGCTTGAGATTATTAGCTCAAGTCATATCAATAGATAAGTCTTGTTGTTTTTCCTATAATTCCAATTTAGAAAATTCATATTGTAAGTACCCTGGGTAAATTTTGATGTGATCAACTGGGTTAAGTTGGACCTTGTTGTATTTAATCCTTATGTCTAAGTGTGCAGGAACCTAGGAATACAAGAAGTCGAGCGGAAGACGTAGCTAGCGAGAAAGATGACACGGGAAGTGACTCGACAAGCTCTGTGCATCCGAGGGACAAGGTGTTATGAAAGAATATACCAGCAGACGGGAAGGATATGCGCGACATTTCTAAGGGACGAGAAGCCAAAGTGGAAAATTGCTCTAGGAGAATAAGCCCCTTTCTCGATCCTTTGATTAGATTAAACTAGCACAATAATAATAATGAATTAATTGAACAACTAAATAAAAGAAAGTAAGAGAACAATTCTATTTACTTGATTACAACCTAGGTGGTTGTTAATCCAAGGCGTCGAAGAAAGCTCCACTAGAATTCTCCTTTGTTGTAGGTAGAGAACCCTCTTATAGAAGTTGATAGCTCAAAAGAAAGACTAGGAAAGTGTACAATACTTGTTGTTCAAGTTGTGTTCTATTTTCTAACTCCAATAGCCTTTTTATAGCTCCTGAAAAATTCTATCCGTGGGTGGAAGGCGCCTTCAAAAGGGTTCAAGGCGCCTTCAAGTGGATAAAGTTATCCATAACTCAACGACAACAAACGGTTACTTGCGGCTGGTACTTTTTACTGAAAGCACCTTCTAAGCCTTTGAAGGTGCCTTCGGTACTGTTCATGGAAGGCGTCTTCCAAGTCTTTAAAGGCGCCTTCGACAATGTTCATCCAAAAATAGTTAACTTCCCTTGTTAACCATTTTTCGCTCCGCTCGCTTGGATGATGCTCCGACCGTTTGGAATTGAGCTCACCCGAACCCAACTTCGGCCTTCTCCTCGAACAGCCTTCCTCCTAGGCTTCTCGTCCCTCAGACGGCCACTCATGTCCTTCTTGTCCGCTGGTGTACTCTTCTGCAACATCTCATCTTTCGGATGCATCAAGCCTCTCGACTCCCTTCCCGTGTTATCCTTCTCGCTAGCTGTGTCTTCCACTTGACTTCTTGTATTTCTAAGCTGCTGCACACTTAGACATAAAGATCAAATACAATAGGACTTAACTGAACTTGGTTGACCATATCAAAACTACCCTGGGGTACTTACAATATCCCATTTTTGATGTGCATCAACTCAAGTTCAAGTTAGTGTTAAAAATATAATAACATAACTAAAGTAGATAACAAATTGCTTGCAAAATAAAAAATTCTAAATCAAGAAAAAAATCCTAACTCCCCCTGAACTTATACCTATTTTTCCCCCTCTGATCACATAAAAAATAGGGAAAATACAATAAAGTATTAAACAAATATTTTTAAGGGTACATTATTAGCAGGCTAATATTTTTTAGAAATAATTTTCAAACATATTCTATTTTTAATAATAAACTTCCATTTTGACACAAATAATATAAAAATTACTTTTCTATTTCGAAAAAATCTTGAAAATATTTGTCTAATCTAAATAGAATAAGTTAGATTAATAGAAAATTTTACATAAAGAAATACTTTCTATTTGGAAGGAAATAAATTATTTCAGTATAGAAACTAATTTTTAAAAATTAATCTTTAAAAATATTTTTTCAATTCTAAAAATTATATTATTTTTCCTGGATGTATGTGACCATTGTTTAATGGCAGAAAAATAAAATTTTTAAAATTTAAGTATGTGAAATACATTTAAATTTTAAAGTATCATTTTTATCAATAATTTTATAAAAAATAACTCGACAGTAAATAAAATTTGAAATAATTTTGTTTATAGATTAAATCAGTAGATAGCATAGAAAAAAAATTCAACTTAAAATACAAACAGAAAAACTTTTAAAAAATATTTTACTAATTGAGATAATTGTTATCCTAATAATTAAAAAAATTAGAATTTAATCTAAAAAAGATTTTAGAATTCAATATAGGTTCATACCAACTCAATTCACTAAAAATTTGAGAGGCACATAATTTTTAATATTTTTCTTAATTTATCCCTGATTATTTCTAATATACCAGTTGATTCTATCATATTTTTTAAATTTTGATTTTTTAAAATCGTTTGAACATGCATGGTTATTTTTCAACTTTTCAATTTTTCATTTTCTATCTTTAAATTATCAAATATATCTAAGGGACATGAATTTGCTAAGTTTAATTTTAACCTAGCATTCTCTCTATCTAATTATACTATATTCTTAGATAACATTTTGATAAATTCAAAAGATTATTTGGGAGATAGCGCACGTACCTCACTTATCTCGTGTTCTGATGCTCCCCTTTTATCACAGCTTTCCTCTGATGATCCTCCCCCTTCATCGATGTTCATCTCTGAGTTGCTTTCATCTTCTCCTTGGTGGTCTGCCATTAAAGCTAGTTCGATGTAAGCTTCGATCTCATATTTGGAGGACGTCGATCTTATGTGGACTTCAGATTCTCGTGCTTCGATCTTGTTAGTCTTTTTCCCTTGTCTTTCTTCTTCTTCTTTAGTTTAGGGCAGTCATCCTTGATGTGCCCTTCTTCTTAGCAGTTAATTATAACACTGAACCTTCCTTTTGCTCCGAAAGTACTTTTTCGCCTATTACTTATTAATTTATTAGATTTAATGAACTTACTAAATTTTCTTACCAATAAGGCTGCTTTATCTTCGTCAATTGATTCTTCGAAGTTTGGATCCGGTTTGCCTTTCTGGTTGGACTTTAGAGCTATGTTGTGGGCTGTCTTTTCTTCTTTATTTTGTAAATCTACACATCTTGATTCATAGAAAACAGATTTTCTAATGAACTAACTTTGAGATCTTTAGATATATAAAATGAGTCGACTATAGATGTCCACTCGAGTGTCCTAGGAAATGCATTAAAGCGTATCTTAAGGAATCTTGGTTCGTTACCTTTTCTCCTAGACTCGTAAGTCCAGTGATGAGTTTATTGATCCTTGAGTGCAGATGTGCGATTGTTTCACCTTCTTCCATCTAGAGGTTCGTTAGTTGGTTCCAGAGCAGGTCTCGTCTCGCGAGCTTTGCTTCAGACGTTCCTTCGTGTAGCTCCAGAAACTTATCCCAAAGTTCCTTTGTTGATTCATAATCTCTGATCCGATTGACTTCCTGGGGTGAAAATACGCTTAGCAGGTGGAACTTGGCTCATCCGTGTAAGAACCCCCGTGATGGTTTTGATGTGATTAACTAAGTCAAGTTAGGTTATGTTGTCTTTTAATGCGTTGTGTCTAAGTGTGCAGAAACTTAGGAGCACAGGAAGTTGAGTAAAAAACGCAGCAAGCAAGAAGGACGGCAGGGAAGAGAGTAGACGGGCTTAGTACATTTGAGAGATGAGGCGCTGCAGAAAAGTATACTGGCGGATGAGAAGGAAGCACGAGGCGGTTCCGAGGGACGAGAAGCCGAAGTGGAAGATTGCTTGAGAAAGCTAGAAAATGGGTTTTGGTGAGCCCTATTCTTGATAGTCAAAATCATCCAAGCAACTGGTGTAAGGAAATATGTTGCTAAACACGCTAAACACGCAAACGCGCAGCGAAAAAACATATTTCCTCCAAAAGATCCATGTGAAGGGAAAGAAATAATTCCTACATATACTAAGTTTTTCTAACATGATGAGATTATACCTTTACAGCATGCTCGTGGACTCCCGATAGCTCGGATCACAGCACGATCTCACGTTCGCGCCTCTACGGTATCCACACAAATAAACGTTCGTTTGTCTCACAAACTCACAAAAGGAGAAAGGTTGTGCTAGCAACCTTGAAAGTGGATTTCGGCCAAGGAGGAGAGGAGCTAGGAGAATGAAGATTAATTCCCAAAATGAAGAGCAAAAAGCTTAAGTATTTTCATCCAATGAAAATACTTAATTAGCATTAATGGCCTTAATGAGTATTTACACTCCATTAAGGATTAAACTTATAACTCCTCATTTCAAATTCAATTTCAAAAATTGAATGAAATGATTCATTGAATATAAGCAATGAGTGACATCTAGCAAGGCATCATTGCTACCCAAGTGACGAGAAAGTCAAGATCCAACCTAACATGTCCGTGGCTATTATCTTGTATGATTTGGTTCCTCTATCCTTGATATCTAGATTGATCAATGAGGCATAGATCGTGTCATCCTCTTATCAACCTTTGTGTTTCTTGATCTCTAAGTAGACACACTCAAACAAATAAGCTCAATATCTCATATTGACTCATTTGAGCACGATCATGCTTTCTTTGTGTCCTACTAATCAAGGGGTCCACAAATATTGCTTCCATCATATAGAAGGGATAGATCACATCTACATCACTCACATTCCTCCGTATAATTCATTGCATACCCAGTGATCGACTTTATTATCCACCTTGTTACAGGTGACGTTTGCCGATATCAAAGTACACAACTCTTTATTTAGGAAACCGCAGTAACTTCAGGTCTAAGGACTATTCATACTAATAGTCATATGAGAATGTTTATGACACTCATATAACGATTCATGAAACATTCTCATGACGAGCCATTCAGTATATATTCTCTAATATATACTCATGTGTCAACCTGATATCTCATATCCATGACTTGTGAGATTAAGTCATCCATTGACCTACATACTAGTCTCAACGCATTAATATTATCCTTGTATATTAATGCTTAACTAGGAATAGTTAAGAGTAGTGTTCTATATATATCTACATATCTCACTATCAATTCAACTAATTGATATGTTGTAGATAAGAACCTACTACCCAAGGATATTATTATATTTATTCAATTGATACTGAACTGAAATAAATATAATAACCAACTTTGTCTTTTTATTAATAATGATGTATGATATAAAATGAGTCATTTACAACTATCTCATAATTGGTGCTAGGGTTAATACTAACAAGCGAAGCCGGAGCAAAAGCTTGGATGAAAAGACAACTTGCTGTTGACTTTGGTCCGGGAGCCTGGATCTATTCCAGGTGCCCGGAGCTTGTCCGGGTGCCCGAACTAGTTCGGGTGCCGAGGGCGCCCTCGGCTGCAGATGAAGTTTGATCGGGTCCGAGCGCTAAAAGCGGGTTCAGGTGCCCGGACCACAAAACTTATCTCTCGCTGTGTTGTCACGATCCGTTGTTATGTGGATAAAGTTTTGTCCACGTTTAGGCACCCAGACCCGTTCTAGGCTCCTAGATTAGAGCTATAAATACAACCCTGATCCCAGTAGTTAAAATACAACACTTGTAGATAATCTTCTTTTCTTTTTAGCTTTGTGATATAATGCTTTAACTGCTGTAAGAGGCTTCTCTGCCAGAAGAAGATTTTAGTAAGCTTTCAACATCTTGGATTATCAATCTCCTGATTATAAACCAAGTAAAAGATTTGTCTCTTCTTTATCTTCTTAATTAGTTTATGATTATGCAAGTGTTTATTAAATTAGCTTGAAAAATTGAGAAAGAGTGTTCATGTTTTTTCAGGGATATTCACCCCCCTTTAGCCTACCGTAAAGGGACCAACAATCTATTCGCTATGAAGTTGGCTTAATCCTTTCTAGTACTCTTCTTTTTCGACTTTGTGTTGGTTTTTAGGGGCTACAAAATCGTATTTAATAATTAAGAGCAATTCAAAGTATGTTTTGAAAAGTACCTCCATACGTTTTTTCTATGTCACAAAATCCCCCTAAAACTTCGGTGGATAGATTGTCGGTCTGGCCATCGTCTCGGTGCTTCAGTCTACAGTTAGTCCTTCTGTGGCATTCTAGCTCTGATATCACTTGTTGGCGCAGTGTGGTCAGTAAGAGGGGGGTGAATTGCCTAAAAAAATAAACACATTTCTCGATCCTTTGATTATATTAGACTAACATAATAATAATAATAATGAATTAATTGAACAACTAAATAAAAGAAAGTAAGAGGAAAATTCTATTTACTTGGTTATAACCTAGGTGATTGTTAATTTAAGGCATTGAAGAAAGCTACACTAGAATTTTCCTTTATTGTAGGCGGAGAAGTCTCTAAAAGAAGTTAATAGCTCAAAAGAAAGACTAGAAAAGTATACAATACTTGTTGTTCAAGTTGTGTTTTATTTCCTAGCTCAGGGCCTTTTTATAGTTCCTGAAAAATCTTATCCATGGGTGGAAGACGCATTTAAAAAGGTTCAAGCCGCTTTTAAGTGGATAAAGTTTTATTCACAACTCAACGACAACAAATGGTTACTTGCGGCTGGTACTGTTCACTGAAGGTGTCTTCGTACTGCATAGAAGGCGTCTTCCAAGCCTTTAAAGACGCCTTCCAAGCCTTTGAAGGTGTCTTTGGTACTGTTCATGGAAGGCGTCTTTCAAGCTTTTGAAGGCGCCTTCAATATTGTTCATCCGAAAATGGTTAACTTCCCTTGTTAACCATTTTTTGCTCCGCTCGCTTGGGTGATGCTCCGACCGTCCGGAATTCAGCTCACCCAAACCAACTCCAGCCTTTTCCTCGAGCAGCCTTCCTCCCCGACTTCTTGTCTCTCAGATTGCCAGCACATCCTTCTCGCCCATAGATATACTCTTCTGTAGCATCTCGTCTTTCGAATGCACAAAGTTTGTCGACTCCCTTCCCGTGTCATCCTTCTTGCTAGTTGTGTCTTCCGCTCGACTTCTTGTGTTCCTAAGCTCTTGGACACTTAGACACAAGAATCAAACACAACAGGACCTAACTGAACTTGGTTGACCACATCAAAACTATCCTATGGTATTTACATGCGCCTCACTATGAAACATTCTAGCACTGGGAATGGAGGTGCCTCAGTGCTAATGGAGGCACCTCCCTGCCAAAAGACCCGTTGCGACAAAGCAGCGTTTGAGGCATTGCAAGAGATAGGATTTACTGACATGGAGGCGCCTGTATGCCAATTAAGGCTCCTTGGTTGCCATGTTAGCCAATGGTAAAAAGTGTTCTAAGCACTATAAATAGAGGGTATGTCCTCTAGCTAAAACACAACTTGAACAACAACTTTTGTAATTCACTCCTAGTCTTTTTCTGAGCTTTTAAAGAGTGTAAGAGGTTTTTCCTCTTTTAAAGAAGGAAATCTTTTAGAGCTTTTTTATCTGTCTTGGATTAACAACCACCTACGTGTAGGACTGTTGCGGCCGGCTAGAAGGTGGTTGATGGATATCCTGTAAACACAAAAAGAAACAACCATTCTCAAAATCTTTAAGCTAACACTTGCATAAATAATAAGCAGAAAGTAAATAGAATATTAAAAAGAATGAGGCACAGGGATTTACTTGGTTACAACCGATGTAATTGTTAATCCAAGGAAGATTAAGCACTAAAACTCCTTCAGGCGGAGAAGCCTCTTACAACGTTGAAGCGCAGAAACAGAAGCTTAACTACAACTAAAGCGTACAAGTGTTTGGAAATGAAATGCTCGTGATTTTTAAAAAGCTTCTGGACCAAGGTTATATTTATAACCTTGGTCGGGGCGCCTAGAAGGGTTCCGGGCGCTCTGAGGGGATAAAACTTTATGCCACAACGTTCAGAACACGAATGACGTGTTCTGGTCAACAATACTGGTCCCAGCGCCCGGAGCCATTCCGGGCGCCCCGGACTGCTCCGGGCGCCCCGGGCTATTCCGGGTGGCCCGGAGCCCAAAGTCAACAACTGTTGACTTTTTCGTCCGGGACTTCTTCTCTGGTTCAATCCTGCCTCGGTCCAATTCTTCTCCTCCTGATCCGCTCGCTTGGGTGATCTTTGCCATCCAGAAAAGGGCTCACCCGAACCCAACTTCCGGTCTTCTCGAGCAGCCTTCCACTCCGACTTCTCGTCCCTCGAAATCGCCGCGTGTTTCCTTCTCGTCCACCAGCGTACTCATCCGCAGTCTTCGTCCCTCAGTCGCACCCCGTGTCGACCTTCTTGCTAGCTGCGTCTCTTGCTCCCCGAGCAATCTTTCGCTCCGGCTTTCGTCCCTCGGAACCACCGCACGCTTCCTTCTCGTCCACCGGGGTACTCTTCCGCAGCACCTCAGCCCTCGGACACACCGCGTGCCGTCCTTCTCGCTAGCTGTGTCTTCCGCTCGAGTACCTATGCTCCTAAGCTCCTGCACACTTAGACACAAGGTTAAAACAACACAGGACCTAACTTAACTTGTTGATCACACCAAAACAACTTTGGGGTTCCAACACTACATTGTAACCAAGTAAATTATGTAGCCTCTTTCCTTTTATATTATTATTTATTTTAATTATTTGTACTTAATTAATTGTGCATCCTTGTTAAAGTAAAAACAAGAAATAATTTTTTAATTGTAAGCTATTCACCCCCTCCCTCTAGCCGATCTCTCCGGACCAACACATATATCTCCGATGATATATCCAAGAGTTGGAATAGTCGTGTTTCTCCACACAAATCTATAGAGCCCTCTCCTTTGATAAATTGAGTGGTGTGTAAGGTGCTCCCAGGGTGTAGCACAGACGGTGGACACATGACATCTCTAGCGTAATGATTAGTGGTCGATTCTCAGGAACTGACGACCTGGGGTTTACTCCACCATGCGCCTGACGCCTGTGTACCTGCATGTACCTCCCTCCATATCCGTGGGGACGACATTAGGGGAGTCGTTAATGTAGCGGATCTATATTGAGTGGTGTGTAAGGTAATAAAGGCTTCAAGAGATTGACTCAAGAATGACGGGTGATATTCTACCGCCTTTCCCCCATCTTGATCGTGTGGACAACACCTTCTATCCAGGCCATAATCATTGCACCTCCTCTAGGTTAATAGTTTCTCTGCTCGATTGAGGAGCTCATTATAATTGCACAGAGGTCTCTTCACTAGGGACTAAAAGAAATCCTCTCCTCTAAGGCCTATAAGAAGACACTGGTTAATATCTGCTAAGTTGGTGAGGGGGACCCTGAATTCACCTGATTGAACTATTGAATATACTCCTAGAGAATCTCCTGTCCTTGCTACTTCAAGTTGAAAAAACTGAAGGGAGTTTGTTAATATTATTTGCAACGGGCAAAATGCCCCCCTAATGCTTAAGACACCAAGAGTAGTTTGAGAAGAAAAAGATAGGTGTGTACAAAATTGAGAGTTCAAAGTAGCTTTATTCTTTGTGTACCTCCCATTTCATAAGAAATACTGTAGGTATCAGTTACTCTGTCATTATAGGTTATGAATCAATACATACAGGGGCCCAATATAGCCAACTCAACAAGGGATTAGGGTGATTATCGAGTTAGGATAGATGAGTCCAATCTATTTTAAATAGCTAAAGTGTCATATTACACAGAGACCCCGAGTGGTTGAATCACACGAGAGATTTGGTTAGCCGAGTTAGCAGGGGAGTTTGAGCCATTGGAGTTGATGAGGTGATAAGGTGCTAATGTGACTAAATGCCTAAGCATCCGAGCTAAAGTTCTCGGCCAAGCTCGACCAAGAATTGAGGTGCTCGAGTTGTTGAGTACCTTACATACATGCTAATGTCTCTAGGAGCCACATATGCTTATGCTTAGATTTATTGACATGGTCAAAGATTATTCTCTCCGTATCATACCTAAAATAAAAATTCCAAAATTATGCATTTTTGGATAGAAGCTCCTATTTTGATAATCGCTTTTGAATACAATCTCCTCACTTAATATAAATGTTCATCATTATTCTTAATTAAATGGGCACTCTTTTCCATTATTCAAATGTGTACATTTACTTAAGGCTGAGTATTCGGTCAAAACTAAACTGACCGAACCGAATAGATCAAAAATCAAACAAATCAAAATTTTTTCAAACCAACTGAATTTCTCTACGAAAATCAAACTGATCGAACCGATAAAATATCGATTAATTCGGTTTTCAATCGAATTAATCTAAATTTTAAAACCTAAATCAATTTTAACTAAAAAACCAAGATTTTATTTAATTAATTATATTTTTATTATGATTTCAAATAAAAATTAATTAAATTAATATTCTTATTCGGTTTAACTTAATTATAAAATTTAAAATCGAAATTGAACCTAATTAACTAAAAACTAAACTGATTTTTTTTAAAAAAAATAAAAAATTGAATTAACTAAATCGAATTTCTAAATTCGGTTGGTTCGGTTAATTTGATTTTACTAAATTTTTGCTCACCCCTACATTTGTTATGGTCGAAATGTAGCTAGAGGGGGGTGCATAGCTCGTCGCGCTTCTCTTGCTCTTCATTGTTTGCTTCTTGATAATGATATGCAGCGGAAAATACAAGAAACACAATTACAACGCTAACACAAGGATTTACTTGATATCCACCTCAAGAAGAGGTGAATAATCTAAGGATCCACGCACACGAGCACTCTCCATTATGAAAAACACTCCTTTATGATAACTACCTAAGGCGGAGAAGCCTTGTATAAGACTCACACACACATACAACTCAAAACAAGAAGAAATACAAGCACAAACCTTACAAGTTTTACAACACTTTCTCTTCTTGTTTGGAAATGTCTCTTGATGCTTGGGAATGCAACTGCAATTCACTCCAAGACCCTTCAAGAACTGGTGTGTGTCGCTGAGCTCTGTAGAGAAGAAACCCTAAAAATCGTCGCTATTGCGTGGAGAAGAAAGCCGAAGAAGAACTGCCGCAGAAATCGCTTGCTAACGGCTATAACCTGCGCAACAGTCGGATCCCAATCGATTGAATAACTCTCAATCGATTGGGGAGGCTTTGGATTGATCGGTCGATCGATCCAGAGCATCTCTGTGCTATCTGGAAATCGCTTGAATCAATTGCCCGATCGATTCAAGGCTTCCTTTACGATTTCCAGCCTCTGCGCGCAATTTCATAACCTCCCAATCGATCACCCGATCAATTGGAGGCTCCTAATCGATTGAGTGATCGATTGGGAGTGCTTCTGTGCGACGGAGTCGCTCTCCCAATCGATCCACTGATCGAGTGGGAGAAGGCTTTGTCATGATACCCATCCAATCGATCAACCGATCGATTGGACTAGGTTCAATCGATCGGTTGATCGATTGACCCATTATAGACTTGCCAAATCAAGTCCACAAGACCTCAAAACCCAACATCTGGTCAACTATGACCTGTTGGGACATCGTGCCTCGCATCTGGTCACCCTTAACCTGCTAGGACTCCCTCACCAAGTGTCCGGTCAATCCCTTTGACCCACTTGGACTTTTTCTCCTCGTGCCAAGTGTCCAGTCAACCTTGACCCACTTGGACTCAACATCAGGTGTCCGATCAGCCTTGATCCAGCTGGATTTTTCCGTGCTTGGCTTCACTCACCAGGACTTTAACTTCTGCCTAGCTTCAGTCACTAGGACTTCACATCTGCCTGGCTTCACTCACCAGGACTTTCACTTAGCTTTACTTACTAGGATTTTCCCACTGCCTAGCTTCACTCACTAGGTCTTTCACCTGGCTTCACTCACCAGGATTTTTCAACTGTCTGGTTTCACTCACCAGGACTTCCCAGTCAAGTAATCGGTCAACCTTGACCTACTTGACTCTTCCTCCTACCAATCTGGTTAAACCCTGACCAGAGGGGAATTGCTCCAGCAATCTCCCCAGTTGGACAATTATCAGTCTCCATGTATTGTCAAACATCAAAACCCAAACAACAAGATTCAAGCTTGAGCCAACTCAAGCTTAATCAAACTGGTCAACCTTGACCCAAGAGATATTGCACCAACAACATTTACTCTCATGTCCTTCGATATTGTTCCAATTATTATCTCTCATCTAAATTTTCCATCTAAATTATGAATTGGTCGGATATGTTATAATAGTTATGAAGTCGTAGCTATTACATATGTTACATGTGTAGCAGCTACGATTTCATATTTGCTACAACATGAGTGGCAGGTGATCTGTTTTGTAGCAGCTATGAAACTGTAGTTACTAAAATAATTATAGCAATAACTATTTCGTAGTTAGTAGGTAAACATAATTGTATGCATGTTGTAGCAGTTATGAAATCGTAAACCGCTATAATGTGAATAATTTTTAGCATGTTAAGTATACGCTATAACAACTATGAAATCAAAACTGCTATAATGCGCTTGACTGATTTAGAACTTAAACAGTAGATAATAATGGGAAAATACTATAAGGTAGCAAAGTAAATGTATAAGGGAGTAGCCTTTTTTTTATTTAAAAATAAAATAGGATGTCATTTGATAATTAAGAAAAAATGTTAGGCTAGGGATGTAAATAAACCAAATGGTTTGCGAGTTATTCAGAGCTCGATTCAGTAAAAAGCTTGTTCGAGTTCATTCATTTATCTTATTGAGCCGAGTTCGAGCCCGATTTTGAGCTCAATAATTTTATCAAGCCGAGCTCGAGCTCAAGGATATTCGGCTCGTGAGCTCGCGAATATGTTCGTTTATAGGTTCGCGAGCTCGAGCTCATCTTGTTTAAAGAGCTTGAGCTTGGCTCATTTAAAGGGTTTGAGAACATGTTCATTTATAGGCTCGTGAACTTGAACTCGAGCTAGACTCGTTTAAAAGGCTCGAGAACATGTTTGTTTATAGGCTCGTGAACTCGACTTCAAGCTCGACTCGATTAAAGGGCTCTTGAACATGTTCAATGATGTGTTGAGTTTGGAATTTAATGTAGTAGTTTGGGATGTTCAATGATGTATTGAGTTTATATTATTTTAATTGTTAGGTTTGTTGAATATTTATTCAAATGAGTTTTTGAGCTCGCTTAACAAACTTGCAAAACGAGCTCTAAAATGAGCCTTAAAACGAGCTCTAAAATAAGCTTGAGTTCACTTAACGAGTTAAACTCCTTAACTATGATAATTGAGCTAATAACGAACTGAGCTCGAACTGTTTGGGAGCTTGGTAATTCCAAAACGAGCCGAGCTCGAGCCTTGTGATAAAAGTTTGATTCGAGCTCGAGCTAATACTGTTCGACTTGGTTCGACTCGTTTACATCCTACGTTAGGCAGACTTCTGACTTTTGCCTATATCTAAAATGGATAATACTAAACGGTTAGAATCTAGCTCGCTAGAATGTTTTTTTAAAAAAAAAATTTTAGGGTCATTATTAAAGATGTCTAAGTAATATTATATTTTCATATTTAATTCTAAAAATAATACCTAATTAATTTTTATTCATAATATTTAATTAAATTTTTAGTTAGATAAATTTATTTTCCAGCACGCCAGATTCTAACCAATTAGATTTATCGTCTAAACTCTAAAATACACATCGTGTAAAAGTTATTTCCTTCTAGTTAAGGCATCTCTAATGATTAGAGCTCTAAATGAATTTTTTTTCAAGATACCAATATGTTACATCAATAATATAAAAGCTCATTGAAATATCTTCAATGGTTAAAACTCTAAATGAGTTTTTTTATGATCCAATTCATAACATAGTTGCATGACTTTATGCATATTGTATCAAATTTAAGATAAAAAAGTAGATTTACGTTTTCACTACTATTCTTAAATTATAAAACTCAAACCTCATCTCTATAATTATTCAAGACTTTTCATTTAACTTTTTAAATTTTATAAACCTCTTGTAAACTTTAAGGGTGCGTTTGGTTCAAGTTATTATGTATAACCTTGGTTATATGATTACCAGGTGATCCGGCGGTAAGAATGGGGGACCCACTTCCTGAAGGGTCCCAGCCTGAGGACGGATGGAGGGCTGACTAAGCGGGTAATGGCCGCGTCAAGCAGTTGAGCAGGTCCGAGCGGAGCCAGAGATAACCCAGCCATAGGCTTGGGTTTCCGACGCCAAGGCGGGAGGACTGAATGGCCGAGCGGGTGTCTGCCCGGCTGGAACCGAAGGGCCGAGCGGGTGGTCCGTTCGGCCAGGATAAGGGCGAGGATACAAAGGTTAGCCGAGCGGCCTATTCGTTCGACTCAGGATATGGGATGTCAGCAAAGGCAAGTCTGATGATTATGCCGTACACAAGATTTCACGATAGAGGGTCTTGCCGTCACATCATGGAGAGGTTGATACAGTAGTGGTATGGCCTTATGGATGCCCTTCTGACAGACCCATACCTGGGCATGGTCGAAAGCAGGTGATTGCTTTGATTGACGCGCCCAGGCTCCTTCGAGAGGTCTATATAAGGCCTCCACTTCTTCAACCGAAGGCACGAGAGTCCTCATCCTGCAGCCACTTTTTTCATTTATTCCCTCGCCTGACTTGATCGTCGGAGGGCCGTCGCCGGGACACCCCCCAGCTCGGTTTTGTTGCAGGTTGGCCGGAGCACTCGAGGATCCAGCCGGGAGCGCCACATCCCCAGCGTTCGTTGACCCCTGGTTCGGACAGGATCAATTTGGCGCCGTCTGTGGGAACGCACCTACATCCGAGCAGAGGCAATGGACGAGGCTGGAAGAATACATACCGTGGCAATCTCACAAGAAGAGTTGGACGCCATAGTCGAGGCGAGGGCAGCCAAGATAGTGGCGCAGCAAAAGGAGAAAGCACAGGCTGAGCGAGCGCAACAGCAAACCTCGGCTTCAGCAGGCCGGGCGGCGTAAGCAGACCGCCCAGAATATGTTTCAACAAGAGGGTTCCCTCAGGCGCTCTTCCGTACTCCCCCAGAAATCGCGCCCGCTCATGGGGAGCAAGGATCTTCATCTGATGAGCCTCCCGTTCGGGATCATAGGAAGGGCAAAGCTCCCCGAGCGGACGCACCGCCCGAGCAGGTTCACCGACAGTTCTCTGAAGCCATACATTGGGATCCGTTACCAAAATACTATACACCACCGCCGATCGGAGCTTACAATTGGACGACCGACCCCGACGATCATTTGGGGAAGTTCGATAGCATCGCCACCTTGCATCAGTACTCTGATGGCGTAAAGTGCCGGGTATTTCTCACCACTCTATCGGAATCTGCACATAGGTGGTTTCGGAGGTTGCCGGACGACTCTATCACTAGTTTCCAGGAGTTCCGAACGGCATTTCTTCATCACTTTGCGAGCAGCCGACGTTATCAAAGGACAAGCGTTAGCCTGTTCACCATCAAACAAGAACCAAGAGAATCTCTCCGGGCGTATATACAGCGATTTAATCAGGTAGCGGTGGACATCCCCACAGCCACCTCGGAGACAATGGTAAACGCCTTCACGCAAGGCCTCGTGGAAGGGGACTTCTTCCGCGCGCTCATTCGCAAACCGCCCAGAGACTACGACCACATGCTACACCGGGCGAATGAGTATATAAACGTGGAAGAGGCGGAGGCTGCCCGACGGAAGGGAACTCATGCCGAACGTCCGGCCCATGCCGCTGCCCATCAGCCACCAAGAGGACCAAGAGTTGAGGCATCTCGGGCACATCATGCGAAGTCCCCGGTGGTCCAAGAGGTAGCGGCCGAGCGGTCAAAGATGAAGAAAAAGAGGGTATGGACCCCCATGTTTTGCTCTTTCCATAATACTGACTCCCACAACACCCGCGACTGTCGGGGCCTGCCTTCAATCACCCATCCCGTACGACGGGGTGGCCCGCGTCGACCGCCTTCGCCCGACCGCCAGCAGCGGCATCAAGAGTCCGGTCGGTGAACATATAGGAGATCTCCCGACCAGCGCTTCCCTCCAAGGCATGAAGATCGTTCTCGGTCCAATGAGCGACCTAGGCAGTCCGCTCGGGAAGAGGAGAACAGAAACAACACCTCCCGGGGAGAAATCAATATTATTGCGGGTGGGCCGACCGGAGGAGATTCACAAAGGGCAAGAAAGGCAAGCGCCCGGCAGCTCAGAATCCATGAGGTGGGTTGCAGTCAAGAAAAGGCGAGCGGGCCCGAGATCAGTTTCGGGCCCAAGGATCTTGAGGGAGTTGAAGTGCCGCATGATGATGCCCTTATCATCAAAGCGGTGATAGCCAACTACACCATCCATCGTATCTTCATTGATACTGGCAGCTCGGTCAACATCATCTTCAGAAAGGCCTTTGATCAACTACAAATCGATCAAGCCGAGTTGCTGCCCATGACAACCCCCCTCTATGGGTTTACGGGCAACGAGGTTCTCCCGGTCGGACAGGTAAGACTGGCTATCTCCTTAGGGGAAGAACCGCTCCGAAGAACAAGGACAACAAACTTTGTGGTGGTCGACTCCCCTTCATCCTACAACATGATACTGGGGCGACTGGCGTTAAGCGAATTCCGAGCTGTTGTGTCGACGTTCTACAAAAGATCAAATTCCCGGTCGAAGACAAGATCGGTGAAGTACGAGGAGATCAGTTGGCCGCTCGGAAATGCTATGTGGAAATGGTCCGAGCCGAATCCAGCGCAGCGCGAAAGGCTCCACGGATCGAGGTACACGCCATAACCGAAAAAACCTCCTGCTTTAATTTATGATGAAAAGGAGGAGGTTCAGATCCATCCGAGCCGATCGGAGGCTACAACCTTTATTGCCGCCGACCTGGAGGATGAACAGAAAGAAGAAGTGGTCAAATGCCTCCGGATGAATCATGACGTCTTCGCCTGGTCGATGCATGAGCTGCCCGGTGTCTCCCCCAGCATAGCCCAACATAAGCTTCACGTCCGGCCGGACGCTCGGCCAGTAAAACAAAGGAGAAGAGATTTCAGCGCCAAGCAGAATATTATCATTCGAGCGGAGGTAGAAAGACTCTTAGAGGCCGGCCACATACGGGAGGTTCAATTCCCAAGCTGGTTAGCAAATGTGGTGCTCGTCTCCAAGCCGGGCAACAAATGGAGGGTGTGCATCGACTTCAGAGATCTGAACAAAGCTTGCCCGAAGGATTTCTACCCTTTGCCCCGAATCGACCAGCTCGTAGATTCTATAGTCGGATGCGAGCTTATATGTATGCTGGACGCCTACCAAGACTATCATCAAGTGTCGCTCGCTCCGGAGGATCAGGAAAAAGTTAGCTTCGTTACACCGGACGGGACGTATTGCTATACGGTGATGCCGTTCGGGCTGAAGAATGTCGGAGCAACATATCAAAGATTGATGAATAGGGTCTTCCACGAGCAAATCGGACACAACCTGGAGGTCTATGTAGATGACATCCTCATCAAATCCTTCCGAGCGGCCACTTTATGCAAAGATATGGAAGAAACCTTCCGTACACTCAGAAAATACGGGGTCAAGCTAAATCCTCATAAGTGTTTGTTCGGCGCCAAAGGAGGACGTTTCTTGGGCTATATTGTGACCGAACGGGGTATTGAAGCTAATCCTAGCAAGGTGAAGGCTCTTCAGGACATGCCACCGCCCAGAAACACAAGGGAAGTACAGAGGCTGACCGGTCGGATTACAGCGCTATCACGCTTCATCTCCAAGACTGCCGATCGGAGTCTTCCGTTCTTCAAAATCCTCCGCAAAGCTGCAAAGTTCCAATGGAATGAAGACTGCGATCGGGCTTTTGAAGAATTGAAGACGTACTTAAACTCCCTACCTGTGCTGGCCAAGCCAACTGTCGGCGAACCGTTGTACATTTATTTATCCTCAACCGAGCAGGCAGTGTGATCAGCGTTAGTCCGGTCGGGAAGTGAGGAGCAACCTGTATATTTCCTTAGTCATATCTTGAAAGATGTTGAAACTCGCTACACCGGACTCGAGAAGTTGGCCTTTGCTCTGATCCTTGCCGCTCGAAGACTTCGTCCTTATTTCTTGGCGCACACGATTATCGTCAAGACGAATAGCCCGTTGGGACGAGTGCTTTTAAATCCAGAAGCTTCCGGACGGCTCATCAAATGGACAACCGAGCTAAGCGAATTTGATATCCAATATCAGCCCCGCTCGATCATCAAGGCACAAGCCTTAGCCGATTTTGTGACGGAGGTGCAGGACCCGGAACCCGAAGCTGTGTGGAAAGTGTTCGTGGATGGATCGTCCACTAGACACGGGAGCGGAATTGGCATAGTTTTGCTGTCCCCACAAGGAGAGCGGATGCAGCTCTCCGTCCGGCTAGATTACCGAGCGACCAACAACGAAGCAGAATATGAAACCCTTATTGCTGGATTGCAGGCCGCTCGGCATGTTGGAGCCGCCCGGGTCATCCTCTATTCAGATTCCCAGTTGGCTGCTCAGCAAATCTCGGGAATTTTCGAGATAAATAGTACAAGGCTCAAGCTCTACGTGGAGGCCATTGAAAAACTTAAGCTCAACTTTAGGGAGGTGATTATTCAGAAGATCCCCCGGGCGGAGAACCAAGTGGCGGATGAATTGGCCAAGCTGGCAAGCGCGTTATCCCCGGTCGGCTATCAGAAGCCGATCGAGCAAGTATCTTTAGTAGCACATGTCGATCGGATTGAAGGCATCACATACCCGAGCGACTGGAGGACAACTATTGTGGAGTTTTTGCGCTCGGGAGCTACCCCCTCCGACCGGGAGGAAGCTCATTTGCTGAAGAGAAGGGCTAGTCGGTTCACCCTCGTAGGAGATCAACTCTACAAGAAGGCCTTCTCCCGTCCGCTCCTAAAATGCGTCAGCTGGGAAGATGCCGAGTACATCCTTCAAGAAGTGCACCAAGGTGCGTGCGGTGGACATCCAGGCGGGCGGTCCTTAACCAGGAAGATTTTGCTAGCTGGGTATTTTTGGCCAACACTTCAAAAGGATGCTGCCTGGACCGTTGCAAATTGTCTATCCTGTCGAAGTATCACAGCATGTCCCACCGACCGGTAGAGGAGATGAAAGCATCAAATGTGGCCTGCCGTTCGACCAATGGGGATGGACATCGTGGGACCCTTCCCCATGGCTACCTATTGGTGGCGGTCGACTACTTCTCAAAATGGGTAGAAGTCGAGCCACTTGCAAAATATCCGAGCAGATGGTTAAAAGTTCATATGGCAAAATATCTGCCGCTTTGGCATCCCAAGATGACTCGTCTCCGACAACGGACGTCAATTCACTGGGAAGCTGCTCGGGAAGTGGTGCGAAAGTTATGGCATCGAGCAGCACTTCACATCGGTGGCATACCCCCAGAGTAACGGTCAAGCCGAGGTAACCAACCGGGAGATTCTCAGAATTTTACGGGCTCGGCTCGACCATGAAGGAGGCAGCTGGGTAGACGAGTTGCCGGGCGTCCTATGGGCTCTCCGCACGACACCAAAGGAGGCAACGGGCGTCACTCCATTTCACTTGGTATATGGAGGCGAAGCAGTCATCCCGATTGAAGTTGGGGTGGAGTCCGTTCGGGTACAAAATTATGATGAAAATAACGCCGAACGGAGGAACATGGAGCTAGACTTCGTCGAAAAGGAAAGAGCTAAAGCGCCCGTCCGGCTGATGGCGTACCGGCAACGTATGAAACAGAACTACAACCGGCGCGTGATCCCCAGAGCCTTTCAAGTAGGCGATCTAGTTTGGAAGAAAGTCAAGCCAGTCGGAGATGTCGACAAGTTGGAAGCTCCCTGGGCAGGACCCTTTGAAGTGGTGGAGAAGCTCCGTTCGGGCGCTTATTACCTCAAGGATGCGGAAGGTCGGATGCTGGATCGGCCATGGAGTGCAAATCACCTTCAGCCATATAGAGCTGGGTGAGAGGTGCACTTTTGCTCTATTTTGTGTAAATTCAAAATAGCTGTACTCCTTTTATCGCAGGAAACAAATTATTCGCAAGGCATTCTATGTTCATAGCCGAACGGTTAGTTCTTCGAAGGCCCCGTGCCGCTCGGCCGGAGGTAAATTATCGGAGCCGAGCACTCGACGACGAAGGCCCCGAGCTGCTCAGCCGGAGGTATATTGTACGAGCCAAAGGCTCGATTCCGAAGACCCTGTGCCGTTCGGCCAGGTAAACGTTGTCCAAATTAGGCTTAAAAGCCCGACGAGCTCCGTCGTTAAAAATCGAGAGCCGCGCCGACCGACTATAAATATCCGCGTCGTCGAGCTCCGACGTTAAAGATCGAGAGCCGCGCCGACCGGCAAAAAATATCCGCGCCGTCGAGCTCCGACGTTAAAGATTGAGAGCCGCGCCGACCGGCTATAAATATCCGCGCCGACGAGCTCCGTCGTTAAAGATCGAGAACCACGCCGACCGGCTATAAATATCCGCGCCGTCGAGCTCCGACGTTAAAGATCGAGAGCCGCGCCGACCGGCTATAAATATCCGCGCCGTCGAGCTCCGACGTTAAAAATCGAGAGCCGCGCCGACCGGCTATAAATATCCGCGCCGACGAGCTCCGTCGTTAAAGATCGAGAGCCGCGCCGACCGGCTATAAATATCCGCGCCGTCGAGCTCCGACATTAAAGATCGAGAGCCGCGCCGACCGGCTATAAATATCCGCGCCGACGAGCTCCGTCGTTAAAGATCGAGAGCCGCGCCGACCGGCTAAAAATATCCGCGCCGACGAGCTCCGTCGTTAAAGATCGAGAGCCGCGCCGACCGGCTATAAATGTCCGCGCCGTCTAGCCCAGATGTTAAACCGTAGAGACGGGCCGACGTCTATAAACTCTCCGAGCGGAAGACCGTCTAGCCCAGACGTTAAACCGTAGAGACGAGCCGGCGTCTATAAATCCCCGAGCAGAAGACCGACGACCGACGAGCTCCGTCGTTAAAGATCGAGAGCCGCGCCGACCGACTATAAATATCCGCGCCGACGAGCTCCGTCGTTAAAAATCGAGAGCCGCACCGACCGGCAAAAAATATCCACGCCGACGAGCTCCGACGTTAAAGATCGAGAGCCGCGCCGATCGGCTATAAATATCCACGCCGGACCCGCGACTGTGAACTTACTGGATGGAACTAAGGACGCCAAATAACGAGCGTTCGCAAGTACTAAATTAATTAAGTCCGATCGGCTATCGGTTTGCCAATACTTCGCATTCACTGAATGCAAACAGTATAGCCAATCGCTAAACGATTTCAAGGAAATCGAGTCAATTAATTGACCCGATCGGTCGTCTAGTGGGGAACACGTGGAGCTTAACTGACTCTACGAATAAGCACCAAACAGACAAAAGAAGGGCAATGAAGAGCAAACAAAAATACAAGCAAAGGAACACAACTATGCCGAACGACGCGTACAAAAATTTTACATCCGCAAAGCGGATGAAATACAGAAAGTACTTGGAAGAACTCGCCTCACTCCGGGTCTTCAAAGTTAAAGAAACCGTCCGGGATGTCGTCTATCATGGTCGCCAGATCGGAGGCGGGAATGTGCATTTCCGCCGGGAGGTGGCCACCCTTCTTCAAGTACGCCATGGTGACCTTGACCGCCTCGGCGAAAGTTGAGGAGACGTTGCCACCGAACTTTTCGCCGAACCGCTCCGAGCGGAGGTATTCTTGGCGCGCTGCTGCTAGGCGACTCGGCTCCCCCTCCTTGTACTTTCTGAGCGCCGCTCGGGAGGCAATTAGTGAATCTTGGAGAACTTTTTGGTCCACCTCCGCTTTAGTGCGTTCAGCTGAGCGCCCATCCCGTTCGGCAGTTAATTGGGCTTCCAGATCCTTAGATTGCTGATCTAGGGCTCGGACTTCAACTTTCATCTTGTCCAGATCAGCAATCGCCCGCTTCTTCCGGCTACTGGCGCGCTTCACGTCTCCGTCGCGCTTCTTCACCAAGTCTTCAAGTCGGGCCACCTCTATAGCCAGGTCGGCGGACTTCTTCTGTTCGGCCTCGAGGGCTTGTTTCTCCCGCTCGGCCGATGGACCCCCCGAGACTTGGAGTTTTTCCATGAGATCCTCCAGCTCGGCTAGCCGATGGCTAGTGGCGATTTGCTCGGCCCAATGCTGTAAGGGAAATAATAAAATCAGGAACCAAACAGTAACAGGGCACAAGAAGAAAAATGAACCTACCTGAGTGGCCTGTTGCATGTGGCTATCGCCGAGCTGCTTAGGCGTCATGAGGGCCACCCGAATCTGGGCGTCCTCGAAAAGTTTGGCAAGCGGACCCGTCAAGGTTATTTCATGAACGGGGCTTGATGGCCGATCGACAGACAATAAATATTCCTCCGATGGGAATCGAAGGGTAGTCTTGACGGTCGGGTGGCCGGCCGGCACTTCCTCAGCCGCAGTCGCCTGGCCCGAGGACTCCCCTATGGTTGATGTTTCGCCCAACCGTCGTAAGCGACGACGAGTCCGAGGAGGAGAGCCAGAGGGTTGTGCGGTGGGCGAGGCCACTGAGGTCCCGATCTGCGACGGCGTGCGATCTGGCGAATCGACCTCGATCGGCGCCTGTGGTTCGCCCTCTTGGGTCGGCGGAAGGCTGGGGTCTCTTCGACGTTTCCGCCGAACTTCTAGTGGTGAATCCCCGGCCTGGGGGACTCCCAACTCGGCTGGAGCAGAGGAAACAGGATCCGCCTCAACCTCCGTTGAAGCGGATTGGGTAACTTCTGTTTCAGGGGCGGACTGCGTCCCCCCCTCTCCTGTAGCTGCCGGGCGGCTGGGGATTAGACCCCGCTCGGCGAGTTCTTTTTTGGTAGCCGCCTCAATTTCCACGGCTTTCAATTTCAGATGATCAGTAGCCTTGGAGCGCCACATGACTTCAGCTACAATGGAAGAAATTAAAATCAGTTAGACAAAAAAGGCGAAGAGAGTAAAAAGTCCTTACTCATGCGGTAGGGGAGATTGGCCCGAACGGGAGATAATCCAAAAATGTACAACACCCCCTTGAGAAGCAACTGGTCGATTTTGTACCGCTGACCGGACAACCAGTTCGCCGCATAAAGGTAGGCCGGATTGCTTCTGAATTTGCCGAGCTCCGGCTGGGTCGGCACAGCGGTCTGCCATTTGGTTCGGAATGCTTGCCGCTCGGGAAGTCGTATGTAGAAGAAGAACTCCTTCCAGTGCTTGTTAGAGGTCGGCATATTATCAAAAAATTTGAAGCCTATTCTACTTTGGAAAATAAAAGTGCCCAACTCGGATTGTTTGGGGTAGAAGAAGTAGTGGAATATCTTGGGGTCGAGGGGGATACTGTGCAGCCTAAAGAGGACGACCACCCCGCTCAGTAGCCTAAAGGAATTCGGCACAAGTTGGCTGAGCGGGATACGGAAATAATTACAAACTTCCAAAATAAACGGATGGGTAGGAAATCTAAGGCCGCCCTGGAATTGGTCCAGAAAAAAACAAATGGTACCGATCGGCGGGTTATGGGGCCGGTCGGTCGGGTCGTCTACCACTATTTCATGGTCGTCCGGGATCCCGTACGTCCGAACAAGACGCCGAGCGCGCTCCTTATCAAATTTACTCTCCATGGTCATATACCAGGGACCATGAACCTCAACAGCGGGTACGGAAGTGCTCGTCATGACTAAAGTACCAAGAAAAAGAAAGAAGGAAGCCGAAAGAAACTCGGAAACGGAGGACAGATAAAAGTTCGCAAGCAAGGGGACGAAAGGAGTTCCCCGCGAAAGGGAAAGGCCGAACGAAAGGAAGGGAGAAGCTTACTGAGGGAAGATGAACGGAGAGGATCACCAGAAAGCCGAAAACTACCAAGAGGCAAGAACTAGGACAGTCGGAACGATGCAGCCGTGGGCACCTTCGACGGAGGACGCGCAATTAAACAGAGAATGCGGCGTAAGGGCGAAGACGAAGGCTTTATGCGAACGAGGCTGGTCGGCCTCGTCCGTCGGATGCAGGTCACGAGAGACGAGGTCATCATCTAACCGTCCATTTCAAAACAATCGGCGTCCCATCGTACGGATCATCACCGCCACGCGAGAAGAGCCACGTGGCGCTCTGTCACCAGGCACAATTAATGCGCCCATACCGCGCATGCTTCGACTTAATGAAAAGGATTTGCGTGATTTTCGAGAAGATTTAGACAAGCAAACATCCACGTTGAGTGCCAAGACATCCAAAACGAAGAGCCGAGCGGCTGAATTTGGCATAAGGGCCGAACGGCTCAAGGGATATTATAAGCGACGGTAAGGCGACGATCGCCCGCTCGGACACATAGTCAGTCGGACTCATTGCCTCCTTCGACTAGACTCAAGGGGAGGCAAGTGATCCGGAAGAATGGGGGACCCCATAAGGGTCCCAGCCGAGGACGGATGGAGGGTTGACTAAGCTGTAATGGCCGCCAAGCTGAGCAGTCCGAGCGAGCCGAGATAACCCACCATAGGCTTGCTCACCCAAGGGAGGACCGAATGGCCGAGCGGTGTCTGCCTGGAATCGAAGGGCCGAGCGGGTAGTCCGTTCGGCCAGGATAAGGGCGAGGATACAAAGGTTAGCCGAGCGGCCTATTCGTTCGGCTCAGGATATGGGATGTCAGCAAAGGCAAGTCTGATGATTATGTCGTACACAAGATTTCACGATAGAGGGTCTTGCCGTCACATCATGGAGAGGTTGATACAGTAGCGGTATGACCTTATGGATGCCCTTCTGACAGACCCATACCTGGGCATGGTCGAGCAGGTGGTTGCTTCAATTTAAGCGGGTTGGGTTGGAATTTTATCAACCCAAGTCCGCCGTGGGCCGACCCGCCTAGGCCCGCGACCCGCGCGGGTTGGCCCGCTCGGGCTTGGGTTGGCCCGCGGGTTGAAAAACACATGTAAGATAAGTTTTAGGCCAATTTATTATCATTCTGTGTTATAATTTTGAAATAAAAATAATATTTTTCATCCAACATTAGTACTCGTTTGTATTCATTTATATTTAAAATACATGTCTATGTATACATTTAATTGTAGAAAACTTTTTTGAAGTAAAATGTCGAACATATGAAATATTTTTTAATTTTTTTAAAAATTTTTGATGGGCCCGCGGGTTGGCCCGCCAAACCCGTAACCCGCCTTAGAATGGGTTGGGTTGAAAATTTCCCAACCCGCCAAGTTGGCGGGTTGGCCCGCCCCGTCCCGCCAAATGGTTAGCCCGCCACGGGCCGACCCGCCCCGCCACGGGTTGGCCCGTCTGACAGCTCTATACCTGGGCATGGTCGAAAGCAGGTGATTGCTTTGATTGACGCGCCCAGGCTCCTTCGAGAGGTCTATATAAGGCCTCCACTTCTTCAACCGAAGGCACAAGAGTCCTCATCCTGCAGCCACTTTTTTCATCTATTCGCTCGCCTGACTTGATCGTCGGAGGGCCGTCGCCGGGACACCCCCGGCTTGGTTTTGTTGCAGGTTGGCCGGAGCACTCGAGGATCCAGCCGGGAGCGCTACATCCCCAGCGTTCGTTGACCCCTGGTTCGGACAGGATCACCAGGTAATCACATAACCAAGGTTATGGGGAATAAAATATAACCAAATGTTGTTTGATTCAACATAGGTAATGCAACAAAAACTTGTTTGTTTGAAGGTTTTAATAAATACTTTAGTTTAGGGGGTGTTTGGTTGATGGGTTTGGGAATGAGGGAATGGAATGATAGTAAAAGATGGTGTTTGGATTGTGGGTTTGGGAATGACAATTTGGGAATGATTTCTAGATTTATGGGAATCAACCAAACCCATATAACTAGGTTGGTTTCATTTCCATTCCCATTCCCATTACACCTTACTATCAAACTCATACCCATAGTCATTCCCATCATTTCCATTAATATTTTACTGTATTACTCTTAGTTACAAAATCAACTATAAATATTATTATTATTATTATTATTATTATTATTTAATTTTTTAATGTTTTTTTTTACTTTTTCTTTTTCCTATATATATTTTTAGGTTTTTATTTTATTTTTATTTTTTTTAACATTTTTCATATTTTTAATATTTTATTTAATTTTTTAATTATTTTAATTTTTTTTTTTAAATTTTTAATGTTTTTTTTCATTTTTAAAAATATTTTATATATATATTTTTTTCTATATTTTTTTTGTCGGAGTATATTTTTAGTAAAAAATTCGTTAACCAATAATTATGAATAAATAACTAAAGTTATCAAATTGTAATGGGAGATGCGACAGCGTGTTCTCTTTTGAAAAATTCAAGAAGGCACAATTTATTTATTGAGAGAATAGAAAATCATCATTACCAAAATAATAGAGACAACATAATTGAACGAGTCAAAGCATTTGGATAAAGTAATTAATAAATATGAAAGAGGACATGAAAAATAATTGAACAAATCTCGCTGCTTCGGCTTCTTCCGGCGAGAGACGCGGTCGTTCAAACAAATACACGGCCGCTGCGCAAGTTCGCGGAAAGCCGGTCGGTCATGGAGGCGATGAGGCACGCCTCCACTTTCCTTCGCTTTCCTGCGCCGCCCGACATCAGCTCGCCTTCCTACGCGCTCGTCGTTCTAAACCAGCGCCTCCCTCGATTCGCGCCCGTACTTTGGAGCCACGGTGAGCTCCTCACCCCTTTGCCCCTTTGCTTCCTCTTTCTTCTCCCTGGGATTCCGTTGGTGTTCGTATTATTATTATTATTACTATTTTTTGTATGTGTGATCAGCAAAGCTCCGTGTTTTTGCCGATGGAGGGGCGAATCGTGTGTATGACGGCATGCCCAATTTATTCCCTGAGATAGATCCGACGGAAGTGCGGCACAGGTTAGGGCTTCATATATCAATCCTTTCGAAATTTTTTGTTTCAGGTTCAAACTTTCTGTTCAATTTATGCCAATTAAATCTTCACTTCCTGAAAATCTGGTCTTAGTTAGTCTTAGACCAAGATCTAGCTTGGTAGCTCAAGTGAAAGGCTTGTAGTTTGAAAAGAAATAGTTCGTCGCAGAACTTAGTTGAACTGAATAGTAAAGTACATTATCCTGAATAATTGGGCATACCTCTTTTAAGTATGGCCATTTATTTGTCTTCTTCCCTTTGCAGCCATTTGTCTTTTCTTCTGAATCTTGGCCAAGTCTATAAATCTCAATTCTCAATGTCAAGAATAAGGCACCAATGCCCTTGCTATGATTCTAATGGTGATATAAGCTTAGATAGTTGGAAGAGTGATTTTTCCTCTTTCTATATTATATACTTTTCCATTTTCGCTGCACCTCTACCTTAGCCAAAATTTCTTCAATTTTAACTAAGTTATTGACATTTTCTATTTCATTTTGAAGGTACAAACCAGACATAATTAGGGGTGACATGGACTCAATAAGAAAAGAAGTGAAGGAATTCTATGTTAACCTGGTAAGCTCTTTTAAGGTTGTCATATCATGGTTGTTAACATTTTATCACTACTGAAAGATACTGAACCTTCTGTTTATCATAGGAAGCTCTAGTTAAACATTATAATGCACTTGTGTTGTTTGGAATACAATATATCTAAGCATAATGACTCTTAAAATTCCAGGAATCTGATACTGATTTTATAATTAAACTACAATGCCCTATAAATTCAAAACAATACATATGAGTATACAGAGATTCTATTTTGTAATTTCGTTCATGATTCCTCTGTTGCATAGTTTAGCATAAGAACTCCCTGCAGAGCTAACAAATGTTACTCAATGACATTAAAGTGTGTTTGTTTTATAGGGTGTCAAAGTAGAGGATGTATCACATGACCAGGCCACCACAGATCTACACAAATGTGTTAATTATGTTTGTGATTCCGTGGACGAATTGGACAAGTCAAATGTGAGTAGCCAGCATGCCTAATTCTTTTCTTATTTCCACCTATTTTAGCTGATGATCATAATTGTATCACAAATTACTATGATTAGATGCTTGTTCATTATTATGATTGACAACTTGATGCATCAATTAGTAAATGTCTAGCACATGCTGATGAATTCATGTTTTGAATGCTAACCACATGCCTTCCATAGGCAAGGAATGAAATAACACTTTTTCTCTGAGCAAGTTCACCACATATAAGAAAACAATAAATTGAATACATCACTGGGAAATGTTAGAGATATTAAATTAAAAGTGTTACTGATTCAGTAAGCTTAGTCCCACATCAGTAATTCTATATTTAGTATCTTATTGTGATACTATGTATATCCAAATAACAGTTACCACATGAATACGATAAAAAATACAATATTTAATGTCTCAAATTTTGCCACATACTAAAGCCATCTTTGAGAATAGTGCCTTCCTAGAGGGTGGGTGAATATTGCCTTTTAATTTTTGAAAATAATTTTTTCAAAACCTTCGCAATTAAAATAAAATATTTAAAATCAGAGTATAGAAAAAGGGACATAATGATATTTAACATGGTTCGACCAGCAGGTTTCTATTTCACGCCCTATTGTTTCTATACCACGCTCTATCTCGTCAACTGATCATGGCTCAGTTCTCTGATGGAAAAATTCCAATCGACTATGTTGTAATGCTAGCATGACTCACGCGTTTGATGAGATAATGGTTAGATATGTTGATGATAAAAGCGGAAAAGTAGATGGTTGAAGAATTCTAATCAACTGCCACGGATCGAGCAACAAAACAATCAAACCAAAAGCTATAAAAGAAGTTAGAGCGGGATTGAAGGCTAACATTCTTGGAGACATTCTAAGCAAATTCTCAAGATCTGTTGTGTAATCCTTTAGTTTCGCTTATGTAATCATTCTCAAGTGTAAGACTTTCTTTGTCCATCTTTGACATTCCTAGACCTATTCTAGGCATGCGCCTATCTTTCTTGGATTACTTACCTAGGCCCTTTTTCACTTGCCTCTTCCTAGGTAAAGTAGTCCTATCATGAATTCTAGTCCTACATATATTGTAAAATTTACTTAGCCTATCGTGATACCTAAAGTCAAAATTATGCATGGGTAAATGCATATAAGTATTACCCGTACATAGAAGAATTTGAATTCAAATACAAATTAGGAGAGTATAATTTCTCCTTTACCTTTGATCTATATCTTAGCACGAGTCCATTCTTCTTCCATCTCCTTGTTTCTTCTTTCCCTCACCTTTCTTTGGGCACTTTGTATGGTAATGCCCCTCTTCTCCACATGTGAACCAAATGATATGGTTCTTCTTCTTCTTCTTCGAGGCATCTAATTTAGATAGCACAACTCCAAGGAGTGGAGGAGCCCAAGGAGAAGGGCTCATTGGTCCAAGAAGAGAAGGACCAATCCGATGTTGACACTGTTGGAGTGTATACCAAAAGCTTAGCTTTTGTAAACATTTATTTGTTAAAATAAAAGAATCACATTAATCAATATCTATATTTATTTATTAAATGTAATTGTTCAATTAATTTATATAGTAGACAACATGGAGTGTGGTGTCACACTCAGAAGATCATGTTGTCGGTTCTCTATAAATTATAAACAGTTGCTCGCGACTAAGATAGAAAGGAACAAACTATCAGTATAGTCGTAATGTAATTAAGTATTAGTTTATCTTGACTAATAAATTACACTGATACACTTTAAGTGTATTGAGTAGGATCATTTAGGTATATTCTTTTTGTACTGACTTAGTAAAAGAACAAAACCTTAGTTACTATGGGGCTTATTGATTTATATCATTTAGGTATAATCAACAATACACACTATAAGTAATATCATTTCATAATTTATCGGGCTTATTGATTTATCGAGCTAAACCTCACCCTTTGATAAGTCAAAGAAATAAATATTAAATATATGTGCTTGTTATTATATTAGGATTAAGAGTACACACTTCCATAATAACTAAGGTCTAGTTCTTTTATTAGAATTCTAGTATTACAACATAGTCGATTGGAATTTTATTAGAATTCTTGTAAAATTTTATATAAAAAATATTTATTTCTTTCTCTTGTGGGGGTCGGCCAACCTTGCTTGGTGCCCAAGCAAGGTGGCCGACCATATTAAAATAATAAAATCATCATCCAATTAATTTTGGTGATTGATTCAATCAAGAGGAAAGAAAAGGAAAAATAAAAGGGAAAAGGAAAAATTAGAGGAAGATTTTAATTTTTGTAAAAATTCTTCCCTTATTTGCCTTGGGCAAGTAATATAAAAGAAGGGGTGAGGAGGCCTTATGTTACAACAATTCTTATTCTCTTGTTTGGAGACCTAGGTGTGGCCGGCCCTCTCCCTTTCTTCTCTCTTTTCCCTTTTGCTCTCTTCTCCTTGTGGTGGTGGTGGTGGCCGGATTTTACAAGAAGAGGAAGGAGGCTTTTGGGTGGTGTTCATCTTGGAGGATCGTCGCCCACACGACGTCCAAGGCGATGCGAGGAATACGGTAGAAGATCTCGAGGTCATTAGCATACAAAGAGAAGGTATAATTAGCAATTATTTTCCGCATCATGCTAGTTTTTCTCTTTGTAAGAATTCTAAATACAAGAGGCAATTAGATCTAGTTTTTCGAATTTATTTTTCGAGTTTGTGTTTTCTTCTTTTTCGAACTTGTGATTCGATTGTTTCTTTTGGTTAACCTAGAGTTATTTAAGGAAACAAATATTAGCTTTCCTTAAAAGGCTTTGCCTAGGCGGTGGTGGTTACTCCCATATCCAAGAAGGCCATGTGCCTCGTCATGCAGTCCTGGAAGCTAATTTTAGAAATTAATATTTATGGAATTAATAACTTAGGTAGATTTGAATCAATAGTGTTAAGTTTCGCTTGCGATTCAAATCTAAACCATTAAGAACAGATAAGTTAAATTTGGAATCAATGATGTTAAGTTCCGTCTGCGATTCCTAATTTAACTTCTAAAGAATACAATAGGTTATTTAAGGAAAGGTTCGACACTTGTACAAAAAATTTTTGTATAGTGGAACCGGTATGTTTTCCTAGGACTAACCAACAGACACAAGGTCAACATTCGAGGAGAAGTATGAAGAGGAGGAGAAGGAAGAAGATGAGAGATCCTCTACATCTTCAAGAAAGAGGTGGAAGCATCCACATCCTCAAGAGTTGAAGAGGTGGGAGCACCCACACTCTCAAGAGGAGAAGAAGAAGAAGATGATGCAACCTCCACAATGCAAGCTACATCAAATGGAGAATCAAGCATCATCCCTACAAGCAAAGGTATAGGAACTTCAATTGCAAATAATAAAAATCATATCATTTACTTTGATATAGGGAACATGGACACTATAAGAGCAAGTATCCAAAATTAACCAAGAAGAAGGGTCAAGTGACAACCAAGGCTAAGGAGAAGCCTAAAGTGGTTGGTCCCATGGAACACAAGAGCAATGCAATCAAAGAGGACATTATAGAAGTCAATGTCCTAAAGGGAATAAGTCAACTAAAGTCAAAGGAGGAAACACAAGTTTAGGGGGAGCTTCCAAGGTAAAAAGCAGGGTATCTTTTAATGAATCTATTCCTTTGACACATGATAAAAAGTATGTTAGAAATAATTCTTATCATCTTAATGCTATTTATCATGAGAGTAGGAAGCATGATAGTTTTAAGGATAAATACATTCCTCCTCATGCTAGAACTACCACATCTCAGGTTAGGAAGGTAAATAACAATTTAGGCAATAACTCTAAGGATTATAGATATATACCTAGACATAGAAATGCTCATAGGGGTCAAGAAAAATCCAAGTCTATGGATTTCATGACGGAGAACCAAGTCTTGAGGTTAAGACTTGATAATCTAGAAAGGACCTTAGTAAGAATGGAAAACATGTTTAGGGGTCAAATGAGCACAACCTAGGAAAAGCTAGACAAGAGTCATCCAATGACTATAGAGGTTTGGGATACAAACATAAAGCCAAGAAGGATGTGACTTCCTTTCATAGGATTCCATATAGTTATGGGACCAACCCTAGGTCTAGTGGTCAAGCAAAAATTACTAGGGAAGTCATCCTTAAGAGTACTTTTGTCAAGACCAAGGTGACTAAAGCTCCAAAAAGGCCAATAAAGTCACAAAGAAGGTTACCAGGGAAGTTATCCCTAGGAGTAACCTAGTAGAAATGACCAAGGCTTCTAAGAAGCCTAAAAAGGTCCTTAGGAAGATATCTAGGGAAGTTATCCCTAGTGAGTACCTAGAGCACCCAAGGAGCACCAATAGGTTTTGGGTTCCTAGGAGCATATTCTCTACACCCTAGATGAGTTTAGAGAGTGTCAACTCCAATTGGAAAGGTAGTTAACCCAACCTTGGTAAAGTTGACACTTGAGAGCATTTTCAAGGTAATTGTTAACCTTTGAAAATGAAAAAGGATTATGATGTTACTCTTTGGAAGAGTAAAATATGTCAAAATTTGAGAAGTTAAATCTAATTTAAATTGGCACACTTGAGAGAAGTAAAAGAAATGTCAAATTGGGAAGTTAGCATCTTCTTATAGAATTAAGGGAAATATAAATCTTAATCCAAATTGTCACTCTTAGAAAGAGTAAAATGTGCCAAAGGTTGAGGGTTTGATTTTGATTTAAATTGGCATAAATATAAAAAGAAATACCAAATTAGAAATTTGGTATTCTCTTAAGGGGTTAAGGGAAAATTTAAACCTTAATCAAATTAATTACTCCTTGGAATAGTAAGTTGTGTCAAACCTTGAGAAATCACATCTAATGTAAGTTGGCGCACTTGGAAAAAGGATAAGAAATGTCTAATTGAGATCTTAGTATATTCTTAAGAAACTAAGAGCAAATCTAAGTCTTAAATCTCAAAGATTAATCTTTAAAAGGAGTAAAATGTGCCAAATAAAATTTGAGGAGTTAATTTTTAATTGTAACTTGGCACGTATAGAGAGAGGAAAGAAATGTCAAGTTGGGTTTTGACATTTCTTCAAGAAATGGGCAATCTAGGATTGAATTTTAAGGATTAACTAAGAGTTAAGGATAATTAGGTAGATTATTTAGGTATATTTTATTTATGCTAAAATGTCATAATAATTGCCTATTATATGTCATGACATCATATATTGCATTCATTTTTATTATGAAAAACACAAAAATATCATGTCATGTCATACATACATCATGTAGTTATAGCATGTTTTTCTTTTAAAAATTACTTTCTTTGATGTATGCCATATAACATCATGCATTATGTTAGTTTTCTTGTAATTAAGGACAAAAGATATTTATTATAAATGGTAAATATCCCAACAAGTGAGATTATACCAAATGACATCCTAGGTGGATGATCATAAGTCTCATAATGTCTAGATAGATATGCATAATCCCTTAGTTTAGGGCAAAACCAAATTTACATCTCACAAAAATCATAAGATGACTTGTATGTGTTTTAGTACACATTAGATACAAGTGAGATGTTAGGATGGTGAACAAAACTCAAGATGTTGATTTAGTGCATCTTGTTGAGTTTTAGGTTCATCAAAACACATAGTTATGTATTTTCCAATCATTGGGAAAGCTAATGTATAAGTCATGTGCATTGAGCCCAAAGAACATGGTTGGATGTTGGTTTTGAAAATCATTTTAAAATACTTTTAGAAAACTTTGATGAAGACTATCTTTTGATAGTAATCATTATTGGAAAGGTAAACACAAACTAGGAGAAAACATTGAAGTTTTCAAGAGTTTTCAAATTTGTGTCAATCTTTGAAAATAGGAAGTATTTTCATAGAAAACTATTTTTCCTTGATAGAATATACCCTAAATAATGTCTACATGTATTTTCATGATTTTTAGAGTGTTGTAGAATTTTTGGGGAGTTTCTGAATTTCGCTTGATCCGGCAGTAAGAATGGGGGACCCCATTTAGCCGAGTCAACGCCACGTGGAAAGGTAAAAGGCCGAGCTGATTATGATGGTGACGACCGGCTGAAGCTTCCGAGCGGAAGCGAGGCACCCCGGCGGGGAGTCGGGGTTCCGACGCTCATGATGAACAGTATAATAGTGCCGATCGGATGGCCCGCTCGGCCGAAGGAATGAAGTATCAACACTGCGAACAGTCCCGAGCACGCGACCAGGAAGTTCCCGAGCGGATCAGCACGTCCGACCGGTCGGACGCTCGGCATGGAGACAAGGACAGAAATATCCTCTGACAGCAGGTGATACGCAGGATCTTAGGGCATGGGCTCACTGTCCCATCAGATACGTGCTCGAACTGTAGCAGTAAGGGGTCAGGCAAGCTCATCTGACAAGCCCATACTAAGGTATGGCACAGAACACGTGTGCACCTCGGTGTGAGTGCACATGCCTCTTCATAGCCCTATATAAGGGTCCTCACCCTTCGCCGGAGGTACGCTCTCTCGCATGTTGGAGCCTCATATCTGCTGTCTGCTTGCCTGACTTGAGCGTCGGAGGGTCGTCGCCGGGGACCCCTCCCCGGCCCGACTTCTGTGCAGGTTCGCCGGAGGTCGGTGCAGATGGCCGAGCGCCCGTCGATTCAGCGACTCGGACAGGATCAAATTGGCGCCGTCTGTGGGAACGCGCCTGTATCCGAGCGGAATAGATGGACGAGGCTGGATGACCTCACACCGTGATGCTCCCCCAGGAGAAACTTGACGCTCTAATGGAGGCAAGAGCAGCTAAGCTCGTGGAGCAACAGAGACAAAAGGCTCAAGCTGAGTAGATATCCGAGTGACCCAGGAGGACCGACCGGAGAAACATTAAAAATGGGGGCAAAATAAGGGTCCGACCAGCACTCAAGTGGGAGTAACTCCTGCCCCGATATTGGTCTGACAAAGGGGTCTTCATCAGGCGAGGCGACTGGCCAATAAGTTTCGACAAGTATAACGTATACTCCTCACTCCACGGGTATTCGGGAGTTGAGAAATTGGGTCCTAGTCGTGCCGATCGATAGGTCAGTTCTTTCAATTACCTGTTGCTCATAGATTGGTAGTTTAAGTAAAAATTCCCGTGCCGCTCGGCCGGGAGCATATTAACCGAGCCCCGAGCTCGATGGGAAACCCGTGCCGCTCGGCCGGGAGTATAGAAACTGAGCCAAAGACTCGATGGAATAAATCCCGTGCCGCTCGGCCGGGAGCATATTAACCGAGCCCCAAGCTCGATGGGAAGACCCGTGCCGCTCGGCCGGGGTATAGAAACCGAGCCCCGAGCTCGATGGGAAGACCCCGTGCCGCTCGGCCGGGAGTATATTAACCGAACCCCGAGCTCGATGATCGAAGGCCCTGTACCGTTCAGCCGGAGGTAAATTATCCGAGCAAAGCGCTCGAGGAACGAAGGCCCCCGAGCCGATCGGGCGGAGGTAAAATTATTCGAGCAAAATGCTCCAAATCGAAGGCCCCGTGCCATTCGGACGGAGGTATATTATCCGAGCCAAAATACTCGATGAAGTAGATCCTGAGCCGTGCGGCCAGGAGGGCATTATCCAAGCTGGGGGAAAGGCAAAGAGCTACGCCGAACGGAATAAATATCCGCGCCGCCTAGCCCAGACGTTAAACCGAAGTGCTACCGACCGGCTATAAATATCCGCTACCGACGAGCACCGTCGTTAAAGATCAAGAGACGAGCCGACGCCTATAAACCCTCCGAGCGGAATACCGACGAGCACCGCCGTTAAAATCGAGAGTCGCGCCGACCGCTATAAATATCCGCGACCGACGAGCACCGCCGTTAAAATCGAGAGCCGCTACCGACCGGCTATAAATATCCGCTACCGACGAGCACCGTTAAAAATCGAGAGCCGCACCGACCGACTATAAATATCCGCGCCGACGAGCACCGCCGTTAAAGATCAAGAGACGAGCCGGCTTCTATAAACCTCCGAGCGGAAGACCGACGAGCACCGTCGTTAAAATCGAGCGCTACCGACCGGCTATAAATATCCGCGCCAACACCGTCGTTAAAGATCAAGAGACGAGCCGACGCCTATAAACCCTCCGAGGAAGACCGACGAGCACCGTCGTTAAAAATCGAGAGCCGCGCCGACCGGCTATAAATATCCGCGCCGACGAGCACCGTCGTTAAAGATCAAGAGACGAGCCGACGTCTATAAACCCTCCGAGCGGAAGACCGACGAGCACCGTCGTTAAAAATCGAGAGCCGCGCCGACCGGCTATAAATATCCGCGCCGACGAGCACCGTCGTTAAAGATCAAGAGACGAGCCGGCGTCTATAAACCCTCCGAGCGGAAGACCGACGAGCACCGTCGTTAAAGATCGAGAGCCGCGTCGACCGGCTATAAATATCCGCGCCGACGAGGACCGTCGTTAAAGATCAAGAGACGAGCCGGCGTCTATAAACCCTCCGAGCGGAAGACCGACGAGCACCGTCGTTAAACATCGAGAGCCGCGCCAACAGGCTATAAATAACCGCGCCGTCGAGCACCGACGTTAAATATCGAGAGACGACGATCACCCGCTCGGACATACAGTCCAGTCAGTCGGACTTAATCGCCTCCTTCGACTAGACTTGAAGGGGAGGCAAGTGATCCGGCAGTAAGAATGGGGGACCCCATTTAGCCGAGTCAACGCCACGTGGAAAGGTAAAAGGCCGAGCTGATTATGATGGTGACGACCGGCTGAAGCTTCCGAGCGGAAGCGAGGCACCCCGGCGGGGAGTCGGGGTTCCGACGCTCATGATGAACAGTATAATAGTGCCGATCGGATGGCCCGCTCGGCCGAAGGAATGAAGTATCAACATTGCGAACAGTCCCGAGCACGCGACCAGGAAGTTCCCGAGCGGATCAGCACGTCCGACCGGTCGGACGCTCGGCATGGAGACAAGGACAGAAATATCCTCTGACAGCAGGTGATACGCAGGATCTTAGGGCATGGGCTCACTGTCCCATCAGATACGTGCTCGAACTGTAGCAGTAAGGGGTCAGACAAGCTCATCTGACAAGCCCATACTAAGGTATGGCACAGAACACGTGTGCACCTCGGTGTGAGTGCACATGCCTCTTCATAGCCCTATATAAGGGTCCTCACCCTTCGCCGGAGGTACGCTCTCTCGCATGTTGGAGCCTCATATCTGCTGTCTGCTTGCCTGACTTGAGCGTCGGAGGGTCGTCGCCGGGGACCCCTCCCCGGCCCGACTTCTGTGCAGGTTCGCCGGAGGTCGGTGCAGTTGGTCGGAGATAGAGGAGAGCGCCAGGTGCCCAGCGCCCGTCGATTCAGCGACTCGGACAGGATCATCGCTGAAATTGAATTTCAGGAAAACAGAAACCCAATCGATCAGCCGATCGATTGGGATGGGTTCGATCGATCAGTTGATCGATTGAAAGTCCATTCCCGTGAACAGAAAGTTAGTGAATCAATTAGCCGATTGATTGACCCAAGCTGGATCGATCAATCGATCGATTCAGAGGGAATTTTTACAAGCATTAGCTTGCGGAATCGATCAATAGATCGATTGAAGTGATTTCAATCGATTGAGTCCCAACTTCAATCGATTGGAAGTCTGATTTTGGCTTGAAAAGGATGATTTATGCACTTCAAGTCACTTTGAGTCCCAATAACCATTCTTAACCCCTTGAAATACATTTGTATACATTTAGAGGCGTTTTCTTGATGAAAATAAGTATGGATTAGTTACGATAAATCAAAGTGAAGTTTAGGATGGAGTTTAGTCTCAATTTCGAATTTTCGGAACCTTAAAACTTCAAGTTTTGATTTTCAAGGGCCAATAACCATTCCAAACCCCTTGGAATACATTTATATATATTTAGGGGGAGCTTTCATGATGAAAGCAAGTATGGATTGGTTAAGAGAGACTTGGGTGAAGTTTAGGTTGAGGTTTAAGTTCATTATTGAATTTTGAACCTCAAAACTTCAAGTTTTGGTTTTCCTAACTGTTTAGGAACTCCAAGTCATTGTTGGTGCAATGATAGACGTTTGACCATACTTTTAGGGGGAGTTACTCTTTGAAAACATAAAAATCTTTTCAAAAACCTTGGAAGGTGGGTTAAACCTTCGTATTGGATAATACTCAGGGTCGACTATTGGGAAGCAATGGAAGATTGGTTATCTTCGTTGCTAGGATGATAAATGCTCTTGGATGAGCATTGAGAAAAAGATTACTGCTCAAGGGGGAGCATTGAATACAATGAATGAGAGTTTCATTGGGAAGTTGATGCATGCTCTAGGATGAGCATTGTGAAGTGAAGTAGAGCTCCAGGGGGAGCTTTGGCAACAATGAAGAATATGAGATCTTCATTGTGGGATTGTTAACAACTTGTGAGATTGTAAATAACGTAGTGTTTACTCTTATGGAGAAGAGTTTGTTTTATGGTTTTGATGCATGACAAAGAGGGAAAATTGGAGATAAGTTAGGCTTTCATCTCAAGAAGGGGGAGTTTACCCTCTAGGAAAGGGAGAGAATGAAGGAAACCTTCATTCATGCTTTATCATGGAATTAAGGCTATGAGATTTAGCCTTGTGATAAAGAAAATGTTAAGGCTATGAGATTTAGCCTTGGTGTAAAGAAGAGATTAAAATTATGGGATTTAGCCTTGGAGTAAAGAAGAAGTTAAGGCTATAGGATTTAGCCTTGGAATAAAGAAGAGGTTAAGACTATGGGATTTAGCCTAACTTAGAGGTATTGTCAAACATCAAAAAGGGGAAGATTGTTAGGGCAATTTCCCTTGGTCAAGTTTGACCAATTTGACTAAGCTTGAGTCGGGATTTGAGTTTTGATGTTTGACAATATAAGGAGATTACTGGAGCAATCATCCGGTTATGGAGATGGTCAAAGGGTTGACCAGGTTGATGAAAAGACAAGTCAAGTAGGTCAGGGTTGACAGGAGACTTGACTGGGTAAGTCCTAACTGGAGGTTAGGTGTCTGGAAGTCCTAACTAGAGGTTAGGCAAATTGGAAAGTCCTAGTGGATCTAGGCAAGGGAAAGTCCTGGTGAGGAGCCGGGCAACGGGAAAGTCCTAGTGAGAAGCTAGGCAGGAGAAAGTCCTAGTGAGGAGCCAGACAATTGGAAAGTCTTAGTGATAAGCTAGGCAGGAGAAAGTCCTGGTGAGGAGCCAGGCAATTGGAAAGTCCAAGTGTGATCTTGGCAAGGGAGAAAGTCCTGGTGAGGAGTCAGACAATTGGAAAGTCCAAGTGTGATCTTGGCAAGGGAGAAAGTCCTGGTGAGGAGTCAGACAATTGGAAAGTCCAAGTGTGATCTTGGCACAGGTTGTAAGTCCAAGCATGTAGTCTTGGCAAGGTAAGTCCCAGTGTGACTTGGCAAGGAGAACCCAACAACTAGGATGAGGCCGAAGGAAGCTCTTGAAGGCAAGGCGTGAAGGATGGGGAGATATCCGAGGGACGCAAGGCTGATGGAGGAGACTAGAAGGCTAGTTCGAGGTTAGTTGGGTGTGGTGGTATAATCCGACAACTAGGATGTGGCCGAAGGAAGTTCCTGAAGGCAAGGCATGAATGATGAGAGATATCCGAGGGACGTAAGGCTGATGGAGGAGGCTAGAAAGCTAGTTCGAGGTTGGTCGGGTGTGGTTAAATACTAGGCATGGAGACCCAATAGGTCACGGTTGACCGAGAGTTAGGTTGGAGGCTTTGGACTTGAGTTTGAGTCAAGTCCAGGCTGGTCAATCGATCAGGCGATCGATTAAACCAGGGTCCAATCGACTAGTTGATCGATTGGAGTGTGCTGCGATTGTGGGAAGGCCCGATCGATCAGTCAATCGATTGAGATATGAAATCGCGAGCACAAAAGCTTTCCCAATCGATCGGGCGATCGATTGGGAGCTTCCAATCGATCAACCGATCGATTGGGTAGGGAAGTTCTCGCGCGATCACGAGAACACAGAAAGCTTCTGAATCGATCCACCGATCGATTCAGATGTTCCCAATCGATCAGTCGATCGATTGGGAAGTGACCGTTGCGCAGGATGCAGGTGATGGATAGCTGAGATGGAGCAGTGTTGACGTTGCAATCGATTGGAGATGAATTGGATCGATTGGGAGCACTGTTTAAAGCCTGGGCAGAGCGTTTTCTCCGCAGTTCTTTGCAAGCTTTCTCCTACGATTTCTCAGCGAGCTTCTCTGACTTTCACCGCCAGTTCTTGAAGGCACTTGAGTGTGTTCTCTCAAGGTTCAAGAGGCAACAACAAGCACAAGTAAGTAAGAAGAGAGTGTCTTTACGTGTATTTGTATTTCTTCTTCTTGTATTCGTGTTTGTATTGTGTGTGAGTTTGTACGAGGTTTCTCCGCCTCCGGCTACGACCGAGAGGAGTGTTTCATAGTGGAGATAGTGTGTCGTGTGTGGATCCTTGGATTAGTCACCTCTTCTTGAGGTGGATACCAAGTAAATCTACGTGTTAGCGTTGTGTGAGTCTTGCACTTTATTTCCGCTGCATATCATCATCAAGATAAAGCAAACCGACGAACACGCGAGGAGCCGCTATTCATCCCCCTCTAGCGGACACAAAGGTCCCTACACTTAGGTCCTAGAGAGAGGTAACCCTAGGTTATGGAAAGTTTTAACTGTGGTTAGGCAACGAAGTCCTGGTCTGAAGGGCTGGGAGAAGTCTTGACAAGTCAAGGACTTTGGGTGAAATCCTTGAGTCGAGGACTCTAGGTGAAAATCCTAGTAGTCGTGGACCAGGTGAAAGTCTAGATGGGTTGTGGAGTGGACGTTCAGCATGAAGTCCTGGAGTCTCAAATGCTAACCAAAAGTCCAGACTGTCTTAAGGACCGATCTGGAAAAAGGTAATTTCTCTTGAGAAGAGTAGGTGAGGACATGTTCCCCGAAGAGGGAACAGTAGGCGTCGATCCGACCTAAATTTCAGCGAAACTCAAAGTCAAGATCGGATAGTCCGAAAACTATCAAAACTTATATTTCATTATATATTATTGCCCGAACTAACCTTTTTTTATAGGAAAATGAAGTAGCAAAATGAGAGGGTCAGGGCACCCGGAGTTGGTTCGGGCGCCTGGGAAGATTCCACCCGGGCAAGGCGTCTGGGCAAGCGCCTTCACGGTCCGGGCCCCCAAAGCTAGTCTAGGCACCCGGACTGCCAAATTTCATTTGTTAGCCAAGCTGGAGAGTGCTGATTGGATGAGCCTACATCACGTTCCAAGCCCCCGCAAGGGATCCAAGTAGTCGGAACAACCTATAAAAGTAGCATTCGACCAACACCTCATATACAATATTCCAAGCAACTTTCGCTTCTTCGTGTTACTGTGAAAACACTTCCTCAACGCTCAAAAGCTGCCCCGACGACCACCACATTGAAGATTTGAATTTTTGAGTCGTTGATATTCTTTAATTTTTCTAATTACTTGTAATCATTTAAAATTGTACTTATACTCTTTACAATTGATTAGTGATTGCCAACGAAAGCACTTTCACGTGCGGGCCTTGGAGTAGGAGTCGTCACAGGCTCCGAACCAAGTAAATCCTAGTGTTTGTTATTATTTGTTGTGTCTTTCTTTTCGCTACCTTTACTCTTTCGATTGTTTTTAAACGAACGTGAAAGCTACAAGCGCTATTCACCCCCTCTAGCGTAACGATCCTACAAATAGCATGCAAGTTAGAATTAAAACTAATCTTTTGTTTTCCTCTTTAGCAAAGACAACACGCGTTAGTTAGTCAAAAATAATAATAGCATAAACAAAATAAAGAAGAGGCAGAATTTACTTAGTTTGTAATCAAGAAGGTTGCTAATGCAATGTAAAGCTCCACTAAAGATGTCCTTTTGACAAGGCGAAGCAGCCTCTTACAATGATGAAAGTTCAAACTTTAAAACACAAATAGAATTCGAGTATAGAGTGTGTTGTTTACAAGTGTTATATGAACTAAAAGGACCAGGACTCAATTTATAGCCCACTAGTCATTTGATGACGTAACAAATTTTGGGCACCTAGACCAAGTCCGAGCGCCTCCACTAGTCGCCTTAATCCACTTCCCAACAACTTCGTGATAAACTCCTTATCGGTACCCGGGCGCCTGGACTGGTCCAGGCGCTTGGAGGCTGCTGATGTGGACTCCAAATTTGATCCTTGCTGTAACGACTCGACGAGGGGCCTATCCTTGGCCCAAGCTTGTCCGGGCGCTTGGAGTTAGGGCGCTTGGAGTCCGGGCACCTGGACTTGGTCCAAGCGCCCGACAGCTTCTCTGGTCTCTTGGGTGATTCTCCGGCCATACAGAGTTGAGCTCACTTGAACCCAACTCCGGCCTTCTCCTTGAGCTAACTTCCTCCCCGGCTTCTCATCTCTCAGAAGTGTCGCATGCTTCCTTCTCATCCTTTAATGTACTCTTCAGCAGCTTTTCATCTCTTATATGCACCGAGCCCGTCGATTTACTTCTTGTGTCATTCTTCTGGTCCGTTGCATCTTCCGTTCGACTTCCTGTGTTCATAGTCTCTGCCCACTTAAACATAAGGTATCAAAAAAATACAGAGTCTAACTTAACCTGGCTGATCACATCAAAACCAACCCAAGATACTTACAAAAATCACTGTCGGTTAGGCTGCCAGATGTCGATGTCACCTCGAGTGGCGTTATCACGATTTTCTTCTTCTCGAGTCGATTGACACTACGGCTCAGTAGGACTTGAGCTGGGAATTGGTTGTTTTGTTGATGGGATCGCTGTTGGTTCCGGTCGACATTACCAGGGCCTCTCCCCAGCGGTTAACTCAGTCATTGATAACGCTGATTGTTGGGAGATAGTGAACGCTGGGAAACCCTTGGTTGGTTACTCGGCACATCTCCAGGTTATACTGGTAATAGTCTTCAGTATTGTGGGTTCCCAATAGATAATAAGTGCAGAATGGTGGAGTCCATCAGTGGAGCTCAGGGAATCACATCCACTCAACTTCCATATGGTGAACTGCATTCGGCCTCTGCTTGTGTGATGTGATGGATGGCCCGATTAGGGTCCTTTGTGTGGTAGAGGAGGGAGAGGGGTTCAATGCTCTAGGACGGAAACAGGAGCAGACGTGGTCACCTCCTTCTTCCAAGCAGGTTGTACCTCCGCCACATTTATGTACTTGGTTGTCCTTCCTAGCAGATGGTCAAAATCCCTAGGCGGCTTCTTGATCAGCAATTGGAAGAAATCCCTATGATTTATCAGCCCCTAGGAGAAGACACTTACTAGAATCTTCGGGGTGGCCGAAGAGACGTCCATGGCCACTTGGTTAAACCATTTAATATATGCCCTCAGCGCCTCCTTGATCCATTATTTGAGGAAGAATAGGCTTAGCATGGTCTTATGGTATCATTGGCTACTAGCGAAGTAGTGGAGGAATGTCTTACAGAAATCCTTAAAGCAGAAAATGGAGTCAGCTAGAAGTCGATTGAACCATCTCTGCGCTGAGCTTGAAAGAGTAGTTAAGAACACTCGACACTTAACACCATCCATATATTGATGAAGGATAGCAACATTCTCGAACTTGAGCATATGGTCTTCTGGATTGATCGCTCCTCCATATTACCCAATCATTAAGGATCGGAAATGACTCGACAGTTTGTCTTCTAATATTTCCTAGGAGAATGACGTGCTTATCTGCTAGGGGAGCCATTGGCGACAGGAGCCTTCCCCTTCTGCGGATCTCGAGCAAATGGGTTTCCTGAGGATGATCCTTGGGGCCTTTTTGCATGACACATGTCATCAAGGGGTGTAATTGGAGATCGTGGCACAAAAGGAAATCCACTCGGCGGTACAGGTACCTAATTAAAACTGACCTGCGGAGGGATCGGGGGAAACTCCAATGTTCATTTTGCCTTGGTCCTCCACTCGGTGTGAGGTTTTGTCACTGAGAATGTCAGGTCGTTTGGCAAAGGATGCCCGATGGCTTGTTGTTGTTGTTGCAACTGTTGGATCGAAAAGAATTTAGATATCTCCACAATGACATGATATTGTCCACTTTGGGCCTAAGCCCTCATAGTTTTGCTCTTGGGCTCTACCCAAAAGGCCTCATACCAATGGAGATATCTTTCTCTTATAAACCCATGATCTTTCCCATGTGTTTTCAATGTGGGACTATGTTTGCAACCTTGCAACCCCAACAATCCCCCCTCAAACAAAGGACCACAGGCTTCCCACGTCCGATCCTCGACCCACCAGGTCTTCCAGCCCCTCGATCCACCCGACCTACTAGGACTTCCTTACCTAGTCGCAACTAGGACTTCCTGCCTGGTGCTGGTCCTCTTGATCCAAACATAGGAGCCCCTACTTTCTTTGTTCGAGGTCAATATTGTACCCACATGGCTCAATCAGACCATAGCTTTTGTGCACAGTCAGCGGTTAAACCTTTTGGCAGTCCAGACTCTGATACCAATTGTTGGATCGAAAAAAATTTAGATATCTCCACAATGACATGATATTGTTCACTTTGGGCCTAAGCCCTCATGGTTTTGCTCTTGGGCTCTACCCAAAAGGCCTCATACCAATGGAGATATCTTTCTCTTATAAACTCATGATCTTTCCCATGTGTTTTCAATGTGGGACTATGTTTGCAACCTTGCAACCCCAACAGCAACAACCTTTGTGCTTGTGCGACCACGAGCAACTCCAGGTTCTCTTGTGACAAAGTAATAGTTGTAAATCATCCAGCTTCTTCCATCTTCATGTTCCAAATTTAGGCAAAGTTCTCATATATGATACCAAATTTGATCCTATCTAACTAGGGGAATATGGCACGCTGGTTATAGGGTGTTGATGTTGACCATGAGAAGACTCCAAAAAATAGGGACGTAGCATAGCTATTAGACCCGTGTACCACAGAGAAGAGCTAGGGCAAAAAATGTCAGTCATGGGCCAGGGAGAGGTCCCCGGTGCAGGAACTCCGATGCTCAAGTTAGGCAAATAGTGGTAGAGAAGATAAAGAATAGTGATGAAGAAGAATGAACTCTACTAATGAAGCCTAAAAAAAAAAAATAGATCCGCTATCTTAGCGGCCCCCTAGTGTCGGCCCCATGAATATGGAGGGAGGTTTATGCAGGTACACAGGTCATAGACGCATGGCGAGATAAACCCCAGGTCATTAGTTCCTAAGAATCGACCTCTGGCCATTACGCCAGAGATACCATGCGTCCACCGTCTGTGCTAAGCCCTAGGGGCACTAATGAAGCCTCAAGTACCTACGTATGTAGGTGAATACCCCTTATATAGTAATACTTTTACTCTCTGCATGAATCTCAATGCATTACCAAAATAGAAACCAACAATTATGACATTTTGACACCTTTCCTAGAATAAGCTTGCAATTTCTACACTTTGCAAGGTAGAAGCTTCTTGTGTACAACTTGCATAGGGAATATTCCTTTAATTATCTAACAACAGTTATGTAAGATGCCAAAAAGAAATATTAGGCCGTTGATCTAAGAGACCCTTAGTGCGCTTTGCTAGTAGGCCAGCTGAGTTCTCTTTAATGTCCATTTGGGTCTTGTTCTCGAACGGGTCAGGTTAGCTAAGCAATGCTGAGAATCCCAAGGACTTGACTCAGGATTCCGTTGAGCCGGACAAACTCGGGATCCGATCTGAAAAAAGGTCTGATTGGGGACCCTTCTGAAGACTTGGCTTAGGATTCCGTCAAACCAGACGAACTCAGGATCCGATCAAGAAAAAGATTCGATTGGCGGCCCTTCTTAAAACTCTGCTAAGAACTCTACTTAGGATTCTATCGAGTCGGATCGACTTGAGAATTCAATCAAACTAGAGCTTCGATCAACCAAAATATTTGGCCAAATCACACGTCCATACTAATCTCGAGTATTTACTAAACCTTAACTTTAACTATCATGTTTGATCCTATCCGAGTGATGAGTAGATGGACGCTGGGAACGTGGCGCTCTCCTCTGGCTCCGCCTGGTGATGTGGATCTCCGCCGAACCTGCAAAGAAGCCGAGCCGTGAGGAGTTTCCCGGTGACGGCCCTCCGACGCTCAAGTCAGGCCAACGGTAAGGAAAAAATGGTGTTGAGAATCAGAGATTGCATACCTCCCTCGGTGAAGTCTGGGGGCTATTATATAGAGCTCTAGGGAGGCTTGTGCACTCCCATTGAGGCTTACACGTGTACCTTACCTTACCTAGGTATGGGCTTGCCAGCAGAGCATGTCTGACACCATACTGCTACAGTCCAAGCATCTCTTTGATGGGACGGCAGACCCTTCCGTCGTAGGATTCTACGTATGGCCTGGTTGTAGAACATGCCTGTTGTCAGTGACAGGGATTTTTGAAGATGATGCTCCAACTGTTCCATTTGCCGTTTGGTATCCTCTCTCCGCGCCTAGTGTCCAGCTGTTTAGCCAGCACATTACTCCCGTCCGGGCGTAGGTATTGGTCCGACCGGGAAGATTCCCAGTCGCGTGCTCGGACGAGCTTATTCCCGCCCATGCTGCTTTATGCCTTGGCCGAGCGGACTACCCGCTCGGCCCGACTACCCTTTTTACCTTGAGCGTCGGAAACCGGACTCCTGTCAGTGGGGTTATTGATTTCGCTTGGACTCGCTAGGTCGGTCGGCCTGTTAACCCTACTCCTATCCGATCGGTCAGACCTTAGGTTGACCATTTTGCCTTTTGACCTCCACGTGGCGTTGACTTCCCTCCAGAGGGGGTCCCCCGACCTTACTGCCGGATCACTTGTCTCCCCTTCAAGTCTAGTCGAAGGAGGCGCATAGTCCGACTGACTGGACGCCCGTAGTGCCGAGCGGCGCATCCAAGAAACCATCCTCCTCTCGGCCCGTGTGGAGGTAGCTACGGCCTCAGTCAACGCCACCCTCCCTCGGATCTCCTCAGAATTTGCGCCAATCTCCGTCATTAAGGCCGAGCACGCGCTCATTAAATGCACTCCAGTAGCCAAATGCCACGTGGCGCTGCTGCCGTCATCGTACGGCGATGGCGTGGTGTACGACGAGACTAAGGCGGTTTAAAATGGACGACCCGATGCGTGCTTTGGTTCTCGTGACCTGCATCCGACGATGGTGTAAAGCCCGAAAAATTCCCGAATTTATTTTAGAAATATCCTACGATTTCTCTAGATTTTTAGGATATTTTTACATAATTTTTGGAGTACAGGAAGTAGCAAAAAAAAAAAAATAATAAATAAGTCGCAAAATAGCTTAGGCGGGAATCGAACCCGAGACCTATGGGTTAAGGGATAATGCTAGTAACCAGTTGAACCCAGCAGGGCCGTGCTGAAAGAGAAGGGAAACATTTATATTTATATTTGTTTTGGGCCTAGTTACCCACTTAATATAAATATAAACTTAAGTAGGTTTTGGTTTATTTTTGGGTTCGGCAATCTCTCAACCCTCACCACCGAAACCTCACCGCCACTTCTTCCCCTCTTCCTCACGCACGGCACACCAAGCAAAGGGTCAAGGGAACATCTTCCGGCGACGACTCCAACACGAAAAAGGTTCTTCTTCGCGAGAGGAACGCGAGGACATAAGCGGTTCGTCGAACGGAGCAGTTTTCCGGAAAACCTAGCGGTTAGAATCGTAAGAAAACCTTGCGATTGAGGTAAGAAACCCCTCACCTGCAATATAATTGCTCTCGCTTGTTAGTTTTGGCATTAGTTCAGTAGTTTTAGGGTGTGCTTTTAGTGCACACCAAGCATTCGGTAGAATGCCCAGTTCAGAAGGATGCACCAGTAGGCGTCCTAACAGCACGTAAAATGTATTAGAAACATTTTATTCAGCTTATTATCAGTTATTACAGCTAAATTGATCAGATATTCATTGGGTGGGCTCCCACAGTAGCCTCTAGGTTCAGATAACCTAGAACAGCAAAGTAAAATAAAACAGTATTCAGTATTTTACTTTTATTCAGTTGGCACTGTATTTGGATCAGATATCCATGGGCTGGACTCCCACAGTCGTCCCTAGGTTCAGATAACCTAGACTAATTCGGAACTTGCAAACCCGGATCTCGTAGGGATCGCGCACAGCAAGTACAGATGCTGGGCCCCAAAGAGCATGTTTAGTATTTTCATCTATTATATGTATAGTTTTCAAATTTGAAACCAGTGATGAGAACACTAATTTAGCTTTCAGTTCAGTTCAGGTTCAGTTTACATGATTTGAGTTCATGTACAGATTTAGATATATGCATGACTAGTTCAGTTTCATGCTCAGCTTATAAGTATGTCATGTTCAGTTTAAAGCATGTTCAATCTATATGCTATGCCATGTTTCAGTTCCAGTTTAGGCTTTTGTATGCCATGCCATGTTGCCATGCTCAGTTCAGTTTTCAAATAGCATGTTTTAAAAGTCATGAAATGCATCGTTGCATGTTTTTGTGAGGTAGATGGTTTCTTACTAAGCTTAAAGCTTACAGATACTATTTTCCTTATACTGCAGATATAGGAAAAAAGAAAATGGATTAGCAGTGGAGGCTGGAGGTCAATGCAGATGAGGATGTGTGTGGAAGGAACTGGAATAAAAGACCCTCTAGGGATTTAGCATTTACCTTAACACTTTTCAGTTATTTGATTTAGTTTCATGTTTTAAGCAATTAGAACTTTTAGAAATTCATACCTTCATGCACTTTAAGTTGTTAAAATGTCGTGAACCAGTAAACCTTGCTTTAGCTTAAGTTTAGAATTGTTACTACATGTTGCTAGAATGTTTATTATGCATTAGATAGTGGTAGTGTGAGGTTTTGGCACGAATCAGTGCTGGAAATCAGGGATTCTGATTTCGTTTCAGATTATCAGAACCTGGATCGGTCAGCAGACCGATCCAGTGCCATTCCTTCTCCTGGATCGGTCAGCCGACCGATCCAGATAGATACAGTAGCCTACTGTATCTCCCTGGATCGGTCAGCCGACCGACCCAGCATCGAACAGAAGACAACCCAGCGTTTCCAGGTGCCTGGGTCGGTCTGCAGACCGATCCAGACACACCTGGATCGGTCTGCCGACCGATCCAACCTCTGCTGGATCGATCCGCAGACCGATCCAGCGGGGTACAGAATCGCGGTAAGTTTGATCGATTCGCGGATCGATCAATAGCTAGCTGGGAAGTTAGATTTGAGTTCCTAGCTCAGATGGGAGGTCAAGTATCCTCCTTAGCACATGTACACCAACCGGAAGGGGCCCTGAATCCTTCCTTATAACAGCATGGGTGTGTCAGTTGTCAGATCAACAGAGTCAGTTAGTGAAATTTTTATTTTACCCAGTTTTCCGCACAGTACGGCATAGTAGCTTCAGTAGTTAATGTAGCGATCCGGCTCACAGCTTAGTACCCAGGAGTCGGGTCGTTACAGAGTGGTATCAGAGCAAGTTCCTTACTTCCTACACACGCATCAGCATTGTGCCTACAGCTTCCAAGTAAGAACATCTCTCACCTAGTTTTGTTTTCAGCTTTCATATCAGTTATATGTGCTTCATGTTTGCTCTCATGTTGGTAGTTAATTAATTCATGTTTACAGTAATAGTATTTAATATGTTACCAGTAGTTAACTATAACATGATAGCCTAGTTATATATATGTGTTCTCTGCTATTTAGAAAATGGTACGAGGACGTCCAGCTAAGAAAGCATCAGCGGCTGAGCCCCAGCATGAGGCAGGCAGTTCAGTGCCTCCCCCAGACCTTACAGCATTAGTGGCTCAGCTACAACAGCAGTTAGCTGAACAGCAGCAGGAGATAGCCTCCTTAAAGGCTAACCAGCAGACTACTCCCCCAATCACTCCAGTACCGAATCTCACGACTCCAGTAATCACAGAGGTTGTACCAGCTCAGCCTGCAGTACCAGTCCCAGTAGCCCCAGTAGCAGGGGCTAAGAGAGAAGCTTACCTTATCCAGTGGCAGAGAATTAAGCCCGAGAACTTCTCAGGCACCAGCGAACCATGGAATGCTCAGGCATGGTTTAAAACACTGGAAAGCACGATGGAGCTTCTAGACTGGCCAGAGCACGAAAAGGTGAAGTGTGCCTCCTTCTGTTTAACAGGAGACGCACGCATGTGGTGGGAGCGGATTAAATTGAAGTGGCCAGTAAATCAGATGACATGGGCCAACTTCGAGAAAGAATTCTTCGAGGAATTCTTTCACATGCAAGTCACGAACCGACACTATGACGAGTTTACAGAGTTTCGTCAGGCAACCTATCAGTTCAGGAGGCCGTGAAGAAATTCAACAGGTTGGCCCGTCTATGTCCAGAACTAGTCAGCTCAGAGAAGGAGCGACTACGGTTGATGCTGAAGATGCTCAGACCAGAGATCGCAATGAATGTGGCTGGTGGCGTTCATAGGCCACAAACCACAGAGGAGCTAGTGAGTAGTGCTCTGATCACCGAGCACTATCAGCACAGCATCACCCAGTAGAAGCAGGTTTTCACAGAGCCCAAGGGGCTCAGGTACTAAGCGAAACAACAGGACATAGCTCCAACTGGAAAGGGAAACGTAAGGCAAGCAGTGACCCAAAAGAGGACCAGCTGGAAAACATTCCAGACATCCCAAGTGTGCTACTTGTGGGAAACATCATCCAGGAGTTTGCCGCAAGGGCACGCGAGGTTGTTTTGAATGTGGATGGAAGGGCACATGGCTAAGCAAAGGTTCGAACAAGAATGCCTTCCTCACCTCACCGACATAAAGATGGAGCTCACCAAAGACAAATACACCGGATGTATGTCGCCTTAGATGATCCATGATCGTCAGGCATTAGAAGCCCCACAGCCTATCCCGAATGTCGATTTTCTCATCGACCGCAGAGGACGAATAAATGCCTCGGCTTGTCACAGTCGATCAAGATTTTACAAAGATAATGCAACTGCCTTATTCGATACTCGGGCAACCCACTCTTATGTATCCGTGGCATTTGCCGAGAAATTAGCAACACCTCCAGAGGTACTCAATAGTCGGTTTCAACACTACCCTCGGGAGACATTATGGCATCTACACACTGGGCCAGTCATTATAGCAGACAGAGAACTTTTGGTGATCCGATAGTGCTAGAAATGATCGACTACGATGTCATCTTCGGAATGGATTTTTCGATCAGATACGGTGCTTCTATAGAGTGTCAAAAAGTCATATTCCAACCTGAAGCAGAACAGTTTGAGTACATGGGAAAACCAAAGAGAAAAGCCTGAAGTTTCTCTCAGCACCGAAAGCCCAGACTAATGGATTCAGATGCATGGGATCTTTAGCAAATGTAGTCAACACCACCAGACAAGAACCAACACCATCGAGGTTCGAGTCGCTTCAGGACTACCCAGCCTTCCCGAAGAGCTACTAGGCTTAGCACCGACATGGAGATTGAATTTGAGATAGAGCTCATTCCCAAGACAAATCCAATTTCCAAGGCACCGTACCGCATGGCTCCAGAAGAAATCAAGGAACTTCAGGAGCAATTGACAAGGGTTTCATACGCCCTAGTCACTCACCATGGGGAGCACCTATGTTGTTCGTGAAGAAGAAGGATGGAAGCATGCGCCTATGCATAGACTACCGTGCCTTAAACCAGGTCACAATTAAAAACAGGTACCCTCTCCCCAGGATAGATGACCTGTTTGATCAGCTAAAGGGAGCCACAGTGTTCTCTAAAATTGACCTCAGATCAGGATATCACCAGGTTAGAGTCAAGAAAGGTGATATATCTAAAACAGCTTTCAGGACCAGATACGGACATTATGAGTTCGTAGTCATGCCTTTCGGCGTGACAAATGCTCCAGCTACTTTCATGGACCTCATGAACAGAGTATTCAGAGAATACTTAGACAAGTTTGTCATCGTGTTCATCGATGACATTCTTATCTATTCAGGCACTCAGGAGGACCATGCAGAGCATCTGAAGAAAGTTTTGCAGATCCTTCAGCAGAACCAGCTGTACGCCAAATTCACGAAATTTGAATTTTGGCTAGACCAGGTAGCCTTTCTCGGTCACATCATCTCCAAGGATGGTGTTATGGTAGATCCCAGCAAGATAGAAGCAGTAAATAACTGGAAGAGACCCAGGAACGCCAGTGAAATCAGAAGCTTTCTGGGATTAGCAGGCTACTACAGGAAATTCGTAGAGGACTTCTCCAGGATAACCTCCCCACTGACAGCTCTCACCAGGAAGAACAAGAAATTTCAATGGACAAAGGACTGCGAGAACAGCTTCAGCGAACTAAAACGGAGATTGACCAGTGCTCCTATTTTAGCTATACCAGAAAACACAGACAGCTTCGACATCTACAGTGACGCCTCTAAATTGGGATTAGGAGCAGTACTGATGCAGCAGGACAAGGTGATCGCCTATGCCTCCAGACAACTCAAGGATTATGAGAGGAACTATCCTACTCACGACCTTGAGCTTGCAGCAGTGGTGTTCGCTCTCAAGATTTGGAGACATTATTTGTACGGAGCTCAGTGCAGAGTGTATACAGATCATCAAAGTCTGAAGTATTTCTTTACTCAGAAGGATCTGAATATGCGACAGCGCAGATGGTTAGAGCTGGTCAAGGATTATGACATAAATATCCTCTACCATCCAGGGAAAGCTAATAAGGTAGCAGACGCACTCAGCAGGAAGTCCAGTGCTACCTTATTATCTTTAGCAGCTATGTCACCACCCCTAAGGAAGGAGATTACAGCTTTTAGTCTCGAGCTTATAGTCAGGTAGCTTTCCGCTATGTCCTTAGCATCTACCTTGCTTGATGATATCCAGACCGCAGAGCATGATCCCGAAATCAGAAAATCAAGCAAGGGTTAGCGTAATCGAAAGTGGAGAGTTGAGTGTCCGCTGGGTAGTGTACTGTGGTGATGACTTTGTGTTCCGGATCGGGAGGAACTACGAAACAGATTCTAGACGAGGCTCACAGACTCCTACGCGATGCATCCTGGTTCCACCAAATGTATCGGGATCTAAAGAAACGATTTTGATGGCCTGGATGAAGCGAGATATCGCCAGACACGCCAGCATCTGCCTAACCCTGTCAGAGGGTTAAGGCAGAACATCAGCGACCAGGAGGAGTTCTGCAGCCGATTCAGATTCCAGAATGGAAGTGGGAGGATATCTCTATGGACTTCATAGTGGGATTACCCCGAACCACGAATGGTTTTGATGCCATCTGGGTAATAGTCGACAGGTTGACTAAATCAGCCCACTTCTTAGCTATCAAAATATCCTATTCCATGGAGCAGCTAGCTCAGTTGTATCTCAAGGAGATTGTCAGGCTGCATGGAGTCCCACGAACCATTATATCAGACAGAGACAGCAGATTTACATCACACTTCTGGAAGTGTGTACAGTCAGCTATGGGCACCCAGTTAAAATTCAGCACAACCTTCCATCCTCAGACAGACGATCAGACGGAGCGAGTAAATCAGGTACTCGAAGATATGCTTCGGGCTTGTGCCCTAGATTTAAGGGAAGTTGGTGCAAATATCTGAGTTTAATAGAATTTGCATACAACAACAGTTATCAGGCCACTATCGGCATGGCACCTTATGAGGCACTCTATGGGCGGAGGTGCAGATCACCAATCTGCTGGTATGAGAGTGGTGAACAGAAGGAACTAGTGCTTCAGACAGATCTAGTAGCAGATACCGCAGCAGCCATACAGCAGATTCGCCAGAGGATAGAGACAGCACAGAGCCGTCAGAAGAGCTATGCTGATACACGACGCAGACCCCTAGAGTTTTCAGTTGGGGATACAGTTTTCCTCAGAGTAGCTCCCATGAAGGGAGTCATGTGCTTTGGGAAGAAGGGCAAGCTAGTTCCCAGATATGTGGGACCATACCTTATCACGAAGAGAGTGGGCAAGGTAGCATATGAGCTAGAGCTACCTCAGGAGATGTCAGCTGTCCACAACGTATTTCATGTCTCCATGCTGAAGAAGCATATTCCAGACGCCACCCAGGTGATTGAGCCCCAGTTGGTACAGGTCCGTGATGATCTCAGCTATGACAGTCGGCCTATTCAGATAATAGACCGAGCAGTAAAGAAATTACGGAACAAGGAAGTACCATTAGTCAAAGTCAGCTGGTAAAATCACACAGCAGCAGAGGCGACTTGGGAGACAGAGGCCAGCATGAGACAGAAGTACCCAGAATTGTTTTAAGTTCGGGGACGAACTTTTTATAAGGTATGAGGGATTGTAAAGCCCGAAAAATTCCCGAATTTATTTTAGAAATATCCTACGATTTCTCTAGATTTTTAGGATATTTTTACATAATTTTTGGAGTACCGGAAGTAGCAAAAAAAAAAACAAAAAAAAAACAAATAAGTCGCAAAATAGCTTAGGCGGGAATCGAACCCGAGACCTATGGGTTAAGGGATAATGCTAGTAACCAGTTGAACCCAGCAGGGCCGTACTGAAAGAGAAGGGAAACATTTATATTTATATTTGTTTTGGGCCTAGTTACCCACTTAATATAAATATAAACTTAAGTAGGTTTTGGTTTATTTTTGGGTTCGGCAATCTCTCAACCCTCACCGCCGAAACCTCACCGCCGCTTCTTCCCCTCTTCCTCACGCACGGCACACCAAGCCAAGGGTCAAGGGAACATCTTCCGGCGACGACTCCAACACGAAAAAGGTTCTTCTTCGCGAGAGGAACGCGAGGACATAAGCGGTTCGTCGAACGGAGCAGTTTTTCGGAAAATCTAGCGGTTAGAATAGTAAGAAAACCTTGCGATTGAGGTAAGAAACCCCTCACCTGCAGTATAATTGCTCTCGCTAGTTAGTTTTGGCATTAGTTCAGTAGTTCTACAGTTTTCAGTTTTAGGGTGTGCTTTTAGTGCACACCAAGCATTCGGTAGAATGCCCAGTTCAGCAGTAGGCGTCCTAACAGCACGTAAAATGTATTAGAAACATTTTATTCAGCTTATTATCAGTTATTACAGCTAAATGGATCAGATATCCATTGGGTGGGCTCCCACAGTAGCCTCTAGGTTCAGATAACCTTGCTCTAGGTTCAGATAACCTAGAACAGCAAAGTAAAATAAAACAGTATTCAGTATTTTACTTTTATTCAGTTGGCACTGTATTTGGATCAGATATCCATGGGCACAGTCGTCCCTAGGTTCGGATAACCTAGTAACCCTATTGGATTCGAACTTGCAATCCGGGTCTCGAGGGATCAGCAAGTACAGATGTTGGGCCCAAACAGATGTTTAGTATTTTCATCTATTATATGTATAGTTTTCAAATTTGAAACCAGTGATGAGAACACTAATTTAGCTTTCAGTTCAGTTCAGGTTCAGTTTACATTATTTGAGTTCATGTACAGATTTAGATATATGCATGACTAGTTCAGTTTCATGCTCAGCTTATAAGTATGCCATGTTCAGTTTAAAGCATGTTCAATCTATATGCTATGCCATGTTTCAGTTCCAGTTTAGTTGTTTGTATGCCATGTTGCCATGCTCAGTTCAGTTTTCAAATAGCATGTTTTAAAAGTCATGAAATGCATCGTTGCATGTTTTTGTGAGGTAGATGGTTTCTTACTAAGCTTAAAGCTTACAGATACTATTTTCCTTATACTGCAGATATAGGAAAAAGGAAAATGGATTAGCAGTGGAGGCTGGAGGTCAATGCAGATGAGGATGTGTGTGGAAGGAACTGGAATAAAAGACCCTCTGGGGATTTAGCATTTACCTTAGCACTTTTCAGTTATTTGATTTAGTTTCATGTTTTAAGCAATTAGAACTTTTAGAAATTCATACCTTCATGCACTTTAAGTTGTTAAAATGCCGTGAACCAGTAAACCTTGCTTTAGCTTAAGTTTAGAATTGTTACTACATGTTGCTAGAATGTTTATTATGCATTAGATAGTGGTAGTGTGAGGTTTTGGCACGAATCAGTGCTGGAAATCAGGGATTCTGATTTCGTTTCAGATTATCAGAACCTGGATCGGTCAGCAGACCGATCCAGTGCCATTCCTTCTCCTGGATCGGTCAGCCGACCGATCCAGATGGATACAGTAGCCTACTGTATCTCCCTGGATCGGTCAGCCGACCGACCCAGCATCGAACAGAAGGCAACCCAGCGTTTCCAGGTGCCTGGGTCGGTCTGCAGACCGATCCAGACACACCTGGATCGGTCTGCCGACCAATCCAGCCTCTGCTGGATCGATCCGCAGACCGATCCAGCGGGGTACAGAATCGCGGTAAGTTTGATCGATCCGCGGATCGATCAATAGCTAGCTGGGAAGTTAGATTTGAGTTCCTAGCTCAGATGGGAGGTCAAGTATCCTCCTTAGCACATGTACACCAACCGGAAGGGGCCCTGAATCCTTCCTTATAACAGCATGGGTGTGTCAGTTGTCAGATCAACAGAGTCAGTTAGTGAAATTTTTATTTTACCCAGTTTTCCGCACAGTACGGCATAGTAGCTTCAGTAGTTAATGTAGCGATCCGGCTCACAGCTTAGTACCCAGGAGTCGGGTCGTTACAGGTGGAGGCCGCTCGGGCTCAACCCTATAAAGCCTTTGCCTTCTTCCCCCCCCCCCCCCCCCGGCGCATCTGTGCCTTCTCGTGCTCCACAGCTTCCTCTGGCGTTTCAGCATTCCGGCGATCCCGCTTTTCCATTTCCGGCGATCTCCAGCCTCCTCCTTTCGATCCTCAGCTTCTTTGTATGGTCCTTACCCCTTCCTTCTCTGTTATCCTCGTGTTTTTTGCCGAGTTCTCGCTCTTTGGTCACTGTATTGTTTGTCATCTTCTTCCTTCTATCATTCGCCTTTCCTCGCCTTTTGTGGTTTCGCCCGTTCGGACAATGGCCAGTTCCTCTCAGCCCCCGGATCTAGCTCTCGGCCCATGGTATACTACCATGGAGTCGCGGTTCGATCGGCGCGACGCCGAGGTTTTATTTAATGATTGTGCTATCCCATCCGATTTTGAACTTGTTTTACCCTCACCCTCCGCTCGGCCGAACAAATCGCCGCGCGGAGGTATCTGTTTTTTCCGCGACCAATTCGTGGCCGGTCTGCGGTTCCCTCTTCATCCCTTCATCGTGGATGTCTGTAACTTTTTGGCATTCCGCTCGGAAACTTAGTTCTCAATACTTTCCACTTTCTTTGCAGTGTTGTGGTGTTATTCAAGATACATCGCATTCCTCTCCGACCGGAGATCTTTTATTATTTTTATTATCCCAAACAGTCCGAACCGGGTACTTATATGTTCCAAGCCCGGCCCGACTTTGTCTTTTTTGATAAACTTCCTTCCTCCAATAAACACTGGAGGGAGTATTACTTCTATCTTCGTCTCCCCGAGCGGGCTCCCTTCTTAACCAAATGGCAGGTCGGACCGCCCACTTCTCCCGAGCTAAAGTGGTTCAATACCCGACCGGATTATCTTCAGGCCGCGAACCTGCTGGCCGGTCTGAAGCTCAACATAAATAAATTTCTGCCTGAAGGCATGCTATACATATTTGGTCTGAGTCCGATCCGGACCCCCCTTCCGAGCAGCTTCGGTTGGACGTTTGCCTTGATTGCTAACTGATTTTCTTCCTTTTCCTTTTCAGCGAACGTTGTTATGGAGTCGGTAATGGCCGGTATCTTGAAGAGGAAAGCCGAGGCGCTCGAGGCGGCAGCCGCCAAAGAGATGAAGCAACTGGGCAACTCCGGTCGGCTCTCACGAGGATGAGAGCGAGACGAACGCGGAGGAGTCAGCCGCTCAAGCCTCCCCCGTAGAGGTAACGGGAGGCAACACTTCAAATCGGGAGCCAGCTCTGCTAGAGGAAGGCTCCGGTCAGGAAGACGAGCGCCCGCTCAGGCAAAAAAGGCGTCGAACGGAGACACCGTTGCGCTCAGCTAATTCTGCCGTTCATGTATCCGAGCGGGAGGGATCCGGGTGTCGTGGGAAAACTCCAATGGTGGAGGCAGTATCTTCCGATCGGACTCCGTCTCAACTAAACCTTCTTGCCAACCCTATTGAGGCTGTGCCGGTCAGCGCTCTTCCACCTGCTCCTCGCCGGGTCCAGCGCTCGGCTATTTTGTCAAAGTTCTCCACCCCGGCCTCTGCTCCCTCCGCATCTGCTCACACGTCTCCTGGCCAGAGCCGCACCGTCAGGGCAACCTTGCACCTTCCCACCGAGGAGCTTTTGCCTGAGTCTAATCGGCCAACCGCATCCGAGCATATGATCACCATGAAGGGGCCCCTCGCCGAGATGTGGGCTGATGCTCGGGCTCGTGTTGCGATGATTCCGCTCGGTAACTTGGCCAACAGTCATATGCAGCAGGCCACTGGGGTAAGTGTGTCTTCTTTGAAGTCCTTTACGCATTCTCTCCGATCGGCTATCGATATTCCTGTTTCTGTCAGAGGTGGGTGGAGGAGATTGCTGTCTCCAATCGTCTGGCCATGGTGGACGCGGAGCTAAGGAGGCTAAAGAGCTCGGGCGGCGCTCCGTCCCAGGGTTCCTCATACGCCGAGCTGCAGAAAGAACTCAAGAAGACCCAGGATTTGTTGGAGGCGGAACGGAAGAAGACGGCCGATCAGGCCTATACTATGGCAGAACTTGAAAGACAGGCGAAGACACTCGATCGGAAAATAAGTCTTGCCACCGATCGGAAGAAGACGGCCATCGCCGATTTGGAGAAGAAAAACGTCGAGGCTCGAGGCCTGGAGCAACAGGTTAAGGAGTTGATGGAGCAGCTGGTCGGCGAGAAGGCGGCCCGGTCGGATGAGGTGACGAAGCTTGAGGCTGCCTTGCAAGAACACCAGGCAGCCGCCGATGCTTCCCGAGCGGCCCTCAAGGAATACCAGGAGGCTGAGCCAGGCCGGGTCGCCGCCTTGAGGCTGAATTACATCCGTTCGGCCGAATTCTCGGAGAAAGTCTGCGAACGGATGTACACTGCCTTTGAGCTTGCTATGACTGCCACAACAACCTACCTGAAGTCCAAGGGTCAGCTTCCCGACTCCGTCCTCATCCCGGCCCAAGACCAAGCGACGCTCCTCAGCACCATCCCAAAGGAGCTTTATGATTTCCTGGAATGAAGGCATTTTGTAACCACTCCGATCGGCCTTAACGTCCTCTAATGATATGCCATCCTCTTGCTTGCATTTTCTTTTGCTAATCAATACGCGTGTTGTCCGCTCAGCCCACCAACCACCGTCGTTCACGTTCCTCCACTTCTCCTCGTTATTCGCCTCTCATCCCGCCTCTCTTGTGTTTGAACGGGATTTTTCACGAAATATTTTGTATAGCTAGGCCGCTCGGCTGAATATATCTTGTTTCGCAAATGGGATTTTCCCTAGATTTTTACGGGGTACTCTTGGTAACCCGCCCGCTTGCACACTTGGTCAGCCGGACTCGCTTAGTTGAATACATGCATAGCTTTAACTAGAATTACCGCTAAACAGCATTACTTCCGGCCGGAGGGTTTATAGTCGTCGGTCCGACTCTCGATATTTAACGTCGGAGCTCGACGGTCTTCCGGCCGGAGGGTTTATAGTCGCCGGTCCGACTCTCGATATTTTACGTCGGAGCTCGACGGTCTTCCGGCCGGAGGGTTTATAGTCGCCGGTCCGACTCTCGATATTTAACATCGGAGCTCGACGGTCTTCCGGCCGGGGGATTTATAATCGCCGGTCCGACTCTCGATATTTAACGTCCGAGCTCGACGATCTTCCGGCCGGAGGGTTTATAGTCGCCGGTTCGACTCTCGATATTTAATGTCGGAGCTCGACGGTCTTCCGGCCGGAGGGTTTATAGTTGCCGGTTCGACTCTCGATATTTAACGTCGGAGCTCGACGGTCTTCCGGCCGGAGGGTTTATAGTCGTCGGTCCGACTCTCGATATTTAACGTCGGAGCTCGACGGTCTTCCAGCCGAAGGGTATATAGTCACCCGACCCTCTTGGCCCATTTGGCGACCTCTCATGTCGTCGACCGTCGGCCCTTATGTCGTCGGCCCATTTGACGACCTCTTGGCCGCGTCGTTACTCACTAGGACTTTCCACTGGTTTCCTCCCAGGATTCGAACTCTAAACCTCCGGGCTTAAGTATTAGAGTTTATGAATCACCGTAACCAAGTGAGATGATCTCACTTGGTTGCCAGATTCATAAACTCCAATACTTAAGCCTGGAGGTTTAGAGGGGAGTGAAGCCAGGTGAAAGTCTAGTGAGTGAAGCTAGACACAAACGACATTAGAGGTCGTCAAATGGGCCGACGACATAAGGGCCGACGGTCGACGACATGAGAGGTCGCCAAATGGGCCGCCAAATGGGCCAAGAGGGTTGGGTCGTTACAATAGTCGCTGGTCCGACTCTCGATATTTAACGTCGGAGCTCGACGGTCTTCAGGCCGGAGGGTTTATAGTCACCAGTCCGACTCTCGATATTTAACGTCAGAGCTCGACGGTCTTCCGATTCAACTGACGATTCCCTATACTTGCGCTAATTTTCTGATTTTTTCTCCTGCATTTCAAGTATACAGCCGAACGGAAAGTATACAGCATACATTACATTTGCGCACCTTTCACCCCGCCCGGTAAGGCTGGAGGTGGTTCGCGCTCCATGGTCGGTCCAGTTGTCGTCCGTCTTCATCCTCCAGATAATAGGCACCCGAGTGGAGTTTTTCGACGACTCTGAAGGGTCCTGCCCAGGGAGCTTCGAGCTTGCCCACATCTCCGACTGGCTTCAATTTTTTCCACACCAGATCGCCGACCTGGAATGCTCTCGGGATCACACAGCGGTTGTAGTTCTGCTTCATCCTTTGCCTGTATGCCATCAGTCGGACGTTGGCTTTGGCTCGCTCCTCGTCGATCAGGTCCAATTCCAGCTGCCTTCGCTCGGCGTTGCCCTCGTCGTAGTTCTGTATTCGAATGGACTCCACATTGACTTCCACGGGGACAACCGCTTCTCCCCCATATACCAAGTGGAACGGTGTTACTCCCGTTCCCTCTTTAGGGGTCGTGCGGATGGCCCATAGGACACCTGACAGCTCGTCCACCCAGCTTCCTCCCATATGGTCGAGCCGAGCCCGAAGAATGCGAAGGATCTCCCGGTTGGCTACTTCGGCTTGACCATTACTTTGGGGGTACGCCACGGACGTGAAGTGTTGCTCTATGTCGTAGCCCTCGCACCACTTTCCGAGCTGCTTTCCCACGAACTGCCGTCCGTTATCAAAAATGAGTCAACGTGGAATGCCGTACCGGGAGAGGATGTGTTGCCATATGAATTTCTTGACCATCTGCTCGGTTATCTTCGCAAGTGGTTCGGCCTCGACCCACTTGGAGAAGTAGTCGATTGCAACTAGCAGGAATCTCCGCTGCCCGGTTGCCATGGGGAAGGGACCTACAATATCCATACCCCACTGGTCGAACGGGCAGGATACCGCAAACGCTTTCATCTCCTCCGCCGGCCGATGAGAGAAGCAATGAAACTTCTGACAAGAAATGCATGTTGCGACAGTCCGAGCGGCGTCTTCTTGCAGGGTTGGCCAGAAGTACCCGACCAGCAGGACTTTCCTAGCCAGTGATCGCCCGCCCAGATGTCCTCCGTATGATCCTTGGTGCACTTCCTGGAGGATGTATCCGCGTCCTCCAAGCTCACACATTTCAGGAGTGGACGGGAAAAGATCTTTTTGTAGAGTTGATCTCCAACAAGTGTGAACCGACCAGCTCTCCTCCTCAACAGATGGGCCTCCTCCCGATCGGACGGCGTGGTTCCCGAGCTCAAGAACTCCATTATGGGTGTCCTCCAATCGCTCGGGAAGGTGAGACCCTCCATTCGGTCGATATGCGCCACCAAGGACACCTGCTCGATGGGTTGTTGGATAACGACCGGTGATATTGAACTCGCGATCTTGGCTAACTCATCTGCCGCCTGGTTTTCCGCTCGGGGTATCTTCTGTATGATGACCTCCCTGAAGTGGGGCTTAAGCTTTTCGAAGGCCTCAGCATAAAGCTTTTGCCTCGCGTTATTTATTTTGAAGGACCCGGAGAGTTGCTGAGCAGCGAGTTGAGAATCTGAATATAGTCTTACCCGACCGGCTCCCACATGTCGAGCTGCCTACAAGCCGGCTATGAGGGCCTCGTATTCAGCTTCATTATTCGTCGCCCGATATTTCAGCCGGATAGAAAGGTGCATCCGCTCGCCTTGAGGGGAAATCAACAGGATACCAATCCCACTCCCTCGCCGAGTGGACGATCCGTCCACAAAAACTTTCCACAAAGCTTCGGGCTCGGGATTTTGTACCTCCGTCACGAAATCCGCTAAGGACTGGGCCTTGATTGCCGACCGGGGTTGATATTGAATGTCAAATTCACTCAACTCCGTTGTCCACTTGATGAGCCGTCCGGACGCTTCTGGGTTCAGCAGCACTCTTCCCAATGGGCTATTAGTCCTGACGATGATTGTGTGCGCCAGGAAATAAGGACGAAGTGTCCGAGCGGCCAGGACCAAAGCCAAAGCCAGCTTCTCGAGCCCAGTGTAGCGAAATTCAGCATCTTTCAAAATATGGCTCAAGAAGTATACAGGTTGTTCTTCGTCGCTCGACCGTACCAATGCCGAGTCCACGGCATGCTCAGTTGAAGATAGGTAAATACAGAGCGGCTCACCTACAGTCGGTTTGGCTAACACTGGTAGGGAATTCAAATACGCCTTCAGCTCTTCGAATGCCCGATCACAATCCTCATCCCATTGGAATTTGGTAGCTTTTCGCAGAATTCTGAAGAAAGGCAGGCTCTGGTCGGCAGTCTTAGAGATGAATCTTGATAATGCTGTTATTCGACCGGTCAGGCGCTGTACCTCCCTGAGATTTTTAGGGGGCGGCATATCTTGTATTGCTTTCACTTTGCTAGGGTTCGCCTCTATGCCCCGCTCGGTCACGATGTAACCCAAAAAACGTCCTCCTTTTGCTCCGAACAAGCATTTCTGAGGGTTCAGCTTAACTCCATACTTCCTCAACGTTTGAAAGGTTTCTTCCATGTCCTTGAGAAGATCTGTCGCTCGGGTTGACTTGATGAGTATATCATCGACGTAGACTTCTAAGTTGCGCCCGATCTGCTCACGAAATACTTTGTTCATCAGCCGCTGGTATGTTGCTCCTACATTCTTCAATCCGAATGACATCACTTTATAACAGTATGTGCCATCTGCCGTGATGAAACTGACTTTCTCTTGGTCTTCTCTGGCGAGCGGCACTTGGTGATAGCCCTAATAAGCATCTAGCATGCATATCAGTTCGCATCCGACCGTGGAGTCCACCAGTTGATTGATCTGGGGCAAGGGATAGAAGTCCTTTGGGCAAGCTTTGTTTAGATCTCGGAAGTCGATGCAGACTCTCCACTTGTTGCCTGGCTTGGAGACTAGCACCACGTTCGCCAGCCAGCTCGGGAACTGCACTTCCCGTATGTGGTCGGCCTCCAAGAGTTTCTCCACTTCCGCTCGGATGATGACATTCTGCTCAGTGCTGAAGTCTCTTTTCCTCTGCTTCACTGGCCGCGCATCCGGCCGGACGTGCAGTTCATGCTGCACGATGCTCGGCGAAATTCTTGGTAGCTCGTGCGTCGACCACACGAAGACATCACAGTTTTTCTGGAGACATCTGATCAATTTCTCCTTCTGGCTTGCCTCCAGATCAGACGCTATGAATGTAGTGGCCTCCGGTTGGGAAGGGTGGATCTGTACCTCTTCTTTTTCTTTATAAACCAAAGAGGGTGGTTTCTCTGTTATAGCGTTTATCTCGATCCGCGGCATCTTCCGTGCGGACTTTGCTTCGGCTCGGACCATTTCGATGTAGCATTGCCGACCTGCCAGCTGATCTCCTTGCACTTCTCCCACTTGGTCTTCGACGGGGAATTTAATTTTTTGGTAGAAGGTGGAGACGGCCGCTCGGAACTCGCTGAGCGCTGGTCTCCCCAGGGTAACATTGTACGCTGAGGGAGAGTCGACCACGACGAAGTTGGAGGTCCTCGTCCTCCTGAGCGGCTCTTCTCCTAGCGAAATGGCTAGTCGGACCTGACCGACCGGTAGAACTTCGTTTCCCGTAAACCCGTAGAGCGGGGTTGTCATGGGCATCAGCTCAGCTCGATCAATTTGCAGTTGGTCGAAAGCCTTTTCGAATATGATGTTGACCGAACTGCCTGTATCAATGAAAATGTGGTGAATAGTGTAATTAGCTATTACCGCTTTGATGATGAGGGCGTCGTCATGCGGGACTTCGACTCCCTCGAGGTCCCTGGGCCCGAAGCTGATTTCGGGCCCGCTCGCCCGTTCTTGACTGCAGCCGACCGCATGGATCTTGAGCTGCCTGACATTCGCCTTCCTTGCTCTGTTGGAGTCACCTCCGGTCGGCCCCCCAGCGATGATGTTGATTTCGCCGCGGGATACATTGTTTCTATTTTCTTCCTCCTGTGCGGACGGCCTAGGCCGCTCCTTAGATCCCCGAGGATTGTTTTCGTGCTTCTGAGGATGATACCGCTCGGATGACTTTCTGGATGACCGCTGACCGGCTTCATGGTGTCGCTGTCGCCTATCGGGTGATGGTGATCGACGACGACTCCGGGGAGCGGGGTGGGCGATAAGGGGAAGACTTCGGTAATCCCGGGTGTTATGCGTGTCGGTCCGGTGGAAGGAGCAAAACCTGGGGGTCCATAGCTTCTTTTTTTGTCTTGGGCCGCTCGGCAGCTACTTCTTGGATGGCATGGGACCTCGCATGTTGATGAGGGCGGGCTGCTTCAGCTCGCGGTCCTCTAGGCGGCTGGTAGCTAGTGGGCGGCTTCCGCTCGGCAGGGGCTAGCCGCTCAGTTGGAGCTTCCTTTCTTATGGCCGCCTGGGCTTCCTCCACATTGATATACTCATTGGCCCGGTGCAGCATATGATCATAGTCTCAGGGTGGCTTCCGAACAAGTGAGCGGAAGAAGTCACCGTCCACGAGGTCTTGCGTGAACGCATTCATCATTGTTTCTGAGGTGGCCGTTGGAATATCCATGGCCACCTGGTTGAATCGCTGGATGTAAGCTCGGAGCGATTCTCTGGGCTCTTGCTTAATGGCGAACAGACTGACACTGGTCTTCTGGTAGCGCCGACTGCTTGCGAAATGGTGGAGAAAGACCGTGCGGAATTCCTTGAAGCTTGTAATGGATCCGTCCGGCAGCCTCCGAAACAATCGTTGCGCCGATCCTGAAAGGGTAGTGAGAAATACCCGGCACTTTACTCCATCTGTGTATTGATGTAGGGTAGCTGTGTTGTCGAACTTACCCAGATGGTCGTTCGGGTCGGTGGTTCCGTTGTATTCCTCGATCGCCGGTGGCACATAATGCTTTGGTAGAGGGTCTCACAGGATGTCCTCTGAAAACTAGCGATTGATGCGCTCGGGTGAGGCGTCCGTTCGGGTCGCCTTGCCTTTTATATGGTCTCGCTTGGGTGCCTCGTCAGATGAAGATCCTCGATAAGGGTTAGCTGGCATTAATTCCGGGGGTACGGAAAAAGGCTCGGTGAAAAGGGATCGAGGCAAGTGGTGCTTCCCCTTGAATGCCGACCGGATCTTTATCTCGGCCCCATGTTGAGATATTCTCCGGTCGGAACTCTGCTGCCGCTCGGCCTGCGGATGCTGACGTCGCCTGTTGCTCTGGGCGTTCGGCTTGCGCCTTTTGTTTCTGCTGCTCCACGAGCTTAGCTGCTCTGGCCTCAATTAGAGCGTCGAGCTCCTCCTGAGAGAGCATCACAGTATGAGGTCGTCCAGCTTCTTCCATCTTCTCTACTCGGATTCAGGTGTGTTCCCACAGACGGCGTCAATTTGATCCTGTCCGAGTGATGAGTAGATGGACGCTGGGAACGTGGCGCTCTCCTCTAGCTCCGCCTGGTGATGTGGATCTCCGCCGAACCTACAAAGAAGCCAAGCCGCGCTCAAGTCAGGCCAACGACAAGGAAAAAATGGTGTTGAGAATCAGAGATTGCATACCTCCCTCGGTGAAGTCTGGGGGCTATTATATAGAGCTCTGGGGAGGCTTGTGCACTCCCATCGAGGCTTACACGTGTACCTCACCTTACCTAGGTATGAGCTTGCCAGCAGAGCATGTCTGACACCATACTGCTACAGTCCAAGTATCTATTTGATGGAACGGCAGACCCTTCCGTCGTAGGATTCTGCGTATGGCCTGGTCGTAGAACATGCCTGTTGTCAGTGACAGGGATTTCTGAAGATGATGCTCCAACTGTTCCATTTGCCATTTGGTCTCCTCTCTCCGAGCCGAGTGCCCAGCTGTTCGGCCAGCACATTACTCCCGTCCGTACGTAGGTATTGGTCCGACCGGGAAGATTCCCAGTCGCGTGCTCGGACGAGCTTATTCCCGCCCATGCTGCTTTATGCCTTGGCCGAGCGGGTAGAGCCGAGCGGACTACCCGCTCGGCCCGACTACCCTTTTCACCTTGAGCGTCGGAAACCGGACTCCTGTCAAAGGGGTTATTGATTTCGCTCGGACTCGCTAGGCCGGTCGGCCTGTTAACCCTACTCCTATCCGATCGGTCAGACCTTAGGTTGACCATTTTACCTTTTGATCTCTATGTGGTATTGACTCCCCTCCAGAGAGGGTCCCCGACCTTATTGTCGGATCAATGTTAAATCTTTTATTTTTTATTTCAATTTGACCTTGGACCTAACTCCTAAGTCTTATCAGAAGTTTTTTTTTTTTTTCAATTTTCCTCGATTTGCAGGCTATCGGGAAAGTAAAATATAATATATTTGATTTGTTAAATTGTTCAAAGTAGATCAAGACCTTCCCTGACGAGGATTGAGGGGTACAACCAAAAGATCGGGTCGTCGATTACGTCCACGCCTGTCTTCTTCATTTTCTCCGGGCCCCACCTCCCACGACAAATAGCGGCACCCGCGGTACACCCGTCCTTAGAGGCGTACGGTTTTTTTTCCTATTCCCCAAACGCGGCGTGGGTCCCACCCGGCAAACCCTTTTACCCTTGAATTCTCCTGCCGTACGGAATTTCCTGCCTGGCGTTGTCGTTACCGGAATCAGCATAACGCATCCGGCATCCGGCATCCGTGGTGACATAGACCAAACACGAACAACGCCGTGGGACCGAACGGAATGAAATCGCAAAAAGAAAAATAAAAAGCAATTATTTTGCTAATTTACTCGTCGACGTTTAGATGAAGGAAGGGCAGACGCAACTTGCACAATTGCACGACCTGGACGGCTCCTGTACTTGGGATCGCAGTACCCATCCTCACCTCCCGACTGCCACCGCCAGTAACACCTCCTCCAATACCCAACCGCCATGTGGCCACCCTCCTCAGGATTTTACCGTTTTACTCTTCCGTTTAAATCAGCACATTCAGATCTAGCAGTGCATTTCAGTCATTTTATTTGTTTAGGGCGGAAGACAAACATTCGGTGGAGGTGGTAACTAGATCAGGCTTCGTTTCCTCGCTTCTTCCCTCGTCTTATCTCTCTCTCTCTCTGCGCTCTTCGTTTCCGAGAGAGCAAGGAATTGAACGGAAACGGGGCTCTGCTGCTTCTTCTTCGAGTCATGCGATCGCAACGAGGAAGAGGACCGCTGCTCCGCCGGCAGACCAGCTCCTCCGGCGTTCCTATCTTCCCCATCCTCCATCCCTTCGTGCCTCTCCCTTCCTTCCTGTTCATTCCCACCTAATGGTCTCCGTGCCCCGAGGAGATGCTGAAGCGACGATGAACAGACCGCGTCCCTGCGATTCCGACATGTCAACCGTGTTCTCCCTCGACCTGCTCGCCAACATCCTCGACCGCGTCTCCGATCCCCGCGACCGCAAGTCCTGCCGCCTTGTCTGCCACGGGTTCCTTCGGGCCGAGGAGATCCACCGCCGCTCGCTCCGCGTCCTCCGCCTCGAGGTCCTACCTGGTCTCCTTCGCCGCTACGCCGCTGGACTCGAGTGCCTCGATCTCTCTGCTTGTCCGGCCCTCGACGACCGCGCCTTCTCTGCTGCCCTCGCTGCTGGGGCGGGCCAGTGGCGGCTTCGGTCCGTCAGCCTTAGCCGCGCCAGCGGCGTTGGGTGGCGGGGCTTGGTGGCTCTCGTGGATGCGTGCCCGCGCCTGGAGGCTGTGGACCTGTCACACTGTGTCGGCGTCGGGGATCGGGAGGCCGCCGCCTTGGCGAACGCCGCCGGGTTGAGGGAGCTCCGATTGGATAAATGCCTCGGGCTGACGGATGTCGGGCTCGCTAAGGTGGCGGTGGGCTGCGCCGGGCTAGAGAAGCTCGGAATCAAGTGGTGTCTGGAGATCTCCGACATTGGGATCGATCTGCTCGCTAAGAAGTGCCAGGATCTTAAGGAATTGGACATCTCATATCTGAAGGTTACTTTCCAGTTTCCGCATCTTCTCTCCCTCTCTCACACACACAAAAAACATGAATTTCCACAAATTGTCCTCTTCAGATATCCAATAGATCGATCAACTCCATTTCCTCTCTTGGCAAGCTGGAAGTTCTGAACATGGTAGGATGCTCTTTTGTAGACGACGAGGGATTACAATTTCTGAAGCACCGAAACAATTCATTGCGGGTAAGTTTTGGTGAATCTTGTTCCAAATTGTACTCATTCACAACAACAGAACCATGGCAGTTGGCAACCCCGAATTCCCAATACATATAGGTCATTAATAACACTGCAGATGTTGATAGTTCAGCAAAGCCTTTCGAGTGGAACAGACTAATTTGTTTTCTTTCTTTGGTTCATGCTCTATTGCAGAGCATTAATATCTCTCGCTGTGAAAATGTAACTTCTAGTGGCTTAACCTCAGTGATTGAAGGAAACAGTGGTCTTCAAAAACTCAATGTTGGAGATTGTTTTCCTGTAAGGCTTTGGCATTATAGCAATAAGTTGGATTTGCTCGACGACCTACTGCTCATGTAAAAGTTGTACATTGCAGGAGCTGGCATCTCTCTTCTTCTCCAAGTTGAATGATTTGAAGGATAGCTTGACCGTACTAAAACTTGATGGCTTTCAAGTTTCTGCATCAAGTCTTAAGATAATTGGCCTCAACTGCAAGAATTTGGCCAAGATAGGGCTTAGTAAATGCCAATCAGTGACCGATGAAGGGATCTTTGAGCTTGTAGCCAACTGCGTTCATTTAACAACCATTGATCTTACATGCTGTCATCTGCTTACGGACAGGGCCCTTATATCTATAGGAGATCAATGTAAAAAGCTGCGATGCCTCCGACTAGAATCCTGCAATTTAATTACTGATAAGGGTCTAGAATGTATCGGAACATGTTGCTCTAGTCTTGAAGAAATCGACCTCACTGATTGTAGTCTAAGCAGTACTGGTGAGTTTTTGTACTCACTAAAAATTGAAGTACATGTTTTGCTATTCTTCAACTACAATTGTATTAATTCCATCTCCATTCCTTGCAGCGATGAAGTATCTATCTCAGTGTTCAAAGCTGGTAGTCTTGAAACTGGGTCTTTGTTATATGATTTCCGATGAAGGCCTTGTTCTTCTAGCATCAAACTGCAAAAAGCTTCGCGAACTTGATCTATACCGGTATGTTTGGTTTGGTAGGTAGTGCAATCAATTTCTCTCATGTTCTTGGGATGTAGAATAATGGAAGAAATCTCTAATTGGATTTTGCAGGTGTGTTGAGATCACTGATGATGGTTTAGCTGCCATAGCGGCTGGCTGCAAGAAGATACAAAAGTTAAACCTCTGCTACTGCACGAAGATCACTGATGGAGGACTGAGGCATGTAAGTCGTTTGGAAGAACTTCGTGATCTTGAACTGAGAGGTTTATGTCATGTTACAAGCTCAGGCATAGCAAAAATCGCCATGGGTTGTCGGCACCTTTCTGAGCTGGATTTGAAACGCTGCAATTTGGTAGATGATGGAGGTCTATTTGCTCTTGCCCAATATACTGAAAACCTCAGACAGGTTTGTAGCTTACCATCTCAAATAATCTCTTTTATTAGATGCCAAAAGGACATGAAAAAGGAATGAAAAGTTCTCAATCTGATTCAAATACCATTTTGCAGATAAATATATCATACTGCTCAATTTCAGGCACGGGTCTATGTATGTTGCTAGGCACTCTGAAGTGTCTACAAGATGTGAAGCTGGTACATCTCAGCCTCGTGCCAATTGAGTGGTTTGAGATTGCTCTGAGAGCTTCCTACGAAAAATTAAAGAAATTGAAGCTTCTCATCGGATTGAGGAATCTCCTTTCGCCACTGCTGATTGAGAAGTTGCACTCACGCGGGTGCCGAATTCGATGGGTCGAGAAACCTTTTGCAGCTCGTCGATAGGCAAAACCCTACTTCCACAATCTCTGCATGCTTCGCTGTCAACTTGTTTTTTTGTTTTTTTTATCGAATAATTTAGTCTTGATTCGTGGAAACCACATTTGTTAACAGCAACTGGTGGATGCCTATTGCAATCAGTCAAAGAATGCTAGAATAGAAAATGTATCATGGTTACTACGTGTAGCTGATGCTCCTTTAACAATATGTGGATCTAAATTGGTGCTATCCCCCAGTTAGAAACACTCGATTTGCTTAATTCCTTCATGAACTTGGTCCAAGGCTGAACAATTGAATTTAAAAGAATCAATTGGTCGTTTTACTGATCTAACGTATGTGTTACTTGCATCCAGTAATTGACTAGGCTACTCTTTTTTTGCATCTAATATCGATGCAAGTTTGGATTTTTTGGGTGGCCCGGTATTAAATCTAATCAAGATGGAGTAACCAGTTGAAAGTGAAGAAAATACACAGGAAAATAATTTTTATATACCAAAAAGTTTCCAACAAAGCCAAAAACATTTTGCCATATTCATCGACTACGTATATGTTGGACTCTTATCTAGCACATGTAGCATAAGCCTTGAGTTATTGCTACTGATATTGCTAATTCTTCAAACAAACAAAAACCTTACTAGAATTCAGCATCATTGAGTGCAGTGGCGTTCACCGTCACATTGCCGATGCTTTTAAGCCGTGCTGATATCCCACCGCGACTCATCTCAAGTGCCTCGACAGCCTTCTGGATCTCCAAGGTCATGGCGCTGTCCACGCTGCCCGAAGACAACATCTTATGGAACTTTTGGAGATGGAGTTTGAGAGAGCTGCTGCTGAGACCTGCATTCTTACCACATATGGGGCATACCTTCATCATCGGTCTTCGTTGCTGCCATTCCATCGATGGCTTCCCATGCAGTTGCTTGTCTAAATCCAGGAGAGTCTTTGCAAAGCCATCATTTGGCTGGGCTCGACGATGCACCTTCTTGAGCATGTTCCAGGCATCCAGTAGAGTGAGATCCCTGGAACAGAAAATTTCATCAGAAAATCCCTAGTTTGATACTTGATATACCAAGTAGAATTCCTGAGTAAGTTCCTCACTTTCTCAGCATTAGATAAGCAAGAACTACGGTTGCGCTGCGGCTTTTTCCTTCAAAACAATGTACCAACACTTTCCCTCCCAGTTTCTCAACGTAGTCAATGAAATCAGAAGCCTCTTCAAACAAGTCACTGATAACTTCATCATCATTGTCACTTATCTGAATCCAAAAAAATACTCGCCAGTCCTTTTTAGTTACGAGTCTCGAAAGGAATACTTATATGTGGGATAGTAAAAAAATGGAAGGATTTGATAGTTCTACAGTGCAATGTTATAGGAATTAATCCAGTAGAGAAAATAAGAATTCTGTCATCACAAAGTCATCGTATAAACAAAAGTATAAATGGAATCTTAATGAAGATTGTAATTGGTTAGCGCCATAGTGCTTAAAATGGTGCATAACATCATCATTTTGAATTCTTGTTTAGAGAAGATATGCAAACAAGTTAGATTAGCATACTCTGGCATCACCAAATAGGTTATTATCTACATCATTCTATAAGGACAGATAATTATTACTTGTAGTAGCAAAGTATCTACCTTGGTGAATCTTAAATGACAAAATGCAAAAGTTAATTTAAGCAAAAATCCAAATGATTTACTGCTGCATTGAATAGGAAAAAGTGCTTACAGAGAAGTTCCGGTACTCGAAGATATCAGGATTTTGAGAATCTGATTGTCCAATTTCATTGGCACACAAGCAAAGTATATGAAAGATACGAAGGTGCTGAAGGGTGAATTTGGATTTTGCAGCTAGGGCTCCACCAATATAGAGATGATCTGTAATAGGAGAAGGGCGCTCTGTACTGGCTGCATCAGAAATTAGTGATATTCTCTCAAGAATGTGCTCAACACGGATCTGGACAAGGATTAAAACCATTAGATTTCATCATTTGGACTGAACGTGAAATGCCTATTACCTTCAGCTCATAAGCATCGATAGCAACGCTATTATCACTTCCTTCAAAAAATCCTGTGTTAAAGTTGTTTTCTTGGCACAGTTTGACAACCTCTGTTCTAACCGTCTCATTCCACTGTTCCAACTCTTTAGATAGCTCAGTATCTACCTATCCCAAACAGCATGTAAGTCATAAGAAAGACATCTAATTTTAAATGCTTTTGTTAGCTCCATACTCAAGGTATTACCATATGTATCTTATACATAGCATGGCCAAATAGTTTCCTAACCTTAGTTATCTTGTGAAAGTCACGAAGCTTAGTAGTCAAGCGCAAGCACCGAGAACTATCACTTCCTTTAAAATATCTACCATTCCAATTCTCTCGACAAATTGGAGAACTTATGTCCACACTTTCGCGTGATGCTGAAGATTTATGTAAACATTTCCGAGTTTCAGGGTCACTAGAATCAGCCTGAAATTGGGAACTGGAGCAAGCAGTATGTGAAGGTGAATCTGAGCCTGCAGATTCATCTTCACTATATATTTTGTTTATGATTGATTGTACAATTCTTAACAGGCCCTCCAGTTTCTGATACAGTGTGAGAAGAAATACATGGAGGCTTTGGAGGTCCCTCAGTGCACCACGGAATCCGGCACGAAATGCATAAACAGAAGCTGCCACATCAGATTCAGAGAAACAAGAACGAGAATCACTAGGAACATCAGTGTGCTCAGCTTCAGGAACCCCCAGCTTTCCGAAAGACACTTCATACAACAAGTTAGAAGAGAAGTCAAAATTATTGATTATCAGCTCAACGACCCTGGGGTAGTTTTCTTGATCTTTTGCCCGTTTTCCTGCTGGTGGTCTGCGAGGAACTCCTGAATCAATTGCCACAACATGAAAGTCAGAACTCTTTCCAAATTCTGTTCCTTGACTACTTGTAGATCTGGCGGTTAAGTCACTCAAATCATCAGAGACGTCTGTTGTAGATTCAGATACTTGATAGCCCAGCCTACCATTTAGAGAGAGAGCTCGTTGCTCTTTTTTCCTCTCAAGATTTTTTACTATCAGCGGATTAAATCTTCTGATACTAGAATCATAAGCTTTTTCTAGTGCATCCATGTTTGCAGATGCTACCTTATTGGCAAATAGTAGATTAGCTGGATTGCCACGCCACCCTAAGCTGGGACAGGGAAGCCTATCCTCATTCCTAAGTATGAGGTCCAATATCAAGACCCTGCCAAGTGATGCAGCAGTACTTTCGGCAGCCTCCCTTGAATCAAATGCATTTGGGTTTTCCACCAGAGGAGAGCCGTGGATGTAACTGCACAAGTTTTAAAAAAAGATTCAGCATAAGGATTTCAGATAAAAAGAAGGAGAAGAGGTGGCTGCTTTACTTCATAAGGAAAAGGCATCGGCTCAATTCGAGGGCTTCTAACAGCTCTGAGCATGTAACTTCACCCACTTCATCTCCATTGGCAACTGAAATATCTCGTGCCTTTTGGGCTGCATCCTTGATCAGTTGCCACTCTGCGCTTGAGTTGTGGATCACTCTTGCCTGCCAAATGAAAGTGATTTTACAAGAAAATATAAACAGGAATATAAATAATAAGCAAACAAGAAAATGTGATCAACGGTAGAAAAGGTACTTGAGGTGTCTTCACTCTCAGCAATTTTGCAAATTCATAGCCCAGGCGTTCAGATTGTGTGGCCATCCTGGAAGATGCAATTTTGATTACTGCTGCTGCTTCTTTTGTGGAGGACTCATCACCACTTGATGTGTTGAACAATGCATAAAAAACTACTCCTCCAGAATTTACGGTCACCTAGATTTTCAAAATCCAAACTATAATTTAAGTGAAAAAATATGACCAGTAAAGAAAAACATATAAAAAGCTAATATTTTGTGGGACAATAAAAACTCTTTCAAATAGTTTTTCTTAATAAACAAGAGGATAGGTAGCATTTGATTGATGAGACCCATTTATATTTTGAAGACAACAAACCATGTAAATCATGAATTAGTTAAGAAGATGTACAGTCAGTCAACCTATGAAACATTTAACTAGTGCAACTTCCACTTGAGGAAATAGTAACCAATTGTATATCAGGCTTTCTAGAACAAGATTATGGTCTGGATGTGATCTTGACATCAACCTCATTCTATATCAGTTCAATTTATGTGTTTATACTTTGTAGGCCACTTATGAAAATGCGTCAGCTTTTATTCTTTGCCTGAGAAGCAAAAAAATCTTTCATAGGGATTTGCCTTGTATCTGAAATCACTGAAATCTGTAGCAATTGCGATGTGAAAACAAGCTTTCAAGTGTAAAGATAGATCTCATTGAATGTTCAAGCCCGAGTTCACGCAACAACATAGTGACTTACCTCCAAAGCTTTGTTCATTTCATCCTCTGAGCATTCATTACTGCTTGTATATTTTGTGTGGTGAAGGGAAAACAGATTGTCCCAGGAGACTTCACTTGCTTCAACATCTAAAGCACAAGCATTCCCAAGCCTATCCCACAAACTAATTTCTGGCACTTGCTCTGGAGACTGCGATGCAGCCCCACTATAGTCAGGTTTGCCCGACTCTACAACTCCCACCCTGTAGAAACGAAGAGCGGCATTAAAGATTTCAAGGAGACAGAGATCGTCATTTTCGTCAATTGTGAAATATTTTCCCAATAATTTCGCTAGTGAAGAACAACGAGGACGCAACAAGATGCGAAATTAATTAGCAGGTATCTGGGTACCGGCAGGCAGCGGGCGATGAAGGGGAGAGGGAACGACGAGCCGGAAGAGGCTCCTGCACAGGCGACGGAGAACGCTGCGTTCTCGAGGAGCCGAGAGATTTTACGCTGCGTCTGCGGACCACGGTCACCCATTCCTCGAAGTCTCCGAACCCACTTTCCTTCTCCAGCTGCAACGCAACCGAACATCATACTTAATCCGCCACAGGAAATCATCTCGCCAGTGAAGATGGCGAGACAAACTCCCCGCTCAGAAAGGACCCGAGAATATGCACGCACAGGGATGGAATGCAGGTTCTTGACTTCCCTTCTCCTAATTCTGGGAAAGAAGAACAAGAAGCGAGACGAATGGGAAGAGGAGTACCTTTCGGGCGTTGATCCTTTCGCGTTCGCCTTCTTCTTCCTCCATGGGTAACGAAGAAGCGAGATCTAGTCGCCGCCGCTTGATTCCTCCTCGCCTGGGTCAATCGGCCGGGGGCAAAGAGAAAGAGAAAGGGGAGCCATCGATGTGTGAGGGCTGACCGCTTTTCTCTCCATCGGCCACCGGGTTGGCGTCTTCGACATTTGAATTGCAAAAGTACCCAAATTTGATCTTAAAATTTAATGTTTGAATAAAAAACTTTAAATTAAATTATATTTGATATGTATATTTAAGTGGTATACGACACGTGGAATTTAGAGAACTCATGACTCAATCAGATCTATCAATTATCGATGTAACATGTACAGTGGCTTAGAGATCCTTTGAAGATCAATGATAGTGGTATGCTAACAAATGAATTAAAATAAAGCATGAGATTCTTAGTTCTTATTAATAATAATAATAGTCACTGGGGCATGGTATCACGATAGGATATCTAAGTTGTCATCGTATGTACTTTCTGATTTATCTTGGTAGTCGATGGAAAATTTTCGTGGGATCGGACCGGCCACTCCAGATATAGTCAATGAGACTAATCGTGATTATTATTTTTTTATTAATAATAATAATAATAATAATAAATAAATAAATAAATAAATAAATATGATAATTTAATAGAGGACATTTTTGAGTTGACTAAAACATCCATACTATTTTAATATTTATCAAAAAGTACATTTAATTGAGAAGTCGAAATAATCAATGGAGGCATCGTTAGACTCCTTGCAGTTTCATAAATCCACATAACATGAAATGGTTGTAATCTAATGTCTCTAGATCGATCAATAAGTTTTGATCGAAACTCAATGATGGATTTAGACAGTTTCGATTAAACTCATTTTAGATCATGTGGATTTTTGAGGTTGCAAGAAGTCCAACGGTACCCTCTATTGCTTATTTTGATTTCTTTATAGGCGTTAAAATATTATCGAAAAAACCAGTCCAATGTACCCTCACATGAAATCATATCATGCCCTATTAGGTAAAAGAAGCATGTTAGGTATAGGGTCCTTCAATCTATAAGTACGTTCATTCCATCTCCAACTGAAACCAACCAACCACTCAATCGATCTGATCTATCACTATTAGAAAGCCATTAGAGTTCATTTAAGAGAATTTGGTTTTGCTTTTCGTGCCATATTAGTTTACACTTACCACCGCATCTCCCTTTCCTTTATTTGTTTTCATATTAAGTCCACATTGAGCTGATTCTTCTGATAATATTTTAACACTACTAGAGAAACCAAAATATGCAATGGAGGACACTATTAGACTCCTTGCAATCTCAGAAATTTGTATGACCTGAAATGAGTCCAATCAGACATCTCTAGATCCATCAGTGATTGGACCTAAATAGGTCCGATTAGACTCATTTTATGTCAAGTAGATTTTTGAGGTTGTAAGTGTTGGGACCGAAAAGTAGCTACAGGGGGGTGAATAGCTCGTCGCTCGCTAGGTGCTCGTCGTTGCTTGTTTCTTCAAAGATGTGCAGCGGAAATACAAGAAACAAACCACACAACGCTAACAAGGTTGGTTTTCTTGGTATCCACCTCACAAGAGGTGACTAGTCCAAGGATCCACACCTACTCACACACACTCCACTAATAAAACCCTCCTTTTCGGTAACTACCGAAGGCGGAGAAGCCCTACAAGTTCACACTACAAAAGGAAGGGGAAAGGATACAAAATACAAGCACAAAGCTTATAATGAGTACAAGAAAACCCTAACCCTAGCTTTCTTCCTCTTGCAATAGATCCGCCTCTTGACTTGGAAGAACCTCCAAGAACTTCAAGAACTGGCGTGGAGAGCTCTGTGGAGTCGCTGGTGAAGATCTGAGCTTTGTCGTGGAAGCGATGCCGAAGGAAATGAACGCCTGCGGCTTAAATCGACGCTAACGGTTGAATCCCGATCGATTGGAATGCTCCCAATCGATCAGGGAGGCTTTGGATCGATCCACAGATCGATCTAGAGCGCCTCTGTGCTCTGGAAAAACGCCTGGATCGATCCACGGATTGATCCAGCGCTTATCGCGCGAAGCAGCAGCGTCCCAATCGATCCACTGATCGATTGGGACCTCTGGATCGATCCACCGATCGATCCAGAGGGGTTCTGTTCGCGGGGACTCACCGGATCGATCGGCCGATCGATCCAGATCTTCTGGATCGATCCACTGATCGATCCAGATCTGCTGGATCGATCCACGGATCAATCCAAATCTGCTGGATCAATCGGCTGATCAATCCAGATCTTGGTTTTTGCCCAAAACCAAGTCCAAAGCCCCCTAAACCAACATCTAGTCAACCATGACTTGTTAGTACATAAGAACTAGCATCCGGTCACCCTTGACCAGCTAGGACTCTCTCACCAAGTGTCTGGTCAATCCCTTTGACCCACTTGGACTTTTCTCTTCTTGCCAAGTATCCGGTCACTCCCTAAGACCTACTTGGACTTTTCTTCCTCGTGCCAAGTATCCGGTCAATCTCTTTGACCTACTTGGACTCTCACTAGATGTCTGGTCAACTTTGACCCCTCTGGATTTCTCCTGCCTAGCTTCACTCACCAGGACTTTCCCAATTGCCTAGCTTCACTCACTAGGTCTTTCACCTGGCTTCACTCACCAGGATTTCCCTCCTGCCTAGCTTCACTCACTAGGTCTTTCACCTGGCTTCACTCACCAGGATTTTCCCTTCTGCCTAGCTTCACTCACTAGGACTTTCCCAATTGCCTAGCTTCACTCACTAGGTCTTTCACCTGACTTCACTCACCAGGATTTTCCTCCTACCTAGCTTCACTCACTAGGTCTTTCACCTGGCTTCACTCACCAGGATTTTCCTCCTGCCTAGCTTCACTCACTAGGTCTTTCACCCGGCTTCACTCACCAGGATTTTCCCTTCTGCCTAGCTTCACTCACTAGGACTTTCCTCCTGCCTAGCTTCACTCACTAGGACTTTCACCTAGCTTCACTCACTAGGATTTTCACCTGGCTTTACTCACCAGGACTTTCTTCTGCCTGGCTTCACTCACCAGGACTTCCAATCTGCCTAGCTTCACTCACTAAGACTTCTCTTCTGCCTAACATCTCAGTTAGGACTTCCCAGTCAAGTATCCGGTCATCCTTGACCTACTTGACTCTTCTTCAATCAACCTTGTATTGTCAAATATCGAAACCCAAACCAAGACCCAAGCTTGGTCAACCAGGTCAACCTTGACCTGAGGGATGTTGCACCAACAATCTCCCCCTTTTTGATGTTTGACAATACCAACACTATCACTTACAATACCACATGTAAGTTAGGCTAATCTCATAGCCTAAACTTGCTTCATGCCACTGGGCAATGAATACATAAGTTAAGCTCTTCATTCTCCACCTAAGAGAGCAAACTCCCTCTAGGTAATGAAATCCTAACTTACTCCCTTTCATTCTCCCCCTATTGGTACACATCAAACCATGCCCCATTTTTGGACACACATCAACAAATTCACTTGGTGAAAACTCTCCCCCTGACGAGTTGTTCATCATTGTTCACAACTTCACTCGTTGTGATCAACACGATAATGAAGGGCCCATACCCTTCATTATCCTTAACCCTACATTCTCCCCCAATGTAGGCAAATGCCCATCCTTGAGCATTATCCACTTGAAGTCACTTGAACAATGAGGATATCCACTCCCCATTAAAGTTCAAACACTCAACCTTGAGTATGTTCTTAACGGAAGGTTAACCACCTTCCAAGGTTCATGAAAAATAATTTTCATATCTTTAAAGAGTCCCTCCCCCTAAAGATATGGTGGTAACTTCTGTCATTGTACCAACAATGACTTGGAATCCCTAAAACTTTAGGAAACCCAATTTTAGAAGTTTTGAGGTTCAAATATTCAAAATTTGAAACAAACGTCAACCTAAACTTCAACTTAGCCTTCCTTAACCAATCCATCCTTGTTTTCCACACGAAAATACCCTTTTTATATATACAAATGTATTTTCAGATGTTTGGAATGGTTACCTAGACTAAAATAGGTTCAAAGATGTTGAAATCAGACCTTCCCAGCCAAAATCAGCATCTTCCATCGATTGGAGTTGGGTTCCAATCGATTGAACCCTGCTGAATCGATCCACTGATCGATTCAGTCTTCTTAGATCGATCGGCTGATCGATCCAGCGAGCTTCTGTTCGCGAGAAATGCCTTCTCAATCGATCGACTGATCGATTGAGGCACTCCAATCGATCCACTGATCGATTGGAGGCCTGAAATTGCTGAAATTCAATTTCAGCCAATTTCAGAAACCCCTAGAAAATTCTACAAAATTTCAAAAATCGTAAAAATTTGTGTAGACATTATTTAGAGTATAATTTATCATGGAAAAATAGTTTTCTATGAAAATACATCATATTTTCAAAGATTGACACAAACTTGAGAACTTGCAGAAACTTTAGTGTTTTCTTTAAGTTTGTGTCTAACTATTCAATGGTGATTACTATCAAAAGATAGCCTTCACCAAGGTTTTCCAAAATTATTTTAAAACCATTTTCAAAACCAATATCCCACCATATTCCTTGGGCTTAATGCACATTACTTGTACATTAGCTTTCCCAATGATGGGAAAACACATAACTATATGTTTTGATGAACTTAAAACTCAAAAGAATGCACTAAATCAACATCTTGAGTTTTGTTCATCATCCTAACATCTCACTTGTATCTAATGTGCACTAAAACACATACACGTCATCTTATTGGTCTTTGTGAGATATAAAGCTTGGTCTTGCCCTAATCTAGGGATCATACATATCTATCTAGACATTTTGTGGATATTGAACATCCACTTATGATATTACTTGTTAATACCACTTGTTGAAAACACTTGTTGATAAATGTCATTTGTCCTTGATTTTAAAGAATTAAACATAATGCATGATAATGTTATGGCATACATCAAAATGAACTAGCTTTCAAAAGAAAGATTCCTATAATTACATGATGTATGTATGACATGACATGATATTTTTTGTATTTTTCATAATAAGTCATGAATGAAAAATATAAAACTAAATATGGTGTTATGGCATGTGATGGACAAACAATCATGGCAAGATTTAGCATAAATAAAATATACCTAGATTATCTATCCAAGTATCCTTAATCTTAGCTAATCCTAAACCTTAAACCCTAGATTTGCTCAAAGTACTTCAAGAAAGTGCCAAAACCTAACTTGACATTTCTAATTCTCTTGATTAATTTTTGCCAATTGAAATTAAGCATATTCCAGTGTTGGCATATTTCATTTTTCCACAAGAGAAGCACTTTAAATTAAGGCTTAGATTTGCCTTAAATTATTAAGAAAATACCAAAATCCCAACTTGGTATTTTTTATGTTTTCCCAAATTGTGCCATTTTAACATAAAATTAATACTTCTCAAATTTTGGCACATTTTACTCTTTCAAGGAGTAAATAATAATTCCATTTCATTTTCAAAGGTTAACAAAAACCTTGAAAATGCTCCTTGAGTGTCAATTTCCTCAAAGTTGAGTTAACTACCCTTCTAATCGGAGTTAACACTCTCTAACCCATATATGGGGTAGAGAAGATGCTCGTAGGAACCCAAAACCTATTGGTGCTCCTTGGATGCTCTAGGTATTTACTAGGGATAACTTCCCTAGATACCTTCCTAGTGACCTTGTTGGGCTTCTTAGAAGCCTTGGTCACGTTTTCTAGGTCAACTCTAGGGATAGCCTCCCTTGTGACCTTGTTAGTGACTTTCTTAGACTTCTTAGAAGTCTTAGTCACATTTGTTGTTGCAAAGATACTTCTAGAAATGACTTTCCTTGTATCCTTGACTTGACTTCTAGACTTAGGGTTGGTTCCATAGCTATATGGAACCCTATGGTAAGTAGGTACATCCTTTTTGATTTTAGGTTTGTATCCCAAACCTCTATGGCCCTTGGATGACCCTTGTTGTCCTAAACCTAGATTTTGCTCATTTTGCCCTTTAAGGATATTTTCCATCCTTTTTAGGGTCTTTTCTAGTTTGTCAAGTCTTGACCTCAAGACTTGATTTTCCATCACTAAGTCCTTAGTTTTTGGTTTGCCATTAAATCCATGAGCATTTTTGTTTCTAGGCTTGTAGCTAAAATCCTTGAAGTTCTTGCCTAGACCTTTATCTACATTCCTAGCCCTAGGTTGAGAAGTTTTTGCATGGTAAGCTACATGATTTTCCTTAACCTTATCATGCCTCCTATTTTCATGGTAAATAGCATTAAAATGATATAGATTAGAACTATCATGCTTTTTACCATTATTAAAGGGGTAGGTTCAATGAACGATACCTTCCTTTTTACCTTGGAGGCTCCCCCTTGAATTGTGCTTCCTCCTTGAGCCTTGACCACCTTCTTCCTCTTAGGGCATTGACTTCGGTAATGCCCCTTTTGATTGCAAGAGAAGCACACAATATGCTCCTTGCTCTTCTTTGTTCTGGGAGTGGTCTCCTTGGGCTTCTCCTTGCCCTTTTGTGCCACTTGGCCCTTCTTCTTGACCAATTTAGGACATTTACTTTTGTAATGCCCTTTTTCCCTACATTCAAAGCATATTATATGATTTTTATTTTTAATTGAAACATTTATACCTTTTTGTGTAGGGATGACACTTGCTCCTCCATTTGATATTTCTTAAATTTTGGAGGTGGCACCATCTTCTTCTTCTTCACTTGACCCGGATGTGGAGGCCTCTTCTTGCTCCGGGTTCATTGATCTACACTCCCCCTCAATCCTAGAGGTGGAGGCTTCATCATCTTGTACATGGAACAAGGAGTATGCTCCCTCCTTGTTCTCTTCATTGCACTCCCTTGAAGATGAAGCTTCTTCTTGGACTTCTTCTTCGGAGGTTGAGCATCTCTCAACCTCGGAGTCCTCCTCTTGGTCTTGCTCCAAAGAGTCACCCTCTCTGGATTCTTCTTGCTCTTGTACAGTGGAGGGGATCTCTTCATGAAGCTTGGCCAATTTACTCTATAATTCCTTTGCATCTTCAAATTCTCCAATTTTACAAAGGATGGTGCTTAGCAATAAATTGACCAAAAGCTTGGTCACTTTGTCATTTGTCTCGCACCTTTGGACTTGCTCTTGGCTCCACTTGCTCCTCTTGAGAACTTTGCCCTTTGAGTTTGTTGGAGTCTTGAAGCCTTCCATAAGAGCAAACCATTGCTCTATCTCCATCATAAGAAAATTTTCGATTCTTGATTTCCAAGAATTGAAGCTCGTGGAAGTGTATGGTGGAGCCACCCTCGTGTCGAATCCGAGCCCATCTCGGAATTCCATTGTAGAAGTTGAGCTTTTGAATTTCTTTGACTTTGACAATTTTGCTTCAACTTCTTCACCCTCTAGCTCTTCTTGTTATGCTTGACCCTTCCGGCGATGATTCCGGTGAAGAGCGACCTCGCTCTGATACCACTTGTTGGGACCGAAAAGTAGCTAGAGGGGGGGTGAATAGCTCGTCGCTCGCTAGGTGCTCGTTGTTGCTTGTTTCTTCAAAGATGTGCAGCAAAAATACAAGAAACAAACCACACAACGCTAACAAGGTTGGTTTACTTGGTATCCACCTCACAAGAGGTGACTAGTCCAAGGATCCACACCTACTCACGCACTCTCCACTAATAAAACCCTCCTTTTCGGTAACTACCGAAGGCGGAGAAGCCCTACAAGTTCACACTACAAAAGGAAGGGGAAAGGATACAAAATACAAGCACAAAGCTTACAATGAGTACAAGAAAACCCTAACCCTAGCTTTCTTCCTCTTGCAATAGATCCGCCTCTTGACTTGGAAGAACCTCCAAGAACTTCAAGAGCTCTGTGGAGTCGCTGGTGAAGATCTGAGCTTTGTCGTGGAAGCGATGCCGAAGGAAATGAACGCCTGCGGCTTAAATCGACGCTAACGGTCAAATCCCGGTCGATTGGAATGCTCCCAATCAATCAGGGAGGCTTTTGATCGATCCACAGATCGATCTAGAGCGCCTCTGTGCTATGGAAAAACGCCTGGATCGATCCACGGATCGATCCAGCACTTATCGCGCGAAGCAGCAGCGTCCCAATCGATCCACTGATCGATTGGGACCTCTGGATCGATCCAGAGGGGTTCTGTTCGCGGGGACTCACCGGATCGATCGGCCGATCGATCCAGATCTTCTGGATCGATCCACTGATCGATCCAGATCTGCTGGATCGATCCACGGATCAATCCAAATCTACTGGATCAATCGGCTGATCAATCCAGATCTTGGTTTTTGCCCAAAACCAAGTCCAAAGCCCCCTAAACCAACATCTAGTCAACCATGACTTGTTAGTACATAAGAACTAGCATCTGGTCACCCTTGACCAGCTAGGACTCTCTCACCAAGTGTCTGGTCAATCCCTTTGACCCACTTGGACTTTTCTCTTCTTGCCAAGTATCCGGTCACTCCCTAAGACCTACTTGGACTTTTCTTCCTCGTGCCAAGTATCCGTTCAATCCCTTTGACCTACTTGGACTCTCACTAGATGTCTGGTCGACCTTGACCCCTCTGGATTTCTCCTGCCTGGCTTTACTCACCAGGACTTTCCCAATTGTCTAGCTGGCTTCACTCACTAGGATTTTCCCTTCTGCCTAGCTTCACTCACTAGGACTTTCCCAATTGCCTAGCTTCACTCACTAGTTCTTTCACCTGGCTTCACTCACCAGGATTTTCCCTTCTGCCTAGCTTCACTCACTAGGACTTTCCTCCTGCCTAGCTTCACTTACCAGGACTTTCACCTAGCTTCACTCACTAGAATTTTCACCTGGCTTCACTCACCAGGACTTTCTTCTCCCTGGCTTCACTCACCAGGACTTCCAATCTGCCTAGCTTCACTCACTAGGACTTCTCTTCTGCCTAACATCCTAGTTAGGACTTCCCAGTTAAGTATCCGGTGATCATTGACCTACTTGACTCTTCTTCAATCAACCTTGTATTGTCAAATATCGAAACTCAAACCAAGACCCAAGCTTGGTCAACCAGGTCAACCTTGACCTGAGGGATGTTGCACCAATAGTAAGGAGTCCAACGGTGTCCTCCATTGCTTATTTTAACTTTTTCAGAGGTGTTAAAATAATATCAGAAAAATAAGCTCAACATAAGCTTGATATGAACCATGGGCCTGATGTTGGGCCTAATATGACACCATATCAGGCCTAACATGGTTCTATATCAGGCCCAACGCTATATCAGGCTCACGTTGGGCATGATATAAAACCATATCAGGCCCAATATAGACACGATATAGAACCATATCAGGTCCTAATAGGTAAAAGAAGAAGGTCAAGTTGGGTTCTTCAATCCATAAACATGTTTATTCTATCTCAAACTGAAACAAACCAACCACCCGACCAATCTCATCTTCCCTTTCCTTTATTTGTTTTCAAATTTCATGTAGAAGCAATGTAACGACTTGACCCATTTGGCGGCCCATTTGGCGACCTCTAATGTCGTCGACCGACGACCCTTGGCCGTGCCGTTACTCACTAGGACTTTCCACCCTTGGCCGGTGGATTTTTGCCTCCCCCAGGATTCGAACTCTAGACCTCCAGGCTTAAGTACTAGAGTTTATGAATCCTGGTAGCCAAGTGAGCGGCCAGGATTCATAAACTCTAGTACTTAAGCCTGGAGGTCTAGAGTTCGAATCCTAGGGGAGGCAAAAATCCACTGGCCAGGGGTGGAAAGTCCTAGTGAGTAACGGCACGGCTGACGGTCGACGACCCGAGGCGCCTTTTTATTGTAACGACCCGACCCTTTGCCTTCTTGGACGGCCCTTGTGGTGGCCCACTGGCGGCCCCTTATGTCGTCGGTCCATTTGGCGACCTCTAATGTCGTCGACCGACGACCCTTGGCCGTGCCGTTACTCACTAGAACTTTCCACCCCTGGCAGTGGATTTTTACCTTCCCCAGGATTCGAACTCTAGACCTCCAGGCTTAAGTACTAGAGTTTATAAATTCTGGTAGCCAAGTGAGCAGCTCTCAGTTGTCGCTAAATTGGCCGACGACATAAGAGCCGCCAGTTGGGCCGCCCAAGAGGCCAAAGGGCCGAGTCGTTACAAGCAAACTCTCCAAATTTTATACCAACCTTTCCTTAAGTGATTTTACAACAAATATGAGTTTTTCTATTGTAAATAAGTACGGAACAATCAATGAATTCTGTTGATATGGAACCATTAGTGGGGTTTGGACCTAAATAGATCTGATTGGACTCATTTCAAGTCCTGTGAATTTCTGAAGTTGCAAGAAGTCAAACGGTGCCCTCTATTACTTATTTCAATTTTTTTAGTGGTGCTAAAATATTTTTAAGGAATCAGTCCAACGTGGACCTAATATGAACCGTAGGCCTGATATGGTTCCATATCAATGGAATTCGTTGATTGCTTCATACGCGTTTATAATGGAAAAACTACTATTTGTTGTAAGATCACTAAAGGAAAGGTTGGTATAAATTTGGAGAGTTTGTTTCTACACAAAATTCAAAAACAAATAAAGAAAAGGGAAGATGCAAGGGTCAAGTGTAAGCTAATATAGCATGAAAAGCAAAATCAATTTCTCTTAAATGAACTCCAATGACTTTCTAATGGAGATAGATGAGATCGATAGAGTGGTTGGTTTCAATTGGAGATGGAATGGACATATTTATGGATTGAAGGACCAGACCTAACTTACTTCTTTTACCTAATAGGGCATGATATCGTTCCATATGAGGCCCATTGATATGGTTCCATACTAGGCCCGTTGATATGGTTTTAGGCTCTTTGATAAGGTTCCATATCAGGCTCTTTGATATGGATTGAAGGACTCTCAACCCAACGTGGGTCTGATATAAAATCATATTAGGCCCAACATAGACCCGATATGAACCATATAATGTCCAACGTGGACGTAATATGAATCATATCATGTCTAACGTGGGCTTAATATAAACCATATCAGACCCACGATTCATATCAGGTCCACGTTGGACCTAGACAGGTTTAATTGAACTCATTTAAGGTCTTGTGAATTTTTAATGTTGCAAGGAGTCCAACGATACCTTCCATTGGTTATTTCAGCTTCTCAGTGGTGTTAAAATATTATCAGAAGAATCAGCATAATGCGGACCTGATATGGAACCATATCAGATTGCTCTGTACTCATTTACAATAGGAAAACTCCTATTCATTGTAAGATCACTTAAGGAAAGGTTGATATAAATTTAGAAAGTTTGCTTCTACACGAAATTCGAAAACAAATTATGGAAAAGGAAGATACTAGTGTCAAGCGTAAGCTAATATGACATGAAAAGCAAAACCAATTTATCTAAAATGAACTCCAACGACTTTCTAACGGGGATAGATGAGATTGGTCAAGTAGTTAGTTTCAGACAGTGATGGAATGAACGTATTTATGGAGTGAAGGACCCCAAACCTAACTTGCTTCTTTTACCTAATAGGGCCTGATATGGTTTCATATCAGGCCTATTGATATGGAACTATATCAGACCCACAGTATATCAGACCCACGTTGGGTCGATTTTTTAATAATATTTTAACACCTTTGGAGAAGTCGAAATAAGCAATGGAGGACACCGTTAACCTCCTTACAAGGCCAAAAATGTACAAGACCTAAAATGAATCTAATCGAACATGTTTAGGTTCATCAATGAGTTTCGATCAAAATTCACTAATCGATCTAGAGACATTAGATTGCAACCATTTCAGGTTTTATGAATTTCTTAGGCGGTAAGGAGTCTAACGATGTCCTCCATTGATTATTTCGGCTTCTCTAAAAGTGTTAAAATATTATCAAAAAAACCAACTAAATTCTAAACGCTATGGACTTGATATGAGGAGGTAAATTGCTTCTCCCACCCCTCCTGCTAGCACCCACCCCTTCTCTCCCCTTTTAAATTACCTTTATACCCTCAATTCTTTAAAATAATAAGTTTTTTTACACCACCAAACGTGTCGGGAGCAGAATTTGATAGCCAATATATTATTCTCATTGAATTGGTTCGAGTCGTAGACATCAGAAATATATTAGATAGACTTTATGCCTTTGGAAATTGTCATCGCATCAAGGTACAATCTTGTTCTGTATACATTTGGTGAGAATGGTAGGAGTTGTTTTACTTACTTGTCATTAAGAACTCCTCCAGTTCCAAACTAGGAGCGTCGAGAAATAGCTATTGCTCATGTTGGTAATCACTTCATGTAAGTTTTCTTACATCCTCATTACCCTGTGCCACTCATTCCAACGTGGTAGTGACAACATTCATCGTACGAAGTTAAAAGATGGGTCATTCGTTATAGGACACATGTTCATTTATGGTACGAAATAATAAGTATATCATTAAACGCATCGGGAGCAAAATTTGAAAGCAATATTGATTAAAATTTCTATTTTTATATATTTTTGTGTATTTTTTTTATATTATTACATGTACTCTTCATTTGAAAAAAAATATTTATTTGTAAACTATAAATATGTTTATCATTTCTTGTTAATATTTTTGTTAGTTTTATATATATAATTTTTATTTTGGTCCATATTTTTATATTTTTAAATTTTTTACAAATAATAACTCCTAAAATCTACCATAAAAAATAAATAAAAATTACAAACATATAATAAAAAATTATTCAAAAAGAATAAAATTGATAAACAAATTGATAAAAAAATAAAAAAATGATTAACAAAAAAAAATTAAAACCAATAAAAACTTTTAAAAAAAACAAAACTTAAAAACAAAACTTTTTAAAATAACGTGGGCAGGAGAAGAAGGAGAAGGGTAAAAAATCAATGTAGACCGGGAGGGGAGGGTGTAAGGAAGTTAGGAAAAATAGTTCTCTATGAGGAGAGAGGAGGTCAGGGGAGGAAAGATAAAAGATGTTGCATGCATAGGAGAGAAAAAAGAAAAGAAAAAAAATATGACAGAGTAAAGAGAAGCAGAAAAAATTAGACTTGTGAGGAGTAAAATAGTAAAGTAGTGTGTGCTTTTGGTTAATTCGGAAATCTACATATACCTTTTGGTAAATCGTCTAAAAAACATATAACAAGTCAAATAAAAAGAGCTATACTACTCGGTATGCAAACCAGAAATGATCAATTCGTCTCATACTACCGCGCTATCTAAAGATTTTTCGATGCTTCATTGTGTACTATTCTGCTTGAGCCATGGAATACAGAACTACTTGTCTCTAAGCACAATGTAGATATGACCATTGACCTTCCGTAACTTGGATATTCTCTTGAGAATCTCAGCAAAGGCGTGCCTTTCCTGTAAACATAAGAGAATGAAAACGCCAATTGATTAGTTTAGCAAAGAGAAGGTTTTTGTTACTAGTTTCCAGAAGTTGGCTGATGCCATAGTTATCACAGTATTATAGATAAATAATGCATGATTACACAAAACTGAAGCAGAGTTCTTAATTTTGATGCTTTCTAAGCATTATCTTCAATGCTTGGAAGTGTAGGTCACTTGGAACAATAACAGCTCTGAAGTTAAGTAGCAAGTTAAGTAATGCATGATCAATTCGTCTCTTAATTTTGATGCCTTCAAAGCATTATACTCATTCTAGATTCAAAATTGCTAGTGTGAATTTTAATGTGTTTACAGCAAGTTAAGTAGCTGCTTTTAAGAAACAGAATGCAAAGTACCTCTGAAGTTTTCACTCTGGGTTTGAATTTTGCAGCTAAATCCCGTAACTTCACAGGTTCACCAGCAACAATAACAGCAGCTCTAATATCCTCCTCAGTAACTGCTGCTGTAGATGGTGGTTTAGTCGACACACTAGGTTTATATGAATTCATAACAGCCTCAGCTTTAACAATTGTCTGCCAAAAAAAAAAAAAAAAAAGAGCAACAAATAGTTGGTAAGAATAAATGCTAGGATCACAAGAATCATAGAAGAAAACTCAGGCGTAGAATTAAATGCATACATTTTCCGTCTTCACGGGTAGAGAATCATTTCTGTTCTCATCGTCACTACTGTGTTCGCTCTTTGCTTTTGATTCAGCAGGAGTGGAGCAGCCAGATCCAGAGGGCTGTGCTGCATTAGTGGGACTAGTTTCTGCTGGTTCATCCTTAGGAGCATCTTTATCATCCTAGACATTAAAGATGATCTCAAGAATTCGACTCTGAACAATAGCATAATCCAACTTCAATAGCATTAATCTATGTTAATAGTGAATCAAAGTCGATAAATATCTTACAATTTCCTAGCGATTGAAAGAACAGCCAGAGGGCTAGAATGAGTAGATTCGGATATTTGAATTGAGAAAAAAGTTAGCTACTAACACAGTGATTCAAGTATCCAAGTAGGTTGTCAACTATTAATAATATATCATGCAAATCAGTTAGCAATGCATGCAAAAACAACTTCACCAAGTTCTAACTATTGACCTTTACATAAAAAATCTTGTCAAATTACATGTGTTTGAATATAAATTGCAAGTGGATTAAGAGAACTGCACTTACATCCTCATCTTCTTCCTCCTCCTCACCCTTGAATTCATTTAATATAGCAGCTTTTATAAGCAGTTGTTTCATTTCCTTCCCTGATTTACTCAGTGTACAATTTTCTTCATCTTCATCTTCCTCATCCTGAGAACATTCCAAACAGAAAACCAGTGTAATTCTCCAGAGAATTTCCTATACCATCAACAAATAGGATATGTGCATCTAAGTTAATGAAAAGCAAGGAATACGAGCTTCTTAACTATACTAAACAAGTAAAAACACCAATTGCATGGCCTTTTGTGCATGCATGTATGGGGCACGTATACAAAAATACAACTAGGATTATCAGACCTAATCTAACAAAAATGAAAATAAATAAAAGTAAAATGAACGACCAATATCATGGCTGCAGCATTATGTCAGACTGAATGCTGATCTGTGAAGCATTAAGAGAGCAAAGAGTATATACAACAACAAGGATCGAAGTACATTAACAAGTTCAAATCATTAAAGCAGCAAGATTTCAGGTGAAGTGGTAATTTATACACAATAGCAGCAAAATATCTCATCAAAAAAAACACAAAAAAAATGAGGAACCGCCACATTAATGGCCCCACGTCATATGGAGGGAGGTTCAACGTGAGCACATGGGGAAGCGCATGGCAAGGTGTATGCAGGTGATAATATCCCTGGGATTCGACCCTTGCCCAATCCGGACATAATACTATGCGCTTATCATTTATGAAATCTAAAGATTCATATAAAAGGATCCAATATTCCATGAGAACAATGCATACTAGATCAAAGACCATAACTTTCTTTTTCAAAATATTTTACATAATATACCTGCTTAATTTCAGGTGGAGTAGGAATAGGATCTAATTCCTCTTGTTCCCCTGGATCAATACCAACAGCTTCATCATCATCTGTGAAGGTCTGTTCGTGTTCCCAGTCATCACCTAAAGATGCAAAACTTCAGCACTAACTTCAGGAATGACCAAGTATAAATCAACATATTCAATGATATTGGGTATTCAATAGCATTGGGTGATACTGACAGGCACCAATATACAGCTTTTTTAGAAAGAAATTTTATAAACTCTAGCAAATTTAAATGTGTGATAATCAGCATAAGCTGGAGCCAAGGAGATAAGATATCATCATCACATCAAGGATAAGTAGTAAAAAAGCTGATCTTCATTGTGAGTTAAAAGTGTCATCAGAAGGCAATCAATTCCAGGTAATGAAAGTCTTACTAGTTATGAAAGACTTGCTACTTGAAGAATTTTCAAAAGCATTAGGTACATGGGAGCCATACTGATTCATGTTGGATATAAGGCAAAGAGGTGTGGATTCGATGTAACCTTTATAACTATTGAACGCCTAAGAATATATGTTGGATGAAATAATCTGTAATTACTAATCAGAGTCCGACTTGGTCCAAGCATTTCTTCATCACAAGTTTACTTGAGACTACCCTCACCTTGATTTGTTTGTTAAATGAACAATCTCAGATTCTATGATACCTTATATTCATGATATGATACCCAATATTGTAACCACAAAAAGTAAATGACAAGAGAGAAGAAATATATTTTAAGTCTCACTATAACCAAAAGCACAACTATAAGTCTATAACATCTTCTCAACCTCATAAATTAGAAAGTATGAAGTGGCATCTACTAAAATCACAAGCAACAAAACAAACCAGAAATCACCATACTATGACCCACCTTTTTCGATGTCGTCGTCATCATCTAGATTAAAATCACCTCCTTTACCACCTTCTTCATCATCATCAACACCCAATTTGTCACGTGCGAACCTGTTCTTTCTTGTTTCCCATTCTTTCTCATCTTCATCACCCTTGTCAGAATGATGTCCTTCATCATCATCAACACCCAATTTGTTACCTGCGAACCTGTTCTTTCTTGTTTCCCATTCTTCCTCATCTTCATCACCCTTGTCAGAATGATCTCCTTCATCATCATCAACACCCAATTTGTTACGTGCGAACCTGTTCTTTCTTGTTTCCCATTCTTCCTCATCTTCATCACCCTTGTCAGAATGATCTCCTTCATCATTGCTCTTCCATGTCTTTACTTGACTGCCTTCGTCAGCCTCAGCTTGGCTTATACCTTCGTTCTTCTTTACTTCACGAAAAGAAGCAGCACCACTAGTTGCCGTCTTCATCATCCACCTCCCATGTCCAGTTGCATTGTGCCTCCTTTTATTCATTATTTCTTCAGCCTCTTCCAAAGTAAGTTGCTTGCCTTGTGCAATTTTTCTGAAATTGTACCTATAAATACATACAAATTCCCAAGTTTCATCTGAGTAGGGACCACCAAGCATGTTCTAAAAATCCACTTTGAATGCAGTAGTTGGCGTGGGATAAGGGCAGACCAAGCAAATGAACAATGTGATGTAATTTAACTTACAAAAGAAGTTAAACTAACCAAAAAAAGAAAGAAAAATGGTAACTGAGAAAAGTCAAGAAGATGAAAGAGAACTAAACAAATCATCCTACGACTCATACCTGGAGCCATCTGGAACAGCAAAACAATCCCTCCCATGCACCTTTAACAGATAACGAGTAGCAGTCGAAGATTGTGGGCCCTCCACTTGACCCTGATACTGATGATGGCCAGTCTCATCTTCCAATATCCATGGTTTATTCTCGTTCTTCTCATGCACAATTACAATGAAATTCCATATCAAGAAAATAATAGTATCCCATAGGAATAAGACAAAAATTATCAAAAATATTAGACAAACTTAAAGGTGTAATGTGCAAATCTAGAATCTCATTCAGAGACTTCATTCACAGTAGTCCAATGAAAGAACTAAGAGATCCAAAACAAATGTGATAAACTGTCTTAACTTCTCTCATGTCATTATCTTACACTAGATCCCACCAAACAATGACACTGACATATATGTAAGTAAATCTAGTTTTTTAACTATACTGCATATATTATGCCAAACCAGAAGAATGTCTAAAAGAGAGAAGTCTCAAAATGTTGGATGCACTTGACCAGCATAGATGCATAGTAGAATGGCTTCATGATCTTATAGTAGAGTATGTATAGGTAGATAGATAAGTTAACCACATAATATGACAATGCAAGATCATTGACAAACTACTAAAAGAATGACATAGATAGCAACTACTAACTGCACGGGCTCTGTTCTACTTCATCTTCTTAGTACCTGTGTGTAAGCTATTAAATACCATAAGCAAAAGCAACGGATATAAACTCTCCTTGGATTAGAATGGAAAAAGGAAAGAAGAGGAGAGGAGAGTTCGGGTTGACTATATAAGAGGGTTCATTTTCTCTGGAAGTGAAATAAGCATAAAGGGTAAATCAATGAAGTCGAAAGACACAGAATTTCCTATAAGGATTTTTTTTTTCCAATAAGCACTGCGTAGATTTTCTTGATCTCATATTCGGTGCTTTAATATACTTCGGCTAGCATGCCTCTATGCACTCTCCAGTTGCATTGGTGCTGTGCCTTCATGGCTATTTAGTGGATATAAATATACATATAATTTCATGCTTAACCAAACTGATTGAATAGTATAGTCAATAACTAGGTATAGCTGCATATGTGGTTTTCCAAATGTTCAATTTTAATTGTTAAATATTTAGATTAGAAAATCATTTTGACTAAGAGACAATAAAAACCTAGTCTACAAATACCAAAGAAAATAAACTAGGACCAAGGACTTAAGACAATTAGAATCGATACTTAGGCTCCTTGACCATGATTGCTTTACGCTATCCATCAAACAGCAGTAATACACATTTTCAAGAACAAGAAGAAATAACCAAGCCAAGTAGGGAGAAAAGGCCTGGTGATGCATAAACATACCTCCAAAATGTCAGTTAGTTGACGTTCTTGAAGACCTTCTGTGTCAAGAGACCACCTATTTTCTGCACTATTCTTTGAAAATGGAGGCAAGCCAGAGGGGAACCTTCCAATATGGAAATCCTCATCAGTGTTGGCCATTGCCTGTACGTTGTACTCCTAAGTAGGAGAAGACAAAAAGTTACGATTGAAGAAAGAGGGAGCACGCAATCAACCAGTGAAAAGTAATAATCAGAAAGCACTTAGTTATTCTCTAAGGAGCTAATCTTCGTACTCGCTGAGAACCGAGAGAATCCGAAAAACAAAAAATTGGGTCCTAAAAAGGATCAAACCCTCACCTGGATCAATTTAGTAATCAAGGCGCTACATAGACGGCAGCGGCCGCGATTTGCCGCCATGCCCTTGCCGCATTCGAGACACAGCGTCATGTGCTTGCAATTGCTCCCATAGAGGTCAGACGTCGAGTGACACCGGTCGCAGCACGGCCTCAGCACCAAATCGAGACTCATGGCAGCAAGCTGAAGGAAAGAAAGAAAGACGGAGCCGGGCTCGGCTCTCTTCAAGATCGCTAATCTTGTTGGTTGTTGAGAAAGAACAAAAACCCACCCTGACCGCCTGATTGGAGGTCGGCTCGGAAGAATTCAGCAAAGAAAGAGGCCTGCTCGACCAAGGAGACAGTAGAACCGGAAAGACTTTGAAGCAGAGGAGAGGTCAGAGAGGTTGCTGTATTTATAGGGGAAAGATCTGATGCCGGACGCGAAAATTTCCAAAAAAAAAAAAAAAACCGATTCGTTAAACTGGTTTTGGTTGTTCTCGCTCAATTTTCGAATCAGAATCAAGAGATTATTTTATTTTAGCACCTATAATTTGCAGACTTTTTAGAAATGCCCTCCATAGTTATAAAATTATCATTTTACGTCTGGTATTTTTAATTTGTTGTCTAAATACTTCGCCTGCGAACGGTTCGACGATGTGCCTCTGGTAATTTTTTAATTGGCTGTTTAAATACCTCTGTAGTAGCCTAGGGCCGATCCGGTGTGATTGATGACGTCTGAGAACAGTTCGAGGCTATGCCCATGATCGCCGGGCGCTCGCAGGTCAGTCGGTCGATCGAGAGAGAAGCTGCAACCGAATTCATAGGAAGGCCTCGCTGTGTGGCTACCGAATTCATAGGAAAATCGAGTTGGCAAGTATGCTATGAGAAAGCTAGTGGAGGTGGAGTCGAGGAATGAGCTGAAAAGGAGTTACGATGCGAATGAGTCGAGTCAATGGATCAAAGGGCGTACGGAACGAGCCAGGCTGCAATGCAATGGAGGTCGGCGGCAAGGTCCAAGACTTCTTTGTTGGGATTAGCTGGGTATGCTTCCAACACAAATGAGGTGATGCCCGATGTTGAAGAGGATGCTCGACGCTGGCACAGGGAGAGGTTGGCCACTGCATTTGGGTTGATTGATGCTGGATGAAGGCGTCGGCATCAGGATCGCGAAGAGCTTGAGAGTGTGTTGGGATTGCCATGACATGTGCAAGTAACTTGGACAATTACCAGCCGTTAATTTGTAAGGCGCTTTTGCTCGTTTAATGAGGCTGACATGCAAAAGATGCATTGAAGCTAATGAAATGAAAGTACGAAAAAAGGAAATGATTTTTGCCTACAAACAACAGAGGATTTATATTGCTTCGAAGTGGACAACCATTCAGTTCAGTTTGATAACTAAACGCTGCATGCTTCATGCTTCATGCTTCATGCTTCTTCTGCAATTAATTCAAATGGACTAGCAAGTTGGCCAGCAAACCACACTAGCAACAGTAGGTTCTTCCTCATCAACCACGACATTGATCTCACCCTTGTCAAGCATGTCGGTAGAATGCCCTATTCTTCCCCTGGTTATTCCACTGGTTCATTTCCATATGCCACCTACAAGCACACCAAGAGCCATGCTGACAGCAAATTCTCTTACAACGTTCGGTCTCTTCAGGGCTGGATGAACAACCTTTCCTGCCATCGGTTGCTGAATTGCTGCAAGGCATGAGATGAAATTATGTTAATAATGAAACACACTAGACTTGAGAGTACAAACAATATGAAGTGCCAAAGAGTGGAGAAATCCAGCAAGGATACAAAAACAAAGAATTCAAGGGCAAGAATCCAACTGCAGTTCACATCTTGCATGAGAGCATATAAACCCTAATTATGATTGGCAGTGCTTCACCGGAAAAACAGAGGAGATTGGAGATAAGTAATATCACCCAGATTTTTAGATGGAGAAATGAAATGATGGAGCAGAGAGCTGAAGAACCCTTCAGAAGGGAAAACTATAACCCCTACTTGATGCTGTAACGTTGACCAGGATGTATACCAGGCGGCAGCCCACTTATGTTTATTTAAATCAATCGACTAAATATAACTTAATAGTTAGTCTTTTAAATGTTGTTGGAGTGCAATATAGATTCCATACGAGCTCTATGCCAGCACCTCCATCCGTTTTAAATAAATGCTACAACCAATCCGCAGAAGTTGACTTCTGCAAGTTTACAGAACCCTATACATAGTGCACCATACAAAATTACTCGATCGTTGTCAGGAAAAAACTGAGTCGACATAAATACTACTGCAAAAACATCAGTGAGAACTTCAATCCATGGCACACATTTGCAATCCTCTAGATTGATGGTGAGCATACCTTGCTGACTAGTTCTATGCATTTTCCCACTGTCTACCAACACCAGCAAGTCACGTAATATAACTTATTTCAGATAGCAAAGAATCCATGGCAGAACGGCCGGATACCTCAGCTTGCTCTGATGATGCACTCTGCAATAAAAGACCGCAAAAAACTGAGAAACTAGGGTGTCATAGGATAATTAATAAGCATCACTTGGGGTCTATTTACTTGGATGGAAAGTTAGGAGACAGAGAGACACAAAATTACATATGTAGCTCCATCATTGATTGCATCTTTGATGTCATTTTCCCTTCTCCCCTTCATATTTGCCATCCAAGTAACAGAGTTTAGAGGCAAGAACTCACCCCAAGGGCACAGCTACATTTCATAACCATTTACACTTTTCACTAATCTATTATCGATGATTAGCAGCGACATCTCATTCACATTTTTGAGCTCGTACCACCTCAAAGATCACATCACCATGCAGATCTACAGAAGACCCATTGGTGTCCCTTCTGCAATTTACGACAGCAACAATGAGCCTCTCACCTGTCAGTGTGCAAAGGTACATAGCCTGTTCAACCTACACATTGCAGAGATCATATCACATCAACTACGAATAGAGACAAGGCTAATTACCATGACACGAACAAAAAGAATACAAGTGATATAGGCTAGCACAAAGTAACCAGTAATATGATGTGTATTCTGAAATTGAGGACAGTGATAAGTTTTTGCGACTATTGTTAATAATAAACATAATGAAAAGGTAGAAAATAAACAAGTACTAGTGATAGAATATCTTCCAGCTGGAACTCTCCTGCATGATAATTTTACAAAAATGATACTCCTAGAAACTGCTAGTCGAGTGGTAAGATACATGGTAACTAGCAAATCAAACAAATCTATGCTACCAGCATCTCATAGTGCAGCAACACTGGATGGCAAATGCTCAAGAAAGTCTTTCCGAATTTAACTTTCAGATCATTGAGGAGCCATTGAGAGCATGAATCCTAAAGGTTTGTCCACATATATTTATCAAAATCATCCATGAATAAACAGACGCTGCAAATGTTATATAATTCAGGATAGCATGATCAACCATAGGTGTAGCCGAGTTTTAATGTAATTTTTGCCCCAACAGGTGTAGCCGAGTTAGTACTCAAGTGGCAAAGTTGTTTCATTGGGCAAGGTTCGATTCCCATGGGATTCATTCCCCTGAGGATCAAATGTCCTCCCACCTAAAGCCGCTTACTACCGTGATTTAACTCCCTCCATTTCATTGTGGGGCCGGCGATGAGGGGCGCTCGGAATGAGGGAAATCACCTTTTACTTCATTCAAGGCTAGCATGATCAACCAACAATGCACTGAGCCTAGAGAGCATTCCCTTTGATAGATGTTGATTGGCAGGCAAGTAGGCATCTAATTAACATTGATGTCATAAGGGGCGCAATGCATATGTTTTAGATCACAGTTCCAGTTATAGGGTCAGCTACATAGATCATACTCCTTAATTGAACTCTCTATGCAAGGCTATATTTAAATTTAAATTAAATTGGAAAATGAATTTTGCAAGATGATCTCAATGTATTGTTCTGAAAAGTTAGTTTCCTTCTGCTTTCTAAAGTTTAAATCCTCTTTCTTATGGACAATGATAAGGTGTATGCCAATGCCACCAAAAAAACCTAACAAATAGAATACTTCCAAGACAGCTGATAAAAATATTTGCTGAATTAACAGATTATACCACAGGTAGCTGAATATATTCATCTGGGGTGATCTGCAGCAACTCTGTAGCAGTTTGGCATGTACACCATACACACAACCGACCAGTTTCATCACCTAGTGTTACTTTCAATTGAAAGTTATCAAGAATTTCACCATCACATTCCAAGTGACAGAAACTACAAATCAAGGATCCATCTGATGACTCTCTCACAGGATATCCACAAATGGCATGAGATTTTATCAAGCAAACATCATGATGCTCAATACTGACAACACTGGTGCGACATATCTGCCAATAAAAGACCAATCAGCAAATATCATTCAAATCTTGAAAGAAGAAAATTAATAACAAGAATATATACATAGTCAAACTTTAAGTCTAACAGAGCTTCATGACACTTCACAAAACATCCCTTAAGTAACCCAACTGCCTAAACTCGAGATACATACTCTACACAATAATGAAGAAACATGGTAGCAGTCAAGTAAGCATCCAAGAATCAGCAAAAAGAAACTTCCACTTGAACAAAAATTATCAAATACTTTCAGCTTCTTGTAAGACATTCTTCAACATAATCTTCTAAACTAATATTAAAAACAGAACAAGAATTTAAATCTGTGAAAGTTTAATGTAAAGCATGAAACAAAAGGTTATAGATACTTACATGTGTCTTTGTCTCAGTCAATTTAGAGATATCAGCTATACAAGATGACTTGTGAAGGCACGATGAGTTCAATAATGCTGGCAAGCAGCTTAGGTTTACTAAAGTATTCCCTACATCCTTCTCAAACCATGATACTTCCAGCCTGAAAAAGGAAAAAAAACTGATTGCCCAAAAAGATGATACTTGATTGAGAATATATGTTCAAGATAAGCATCACTTGATCTTTCATGGAAAAAGTAAGCATGAATGGATAAAAATAACTACAGAAACTATTGGAGTTCTCACTTCTTGTCTGCATTCAAAGAACAAGTCAAGCCTGAGATGAATACTGAATGACCTATTCCAAGATGTCCAAGTGACCTGAAAAAAATGAGTGTTAAATTATAATGCGATATAGAAATTGAAAATTAAATGAAACAAACAGATCTTAGCATTTCTAACGCAGGAATAACTAGTGATCTGAAGTCAGCTGAAAAAAGCATAGAATCTTTAATTAATTAAGATAAATGAGAACGACTTTGTTTAAGGATAGTCACCAAGATCTAACAAAGTGCAGTTTTGCCACAATTGCTCCAGTTGTATCTTCAAGCTTTACTCTGAATATAGTATCTAAGCTGTTTACTTCCCTATGAATGTATCTAACAACACCATAGATACTGACCCCAGTCATTTTATCTCGGAGGTCAACGACAAGTAACTGCAGTAGTCACAATGACGCTAATTAAGAAAAAAAAAATACTGATGAACAAAGAAAATATCATTTGCTAAAGACAGAACAATATTTTAGATAAATTATGCTTACATTGAGCAAAAAACATGATTTCCAAAAGGGAACAATTGTGAAAAAAATATCTATCATTTGCTAAAAGATTCTTTTTCATCCACGATATAAAGGGAATTTAGACTTTAGAGTAAATGTGAAATTTGATTTCGAAAACTAGCAAGATTCATTTCCAAATTTGACATTGTTATACCATATTGCGCCATGCAAATAGTTCATTAGATAATAGGATCATTTATGTATAGTAGTGGCCAAATGTAACTTCTGTCCAATGGTTCATTTGTATGATCTTTGTAAATTTGGCTATGTCAAAAATTATATTTCTCCTAGCGGAACACAAAATAATGCAATTGAACAAGTGATCTACTGGTAGAATCAGGCAATTTGAGAAAGATATGATAAAATGAAGGAGAAACAACATCAGCTTAGTGACGAAGGCATGACAATCATAAATCAGAAAGTGTGTAGCTTACTAACTATGATAGGCATATAACAGAAAATTGTTGTTCACCAACCATCTGTGACAACATGGTATAATATTAAGCATTTAATTGCATATTCTCAAGGTCATTTTGTAAACCTTATACTCAGAACTCAATCAGAATTTGCATCATCATGCATGTACAGGGCTTCCAGTAATTTAAGTAGTGGCACAGAAATACATAAGCACTAAAAGCTAAGAAAGGATACATACTTGAAGAGGATAGTTCTTGAAGTCAACTGACCCTTGTGAATCTAGTGGTAGCATAACTTGAGAAATGTTAAGCCCTTGGTTTTGACATAATGTGCTTGACAATTTCGGCCCTGGACTCCTCAGTTGTGTGGAAGAAATTAGTACCTAGTATATTAGATGACAAATCATCAAAACCAAGAAACATGATTGGCATATTTCATAAGTATAACCTACTTGTTCCTCCTGTTGCGTGAATGGAACCATATATATCCGAGTGGCACTTCCAAATTCAAGACATAATTCTTGACTGGTAATGTTGGCGTCGTCAATGTGAGCAATAAAAGGTTTGTCTAAAGCAAGCATACTTCCGGGACTGAAAATTTTCTAAAAATGTTGGTGAATGCTACACAAGTACACCATAATGACCAAATTTAGCAAACTGTTTACCTAAGAACATTGGCAAGGAGAACTTGATCACCCCATAACACAAACCTTATCTTGACACCTTCACTATCAACTAAAGTGACCCCTTTCCTCTCCACACCTCTAAAACTTTCCAAGGAACCAATTGAACAAATTCTGAAAAGGAAGGAAGAAAGAGCATTTGAAATATAATATGAGATTGTTTGGTGACAACCTTATATTTCATCTTCAAATATTCATAGAATAAAAAACATCACAAAAACAATTTGAGCTTGGCAAGCTTCATATAATATATTAGCATGGAGAATAAACTTGAAAGAATTTCCAAAATAATCAATTCAAAAAATATAAACCAAAAGTCCAAATTTTGATGGAAGCTCTAGGTATAGCTGATTTTCTTTTAATTATAAAAGTTAAAAGTATGATGATTGCTCCTGTCTATGCAATATATATTCCCTTATATGAAATAATTATCCAATAATGAAATCCAACTTATTTCAATCAACAGAATCCAGTTAGCCTCATCATAGATCTGATAAGTCGCTTTGGAGTCCATGAAGATCATTATGTCCAGGCTTGACTTTAGCAGTACTCACTCGGAATACTGACACTTAGACAACTTATTCCTATAAAATTGTAAGTAAGCCTAATTCGCTATAGACCCACACAAGAGAAGCTGAGATTGAGAGGGCTTGAGAAATTTGTAATGAGGGTGCTTATTATTCTTGAGTTAAGTAAAATTTACAAATGAAGGGAAAATTTACAAGTGAAAGAAGATATTTATAGCCTCATCATAGATTTGATAAGTCCTGTTAGAATCAATTTAATCTAACAGTATAGATTGCATGTCTAGAAAGTCCTTACAAAATATCTAGATATTTTTATGATAAGAAGATTTAGAGAAATATCTACAATGTTCTTAAGGAAGAACCCCATAGGCCACACCATGAGCCAAGAGGGTGGACCAAAGAGTGGATCAAGAGCTTCTCTTGAACTTCAAATTTGGTGGACTGTGACTCTTAGCTCAAGCAGCACTATAAAATGGATCTTGATTCTCTATCTTAAGTCTTAACACCAAAGGAAACATAACCATGACAGACTTTTCATATATTTCCAATAGAATGAAAAGTTACAAAGGATCATAAAAACTAGGGGTGTTGAAAATGAACCGACCCACCAACCTGATCCGAAAATTATCAGGATCAGGTTGGGGGTTTTCGGGTTCATGTCGGTTTGGGTTGTTGTGGGATTGCCCTGAATTTAGGGTTTAGTGGGTTTTTTGAAATTAAATCAAAATTTATTTTGAAAACTAAGATGTTTTTATGTATATTAATATCAATGTTAGTATGATAATGATGAAGTATTGAGATAAAAGTGAAGAATTATTGGGGAAATATCAAAATAGTGAAACAAAGACTTTTTTATTCAAGTTATTCGGGTTATCCAGGTTCGGGTTTAGGGTTTTCGGATTATGTTCGGGTTTGAGTTCGGATCGGATTCGGGTAGGGATTTTTTTTGTAAAATCTTTGCTTCAACCCTACCCGAACCCACCCAACCCACCCGAATTGACACCTTTAATAAAAACTATAAATTCTATTACATTCAGGACATATTTTCATAATTACTTTTATATGGAGTTTCTTATCATAATCAAGGCGCATCAAGCATAGATTTTGATCAAACCAAAAGACATTCTACAATTGTGAGACATTTCTTGTTTAAAGATTCACCTAATGGAATCCAAGTATTATTATTTTTTTTATTTCGATTTTATTTAAATTAAAATTAATAATAATAATAATAATAATAATCCATTAGGTGAATCTTTAAACAAGAAATGTCTCGCAATAGAATGTCTTTTGGTTGGATCAAAATCTACGCCTGACTCACCTAGATTATGATAAGAAACTATAGCATACTATATACAGTGTATTCATAATAAGGCACTTTTTATTAAATTATGTTGGCATTAGATAAAATATGTGCGCATATTTGGCATACTATATTCCATGTATTCATAATTTCATACTTTTTCTACAAACTCCAATTTAGTATACAAAATGTCTAAATTAATCTAAATTGGTATAAGTTATTGATAATTAAATATACAACCCCTATAATACTTGCTTGCATGTACCTCCATATTTCTCTACCACTTTAGTTGAATATGACTAACTCAATCTAATCTAATATAAGTTAATAGATGTATTATTAGGTGCAATAAAATGTAGTTTATTTTAAATGTGATTTAAAAAGTCAATTATGAACTAATGTGGATATTTCAGAAGTAAAAAAAGTGGCACATGGAATATTGGCAAACTAAAGGGGTGTGAGTATAATTTGGCCTTAAAAGTTAATTTAAAGATCCATAATATGACAATGGTAATATCTTATATATATATATAAATATAACTAAAAAATCCATTAATATGACAATGGTAATATCTTATGATCTTAGGTTTTATTGAGAAAACAACAAAATAAAAAGGCTACCAGAGTATTGGTGAGAGGTTTAGTTAACTAGTACAAGAAAAAAAAACTAATAAACTGTTCAGTGACAGAATGACTTGCCTTGCATAAAAGGAATAAGAAATGCCATTTTTAAATGCGTCAACTGATATGGATGAGAAAGAGTCTGAACAAAACTGTGCACCAAGCAAAAGTGCATCTTCATCTTGATCCTACAAAATTTAGGTTCCAGTCAGCAAATCAAAAACATAAAATTTATGTTAAAATTTTTTTAATTGATTAAAACCAGGAGTTAGCTAGAGGAGCCTCTTGGCTGAGCATTTCTAAATATCTCTTATTAGCTTTCTTAATTTGCTTTTCCACATCATTTTTAGCCTAGTTGCAAGGGTTGTGTTTGACCTTTATTGCATGTTTCTGCATGCTTGGTAGCAATCATTTTTTTATTTACTTATATCAAAAACACTTGTGTCATTTGCTAAGCCATCATTGAAAGTGAGGTCCAAAAGTTTAAGGAAAGTTACAATATTGTCATCTTGCATAGGGTAGCATTCTTAGGGCCTATACTATTTTGTTTCGCTGTTATCTATTAGAGCTGTCTAATTACTCATGGATGATAATATTATTTGTTTTAAAAAAAAACAGAATCAACTTTGCTACTACTAATTGCTAGTGACCTCAACACATCCATTTCACTACTTGTAATTTAGTGACCTCAACACATCCATTTCACTACTTGTAATTTTTCTTGGGAAAATAGGATAAATGAATTAATCAACAATGATACAACAATACTAGTCTAGATACAACTCCATCTCTAGCTTACTATGGTAAACTAGAATCAAAGAATCTACCAAATAATATAAAGGCACCAAATAATTGATTTAGTAAGATTACCTCATCCAATAATACAATGAGATATTCTGTAGGCAAAAGGCGAGGATGACCAGACCCATCCATAGCACTTCGAAGACAACATCCTGTTAGGAAAATCTCACGGCCTTTCTTCAGAATCTGAAACTCCACCAAATCATAATATCTGCAATTAAATTTTTTGCATCACTTCAAAAGCCACCTAGGTGGTGCCGTAGACCAAGTGACTGCTTTTTAAAACTTATCTGTTGGATAACCAACTACAGAAATAATTCAATATTTTAAAGAAGAAAAAAATAGCACTTAAATTCAGGGGAAAAAAAATGAAATGAAACAAAAGAACTATAGCTACAAATTGGAAGATTAACAGAAGAGGCACAATTTCAGAGAAACACCCCTATGTATGATTGTCATTGCTGTCAAAGACTCAGCCAAGATCAGGTTTGTCATGGATCAATATATTCAAGGAAAAAAAAAAGAAGTCCCTGATGTTATAGCCAATGAAACAAAAAATTGAACTATTGGCTTGACAAGATGATAGTTATTGCTATATATTAAGTCTACAACCCAAATGTCTATCTTATCAACATGAAAAGTGAAAGTTGAGTTTTCAGTTTCCTTTTTTTTCTGGCAAAAGATAGTTTCAGCCACATAAAAAAAGATTCCAGCTTGCCTCTCTTTTGGTGCCATTTCATATCAGCTAAATTGTAGGAGTTACATATATGTTTCATGATCCAATTAAAAACAAAATGAAGAATAGAATTCAAATCCACCCCTACGAATTAAAGTAACACTTAATCACCAAGGTTTGACAATTTGTAGGATACCCGACCTAACACATTGGTTTGCTATATAGTCGGCAAGAGTTCAAATAGTGCATGCATGAAACAAGGAGGAAAATTTAACACATTGTATAACATAGCACTCGTTCCATGCAGAGAACACTAGAATAAATCAATATTATGCTCTCAAAATGAATAGAAAAACTAATCTACAGAAATCTGCTAATTACCATGATGTTATGCTTATCCTAAGCACATGTCAAATCCACAATGTGATGTAACTATTCATTCCTTCAATATTTTTATAAACTATTTGGGGGGAATGATTCTTAGGAAACCATTCCCTCTGTTTAGCACTAGATATAGCGCTTGTTGGAGCTCAAACCATATAATTCTTCCTATACTGAAAATCATTCTTAAGAATTGGATGCTCAAAAGTTAGCTTCATATATTGGGCAATGAGTAGGCTGTTTATTCTTGTGTTACAAATTTTACCTACGGTGAAGATACAGATCAATGGTACATGAGCTCCACATGTCTCCCAAGCTAAGCAAGTATATGTTTGTACCTAGTAAAGATATGATTAAAATGAGATGAGTGCCATAGTATGAAATCTATAAGATCTGAATTACATGGAAGGCCTGTTTTGCCAGCAATAACTAGGTTATACAAAAGCAATATTAGGAAAAATTGAAGAAAGAGGTAATAGATTCACTAATAGTTTCTGCATATACATTTATTCAGAAAAAAGAAACAAAACAAATATTATCCAAGAAACTAAGCGATAATTTAATTCTCTATGAACGCCAACAATGATTATTAAAAGGAGGGTGCGGAGAAAATTTATATGCTGTGACTAGAATAACACATCAATATCATTGTACCTGGAAGAAGGAAAGTGTCTATAACAACGGCCTCAATGACACTGCTTGGAGAGAGGAAATTCTTCTCATAAATAGAATCAATGGTGACAGTATGTGGTAGCTTCATTCTTTTATGCCTCTTCTCCAGTGGAATTTTCCATTCTAGCTTTTTCTTGGAGGTCATGTATCTCCGCTGCTCGATCCAAGCCTATCCAGCATGTACACAATACAAAATCAGAATGCATCATTCAAAGTAGAAAGGCAAAATCAAGAGAAAGAGCAGGATTTGATTGGTGAACTACCTGGAAGAGATCAGAGAGGAGGATGGCAGGGGTAACACCACTGGAATATGTGACACATGACTTGAGGATTCTCGAGACGACCCAGCTCCAAGGAGGAGCAGATGCGTCTCCACCATCGCAGCCTCCGGCATCAGTATCCTCGTCAAAGTTAGAGGAGAGCATAGATCTGGCGTACTCCACAAACTGTAGGAAAGCATCTTCCTGGTCCTCAGCGGAGGTGGTAGCACCTTTCAATGCGGTTGGGGAGGAGGGATCCGCCATGGACATCGTCAGAGTCCTAGCTATCTTCGCACGAAGTCGCTGCTAGGTTAAGCGGGGAATAGTTGTGTTTCAGTTCACTGGCAAAAGTTTGGAAAACCCGAGCCAAGCTTCCGTCGCTCGGCTCTCCGGTTCGCTTGTTGCCGGTTGAACCGGAATAGCAATCTGGCATTTATTCTGGCTCACCTGACTTTTTGTAGTTCCCGGTTTAACCGAGTAAACCGACGAAATTCAAAACTACTTAACTACGTGAGGAAGTCGAGGTGGATCCGTGAACATGTAAATAGGCTAACGGGCTAGTGCCCGGCCCGGTAACACCGTCCAATGAAAGTGAGTTCATTGTCCGATTATGTCAGTTATTTTAGTTGAATTGGATCCGGATCGCACTGCTAAATCGACTCGCATCGGGCACTTGGAAGAGTGCTCTTATTATCCTCGCGGCCAATCCACTTGGAAGTGGCTATGGCTCTCCTTCCTCGCCTCTCCGCTCCTCTATGTCCCTCTGCTGCAACTCACTCTATTTCGCCCCTTCCATGTAAGTAAGCTTTGAACCCCATCTGCGTCGTTGGCTACTGGACTTTTTCCTCTTTGCGGAATTTCTACGAGCATTTGGCAGCCTTCCATCTTTGGACTTGCGTTTTTTTGCTGTGATAAGTTGGGTAGATTTGCTCTTTGTTTTCGTGTAAGATCTCTATCACTTGTTCAAAATATTGTGATTCTGTATGAAAATCATGGAGATTGCAAGCTCCGATGTAGCTGTTGCGTTGACTGGATGTGAACTCCTGTTCTGTTCTGCAACACAAGAAACATCAATGCCAAGATAGAGAAGGAGTCACTGACGTTGACCCTCCGATGCTCAAATCAGTTACCGACAAGAGAAAAAAGACGAAACAACAATAGACACAGGCGTGAATAATAAATAACGCGTACCTCCACAGGTGTATGAACCCCCTTTATATAGTATCCTGGTAGACGACGTGCACGCTCTTCGAGACATGATGACGTTCTCCAATAGTTCATGGACACGTTCATCAATTTATCCTGGGCACGTTTTCTAATTTGTCCTATGAAAGAGTCTATCGGAAAAGTGTCTCTGGCACCATATTTTAACAGGGCATGCATATCCCTGATAAGACAGTAGAAGTTTTCATCGTACAATCTGTTTGTTGATCATGTCGTGTGTCAACGGCACTATCTCCCAAAAGGATATTGAGAGATACATCAATGATCTCGCCGTTCGGGGCAAGCAGAATGACCGATCGACTGAGACTCCACTGATCGATTGGCATCTACTGTTCTTCCATGGAATGGAAGGGTATAGTAGTTTGTTATCGCCCGAACGGACCAAAGCTCTGGTCATCCCAACGGTCCACTGATTCATGATGAGTGCCTCAACTTAGACGAGTCCTTTGCCGGTCGAAAGCTTTTTCGTCCGATTGGCTACTGTAGTGAAGCTCCGCTCAACCTCTTTTGATGAGCCCGTTAGTCCTCTACATTGACCTCTTGACTTGGGGTCGAATTTTCTGGACCACTTTTTACGGTCTAGAGGATGGTCCCTTTGTATGCATCGGTGGAGATGAATGATCTCTACTTATTTTATAAGTGAAGATCATCCATCCAAACGATACACTACAAGAAAATGCTATAATAGCGACCGCTTTAGCGACCGAAATTATATCGGTCGTTAATATAACGACCGCAATAAAGTCGGTCCCAAATTTAGGGACCGAATATAATTTGGTCGTTAATTTAACGACCGATATAATTTCGGTCCCTAAATTAGCAACAAAACGACAAATTAATTTTGAAACGTAAAATTAGCGACCGATTTAGCGACTGTTTTATTTATTCGGTCTCAACCAGTGAGTCTTGTAGTTGCGTAGGCATGTAGGGGTAAATTATTGGGACCGAAATTAAAACTTCGGTAGCTAATTAGCGACCGCTATTTAGAATCGGTCGCTAATTAGCGACGGAAATTTAATTTCAGTCGCTAATTAGCTACCAATTCTAAATAGCGGTCGCAAATGTCTAAAGCTTTCACTTCTTTCACGAAAGAATTTCAATTGTTTCGTTAAATTAGGAGATCGAATTTAATTGCTGTAGCTAATTTACAAATAACGGTATTCAAATGTGTTGAATAATTAGCTATCATTATATTTATCATTTAAAGTTTAACTTAATTTGTTATTTAATAAGATTATTTATGGCTAATTGGTTAATAAATTGTATAAATTGAAGTTAAATTTAATATCGATCTCTAATTTAACGATGCAAATAAATTATTTTACTAGTTAAATTATTAAGTGATTTTCGCTAATAATGTTATTCATAAAATAAATTAATAAATAAATTTTGTAATTTAAGTGTGGATATAACTTTAATTTTGTGCATTTTTAACTACTAAACTTTAAATTTGATCACAAAATTGAGACAGAATAAAATATGCGGTCGCTAAATAGAGACCGAATAAATTATTCGGTCGCTATTATCTTCCCAAAAGTCGCACGCAAGCCCTAAATCCCGAACTCCTCTTCCCATCTTGTCTCCACGCGATCCCCTTCTCCCGTCTCCGCCCGATCTCCTTCTGCCATTCTCTCACACGTGATCACTCTCTAGCCGGCGGCCGGAGATCTCCTCCGGCGTTAGCTTTTCTCCGGCGCGGGTAAACATCTATTCCTTCACTCGTCCTCGGTGTCGCCTCCTCACCATAAACGCCGCCCGACCTTTCCTTGCCTAAGCCTGGCCGGCCTGAGCTCGGCATTTTCTTGCCTGGCCTGAGCTCAGCCTTTTCTTGGCCGGCCTTTCCTTGGCCGGCGTGAACTCGGTCAGCGAGTTCGGCTTTTTCTTGGCCGGCCTTTCCTTGGCCGGCCTTTCCTTGGCTGGCATGAACTCGGTTAGCCTAAGTTCGGCCTTTTCTTGACATGTACATTCCTTCACCGGCCTGAGCTCGGCCTTTTCTTGGTCGGCCTTTCCTTGGCCGGCCTTTCCTTGGCCCTAAATATTAGTTAGGGTCTACCTTCATGTTTTCGACATAAGAGACGGTGTAGATTGCTCGCCCTCCTCTATGTGCTACTATGAAAAGTTATGAAAACACAATAATCAGAATGCACAAATTCTGAGTTTCTCTTGTTTGTGATCCTATGATGAGAACACATTTGGAATTAGACAATATATATAGCGTAAACTGTAGTAAAACTCATTTGAGTAGAAGGTGTTGGCCCTATACTACCAACATTGGTAAAGAGCATTGCTTTGCCCGTTGCAACTCTCGTATGACTTGGGTACATTTTTTTTTACTGATATCCTTCGCTATATTTGTTTGTCAATTACTCAAGAGAGCCTTCATTATTCATAGATGAATTAATTGAGGAGTTTTTCCCTACGTCTAGTATATAATGATCTAACTATTAATTACTTCTAGTCATTAGTGTATTTTTTCCCTTAACAATTTTAACTTACTGTGGTCAGTAGGCCACTAACATACTTTGCTCTTGGTTAAGGAGAATCTCTCTTGCATTGGAGAATAAACCCTTACATCTGCTTTGTTTATTCATGAAATTGCTCTCTGTAATCTCAAATCTTCCCACAGTTTGAAGATATCGTGGCAAGTAAAATACAAGTATTTGGCACCCTTGACAATACCATGATTGCAATTCTATAGAGCAAATGCTAAGTAATTTTCTATATAAACGGATGAGTCCTGTACTTGTTGTGACATCATTTTACAATAGAAATTGTTTTTTGCTTAACCAACTTCCTCTCTTTTATTATTTCAGGTATACTGCATTGTCTGAGATCTTATTTCAGGTATGTGCATTGTCTAAATTTATGGCACAATTTTTGTTATTATTTCCTTTTCAGTGATATTATATTTTTAGGTATATTTCATTTAATACTAACACTGATTACATTTAATAGAATTCCATTATATTTTATTGATAGAATTGTTATACATCTTTATCTTTACACGTTTAAATAATATTGCAAATTTTTTTAGGTTACAATGCATATGAATAAAGTTTGGATGTACAAACTACAAAAGGCGACCGAGAGAATCTGCCTTGACTTGATGACCAAGCTGTTATCTTAATACTTAACCTATACTTGATAGACTCTCTCTTTCTCACCGCATCGTGCTGTGTTTTTCTGTCTTTTTTTTTTTCTTGATTCGACTTGTATTGATTTTATTTACGCAATATTCGATTGCATTTTAGTGTTGAGGTCGCATAGGGACTTCATACTTCAGCCAAGGTCCCTCGATGGAGTAAGAATCTCCGGCCTTCTTCGGCGGAGAGGAGGTTTAGAATTGCTCGTGCTTCTTCGGAGACGGATGAGAAGGAAGGTGATGCTCCACCGGAGCAATCGGCTGTATCAGTCGAGAATCTCCCTTTGGAGTCGAAGCTGCAAATGAAACTAGAGCAGAAGTTGAGGATAATGAAGCTCACCAAAAGGATTAGGCTTCGAAAGAAGAGGCTTTTACGGAAGCAAAGGATGAGGAAGAACGGGCGTTGGCCGCCGTCGAAGATGAAGAAGCTCAATACTGTGTAATCAACGATAATGGAGATGCCAGGTTTGGGGCTGTTCATCATTTCCACTTCATTTTCTTGTTATTTGGCATAGTAAAAGACCGCCTGAAACGTATCGTGCTTCGTTCGTAGCACGATTCGCAATTTTCTTTGTCTGCTTAATGAAGTAACGTTTTATTGCTGAAGTAGTCGTAAACCCGCAAGTAATTACAAAGATAGTAGAGACAATATAAGCTTCTGAACTATGAACGAAGACGAAGATCAAACAAGATGATAATGGATTGCGTTAGAATCAAATTCAAGATGATAATGAGGAGAAAAACACGTGGAAAAGGAAAGAAGAAGGGACTAACGAACTGTTATCAGTTTTATTTCAGAAGCTTTTACAGGTCACATAACACTCCAAGACTCGGGCATCGGGAAAACCGGAAACAGCGAGTCGAAGTTCGACGACACCGTCGGCAGCCCGAACGCTCCCCCGTCGAGCTGACCCAGGAACAGCTCCGACGTGTCGAGCGTCGGCAGTCGGATTTGCTGCCGCGGCGGCACGGGCGCCGGCGAAGCGGACGGCTCGAGCCCCTCGGCGCCGGTGACACGCTGCACCATTTCCAGGAAGTTGGCGGGGTCAGCGATGATGTAGGTGACCGGCGATCGGTTCGCCGCGGCCCCTCCGCGCGGCTTCCTCTTGGCCTTGGCGATTCTCCCCGAGGCGGGCGCGCTGCGGTTCCGCCGGAGGAGGGCGGCGGAGGAAGGCGAGGATCCGGAGGATAGGGACGCGGGGAGCGCGCGGGAGAGGGCGAGGGCTTCGGCGTCGCCGGCGAAGGCTTCGGCGATCCACGCCATGCGGCGGCGGCGGCGGCGGCGAGAGGGTAGAGTGAGTTGAGGTCGAAATGGAGGGGGGCATTAATAGGCCATGCGGCGAAAGCGCGTTCATCCGAACACGTGGCGTCACGTAAATCGAGACAAACAACCGCGGTTTGTGTCGGAGCGGTTTGGTTTAAAATATGAAAAATAATTCGTGATCGGAGGAGAGTTTAAGTTCACCGTCAAAATACGTCGTGGATGGGCCCCGTTTCGTGTTGACTGTTTCACAATTTATTTAAAGAGTATTTTACCGGAAGAAAGAAACAAGGCATGCAATGGTTCTGTTGACTTTCAGGTGCCTGGGTCCCCACTGCATGTCACTCTTGTGATGAGTAAGCCATGCCTATCAGTGTTGACTTTTGTAGATTCTCCAACTAGAATGACAATTTCAGGGGATCTTGTCATGGAGATTTTATGAACCATATATTTACTAATATATATAGATAAACATTTGTGTGTCTGATTTGATTCCTTTTGAAATGCTTAGGCCAAATTGTGTTTATAATATATCTGATCCTAATTGTCGGCTACAATGACATGTTATGGTCAACACAATTTTAATACAAGTAGCGTCAAACATAATCCAAAAGTCGAGATGCTATAGTAGTGAAAATGGTTAACTAAAAAAATATGAGTATGTAATTAATTGGGCGAGGACTTCATACTATTTTCATATCTTGTAAGATAAGAATTGTTAGCACCGGTCCATAAAATAGTTTTCCGCGTTGGCACTGTAACGCTTAAGTCGGTCCTTAATTTTGTAGAAACTAATAGAAATACTATAACGAAGAACGCGTAGAATAATAGAGAAATACATATATTCGCATATAGATGAAATATCTTTTATAGTATCACTATAGTATCGATGCACATACCTCAAAGTGTGTGCATATTTTCTAAAATATCCTAGGAAAAGATCAATAAAAAAATGTTCTTAACACCTTTTCCTAAGTAAGCATGCAAATCTCTTATGTGACAAACTGAAAACTTCTAAAGTATAATATGACTACTAGATATTCTATGTTGTCAGTGGTACAAACCTCTAAAAGGGTATGATGAGATATGCGGGTGGGCTCCACTGTAGGTCAACCGGATGCCGCTTGGTCGGGACCTACCAGCTTGGTCGTGTTGAACAAAGTTATCTCCCTACACTCGACTTTTTCGTTGTCGGAGGGTTGCCTTTCACCTGGCCGAACACGTCGCTCGCCCGACAGGGACGACAGGTCGGGGGATGTACTGCTCGTATGCTCAGACATGTCGTCTGTTCGACTTCACTGCCCCGTTGGGTCAACTTCGCATGATCCTTGGATTGCGTTTCTTTACCCACCTTAACTTTGACCTTCACGTCAGCTGATCTTCCTTACTTTGATCCATCTTTGGTGGACCCCTCTTCATCACTGTATCACAAGTCATTTCTTCAAATCTAGTCGAAGGAGCCTGCAAGTCCGACTAACTGCACAGTTAGTATGTTCTGAAACTCTTGTTTCTCGATCGGGTATTTTAGGTTTTAGAGTCGCTACTCGGCTATGAGAATCATTATCCTCTTTTCTCTCCCTGAAGGGGGCTTCTTCCTGACCGGACGTGCAAGGGTTTAAAGCCGCAGCTCGGCTATTCATATTCCGAGGTTGATGTTGCTCGGATTCGTCACTGCTAACCCCTAGTCGCTTTTTTACTTCGTTTTTGATTATTCTCCCAATCAGCCATTCATACTCCTAGGTTGGTGTCGCTCGGATCTAACATGGGCGACACTTAGTCGTTTTAAACTCCTCTCCGATCTCTTTTCTAAGTGGTCATACATACACCGAGGTTGATATCGCTCAGGGTTAACAAATTCAGCACTTGTCCATTTGCCAACTTCTTTTTGATCTCCTTCCCCGGGCCACCGCCATCATTCAGTGTCTTTTAATGGATACTGACATCATCCTAATTTTTCAAAAACCGCTCAAATCCCTAGCCATTAATACAAAGCACATCGTCAATGTTGGAACGCGGCGGCCGACTAGAAAAGGTATGAATAGCCTGAAAATAAAAAAAAAAATCAACCCTTCTCGAACTCTCAACAGAACACTTGCATAAATAAATTAAAATAAACTAAAAGTAAGAGACAAAAGAGATTTACTTGGTTACAACCGGGGAAGTTGTTAATCCAAGGAAGATGAAGCGCACTAGAATATCTCCTTTAGGCGGAGAAGCCTCTTACAGCTTTTAAGCATAGAAACAGAAGCTGAACTCTAAACTTAAAGCACACAAGCGTTGGAATTACAATTCTTGAGTTCGTTATAAAAGCTTCTGGATCAAGGCTATATTTATAGCCTTGGTCGGGGCGCCCTGAGGGTTCCGGGCGCCCTGGGGGATAAACTTTATCCCCCAACATTCAGATCGAGTCAAAACTCGATCTGTGAAAAAGTCAACTCCGAGCGCCCGGAAGGGTTCCGGGCGCCCGGTTGGAAAAGTCAACCCCATTGACTTTTTCCAGCCCAAGTCTTCTGCTCAGGCTCCGTTCGTCTCAGACCGAGTCTTCTGCTCGCTTGGGTGATCTCTGTCATCCATAATAGGGCTCACTCGAACCTGTTGGTCCCTTTGGAGGCCGACAAGAGGGGAGGGGTGAATTGCCCTACAAAAATTAAACCACAAATCTTTCTCGGATATTGAACTAATTTAAAAGAACTTGTAATAATATAAAAAAACTAATTAGAAATAAACTCAGACACAGAGGGTTTACTTGGTTTGCAATCAGAGGATTGCTAATCCAAGACAAAGATGACACACTATCTGATTCTCCTCTGGGCGGAGTAGCCTCTTACAGCGTTGACAGTACAAAAGAATAGAAAGCACAGAGAAAATGGATTACAAGTTGATTCTTTGATCTGTGTAAACCAATGCTATATTTATAGCACTGGTCGGGGCGCTCCGAAGGGTTCCGAGCGCCCTGGGGGGGATAAAATTCTATCCCCCAACATTCAGATCGAGTTTGACTCGATCTGGTCAAATCCTCTAGTCCGGGCGCCCCGACCTGCTCTGGGCACCCGGAATGGTTCCGGGCGCCCCGAGCCCTAAAGTCAACAGAGGTTGACTTTTTCATCTCCGGTTTAGCTTGTCTCGGTCCGGGTCTTGTTCGCTCCGACTCCGCTAGATTGGGTGATCTCGGCCATCCGGAATAGGGTTCACCCGAACCCAAGTTCCGGCCTTCTCCTCGAGCAGCCTTCCTTCCCGGTTTCTCGTCCCTCGAACGCCGCACACGTTCTTCTCGTCCACCGGTGTACTCTTCCGCAATCACCTCGTCCCTCGGACGCACTAAGTCCATCGGCTCTCTCTCCGTGTTGTTCTTCTTGCTAGCCGCGTCTTCTGCTCAACTTCCTGTGTTCCTAAGCTTCTGCACGCTTAGACACAAGGGTTAGACAAAACAGGACCTAACTTAACTTGTTTGATCACATCAAAACACATTGGGGTTCCAACATAACCCAATTTCCGGTCTTCTCGAGCAGCCTTCCGCTCCGGCTTCTCGTCCCTCGGAATCACCGCGTGCTTCCTTCTTGTCCGCCAGCGTACTCATCCACAGTCTTCGTCCCTCAGTCACACCCCGTGCCGACCTTCTCGCTAGCTACGTCTTTTGCTCCTCGAGCAGTCTTCCGCTCCAGCTTCTTGTCCCTCAGAATCACCGCACGCTTCCTTCTCATCCGCCGGTATACTCTTCCACAGCGCCTCGTCCCTTGAACGCGTCGTGTGTCGCCATTCTCGCTAGCTGCATCTTCCGCTTGACTACCTATACTCCTAAGTTTCTGTACACTTAGACACAAGGTTAAAAACACACAGGATCTAACTTAACTTGTTGATCACACCAAAACAACCTTAAGGTTCCAACAATCTCCCCCTTTTTGATGTGAGCAACCCAAGTTAAGCAAGGGTAAAATAGACATGAAAATAAACTAACTAAATTTTTGTAATTCAGTGCAAACAGATAAAAAAATTATTTTTGGTCTATCTCCCCCTAGACTTATATTTTTCCTCTCCCCCTTTGATCACAAAAAAAAATGGGGTTGCAAGAAAAAAAATCTAAGGGTTAAGACTTAGAAAATTTTTACAATAATTTTCACAAAAGCAGTCTTAAAAAAAATTTCTAAGTATCGCTTGAAGTAAAAACAATTCTGACTTAGGTAATTTTGTAAAAATATTTTTGAAAATTCTAAGTAAAATTTTAAGCAGAAATTTCCAATTTCAGGAAAACTTTTAATTTAGGCAAAAATATTTATTTATTTATTTTTATTTAAACAAAATTCCTTCTCAAGTTATTGTCATTCTTTAATATCATTATGATATCTAAATTTCCATTTTAGTCTATCATAATTTCTCAAATCATAATTTTCCAGATTTAAAACAAACAATATTAAGCATGCAGAAAATTCTTTCGACAACATAATTGGTACAAAATCTTTCGGCAATGTTTCTAATTTGCAAGATTTCTTTCGACAAAGTATTTTGTAACTCACAAGAATCTTTTGGCAATACTTCTAATTTGCTAAATTCTTTCAACAAAAGATTTTCTAATCCGAAAAACTCTTTCGACGATTCAACTTTGAATTTGCAAAAATCTTCAGGCAACTTTTCAATTGATTTAACCAATTGTTCAGAATGTAGAGACCATACCTGACTTACCTTGTCAGCTGTTGATTCTCCCCCTGTTGTGTTGCTTTCTTCCGAAGTCTCCCTCCCTTCATCGATGCTCATCTGAGATGAGCTTTTTGTGTCCTCGGGATGGAGTTAGGTTGTCTTGGCAGTTTCCTCATTTTCGGATTGTTCTGATGGTGACTTGGTGTCCATCGAAGAGTTGGATTCGACTTCAGCTGGTTCTTCGTAGATCTTTAATTAAGAACTTTTCCCAAAGTTCTTTTGCGCTTTTGTATTATCTGACTCTGTCGATATCTTCATCTGGTATTATGCTTAGAAGATGAAATTCAGCCCGAGAATTTGCCATCGATTCGTTACGTTGCTTCTCGTTCTAGAGATATTTCTAGATTTCTTCTCCATTCGTTGTCTTTGGTGCTTCATAACCAAATTTCATAATTAATGAAATACCAAAATCTACGTTTAGATATATTTTCATGCGTTGCTTCCATAAAACAAACTCCCTCTCGAATGTTGGTGGGTAGATGCTTGGTCCGACCATTATTTTTTGCTTCGATTGGCGGTTAGTCCCCCTAAAGCGCCTCGACTCTGATACCACTTGTTGGAACGCGGCGGCCGGCTAGAAGGAGGTTGAATAGCCTGAAAATATATATAAAAAAGAAATCAACCCTTCTCGAACTCTCAACAGAACACTTGCATAAATAAATTAAAATAAACTAAAAGTAAGAGACAAAAGATATTTACTTAGTTACAACCGGGGAGGTTGTTAATCAAAGGAAGATGAAACGTACTAGAATTTCTTCTTCGGGCGGAGAAGCCTCTTACAGCTTTTAAGCATAGAAACAGAAGCTCAACTCTAAACTTAAGGCACACAAGCGTTAGAATTACGATTCTTGAGTTTGTTATAAAAGCTTTTGGACCAAGGCTATATTTATAGCCTTGGTCGAGGTGCCTTGAGGGTTCCAGACGCCCTGGGGGGATAAACTTTATCCCCAACATTTCGATCGAGTCAAAACTTGATCTTGTGAAAAAGTCAACTCCGGGCGCCCGGAAGGGTTCCGGGTGCCCGGCTGGAAAAGTCAACCCCGTTGACTTTTTCCAGTCGGGGTCTTCTTCTCCGGCTCCGTTCGCCACAGACCGAGTCTTTTGCTCGCTTGGGTGATCTCTTCCATCCGGAATAGGGCTCACCCGAACCCAACTTCCGGTCTTCTCGAGCAGGCTTCCGCTCCCGCTTCTCGTCCCTCGGAAACGTCACGTGCTTCCTTCTCATCCGCCAGTGTACTCATCCGCAGTTTTCATCCCTCGGTCGCACCCCATGCCTACCTTCTCGCTAGCTGCATCTTGCTCCTCGAGCAGTCTTCCACTCCACCTTCTCGTCCCTCGGAACCACCGCACGCTTCCTTCTCGTCCGTCGATGTACTCTTCCGCAGTGCCTCATCCCTCGGACGCACTGCGTGTCGTCATTCTCGCTAGTTGCGTCTTTCGTTCGACTACCTGTGCTCCTAAGTTCCTGCACACTTAGACACTAGGTTAAAAACATAAAGGATCTAACTTAACTTGTTGATCACACCAAAATAACTTTGGAGTTCCAACAGTCTATGCCTTTTAATTATACTCTCCCACTCCACATTAATGCCTCCTGTAGTTGGGTGCCATGCGTCGCCACCCGCTACCACAACATGTGTGATGTGACAGGCGTCTGTTAGGATTTGATGTGACAAATGCCTTTTCGAATTTAACAACCAAGATTAAGTCTCGTTTTCTAAAGCACTAAATCGGACGGCTTAGGGCAGTCATCCCCAAGGTTTTTAAACCCTTCGTTCTCTTTTCTGTTCACTATGCCGCCTTTGTCTTCTCGCTTTATGCTTTTGCTCGTCGTTAGCGATCCTTTCCTAGTAAGCTCCTTCTCCTTTCCCCCTTTTGATCTTTGATTTCCAACCTCTATTCTATGGTACGCTCTCCTTCTCCACCCCCCACTATCCCTAGGTTGTGATATACCTCTACCGAGTCCAATTTTAACAATGATGAGGTCAACCAAATGAAACTAACCTATCATTTTCTCAACGATTTCCAAATTGTCATTCCTTCTGCCTATACTCGCCCTCATACATCTCTAGACGGCTTTCTCCCTTTCAAAGATCAATTTTATGTTGGTATCCTCTTTCCCATACATCCCTTCTTCAGTGAAGTTTGTTAGTATTTCCACATTCCCTACACCAGTTGATGCCTAATTCATTTAGATTATTGTGCGAGGTGGTGATAATATTATGTGTGTATGGCATTTCCCTTTTGCCCCGCCTTTTCCACTAGTTCTACTACCTCAAGCTTTATGAGCTAAGCATCTTTCTTTTTCAAACTCGAGTGGGTGCTGTTTATTTTGACAAAATATCCACTTCAAATAAGCACCGAAAAGAGTATTACTTCTTCATCTGTCTACCCGATCGGCCTGTCTTTCTGACCGGTTGGCGGATAGAACTGTTGAAACCTCCCTCGCTCGGGAGGTACCGAGGCGAGCCGGCTTACCTCCAAGCAGAGTCTGGCCAGTCAAAAGTGTTGGTGCAATCAACCTCTAGGGTTTCGATGTTTGATAATATGACCAAGGGTTGACTCAAACAAGACTTGATGTTTGGGAGAGAGAAGTCTAGTCAGGACTAGATGACTAGCAAAGGTAAGTCCTAACCAAATGTTAGGCAAAGTGGAAGTCCCAGTGAGTGAAGTCGGACCCTAGTGAGTGAAGCTAGGTGGTGGAAGTCCCGGTGAGTAAAGTCGGGCCCTAGTGAGTGAAGCTAGGTGGAGGAAGTTCTGGTGAGTGAAGGTAGGTGGAGGAAGTCCTAGTGAATGAAGTTAGGCAATCCTAGGAGGTAACCCTAGGTTATACTTGAATTATGTTAATACCGTGCTAACTCAGTGTTGCAGGGAAGCTCAGCTAGGTCGACAGACTGACCAGGTAGCTGACACGAAGTCCAAACGGGGTCGAAGGGTTGACCGAACGTGTGGCGGGTAAGTTAAGGTAAATCATTGGAGAGGAGTGACTGTGAGGACGCGTTCCCGAGAAGGGAACATTATGCGTCAATCCAACTTAGATCTATTTTGGAAATCTAAGTTGAGATCGTGACTAAATTCCGGTCTCGAAGAGACATAATCTAATTACTAATCTTTTTTATTATAAACTATGCTAACACTTTATTTTGCAAGATATATAGTTTACATTTGCCTCGTACTAATGTTTTCTTGCAAGAAGGAATTGCTGGAAAACAAGGGTCCGGGCGCCCGGAGATAAGTTTTATCCCCAAACGAGTCTCGCCACGTGGAGCACCCTGATTAGCTTGGCTACGTCACATTTAGGGCGCCTCGAAGGGATCCGGGCGCCCCGAACCTCCTATATAAGGAGGGTGAAGGCTGGAGCAAATCAACAATGAACTACAACGTCTTCCAACACTTGCGTTGCCGTGCTGTGCTCCTGCGACACTCCTTCGACAAAGTGCTACTGTTTTGTTTTTCTAATCATTGTCGATACTATTTCCTTAAAAGCATTTGTACTCAAACTTGTAATATTTTATGAATTGCTAGTGGATTGCCCAACAAAAGTACTCGACGAGTGTGAGCCTTGAAGTAGGAGTCGACATAGAAGGAGGTTGAATAGCCTGAAAATATATATAAAAAAGAAATCAACCATTCTCGAACTCTCAACAGAACACTTGCATAAATAAATTAAAATAAACTAAAAGTAAGAGACAAAAGAGATTTACTTGGTTACAACCGGGGAGGTTGTTAATCAAAGGAAGATGAAACGCACTAGAATTTCTTCTTCGGGCGGAGAAGCCTCTTACAGCTTTTAAGCATAGAAACAGAATCTCAACTCTAAACTTAAGGCACACAAGCGTTGGAATTACGATTCTTGAGTTTGTTATAAAAGCTTTTGGACCAAGGCTATATTTATAGCCTTGGTCGAGGTGCCCTGAGGGTTCCGGACGCCCTGGGGGGATAAACTTTATCCCCAACATTTCGATCGAGTCAAAACTTGATCTTGTGAAAAAGTCAACTCCGGGCGCCCGGAAGGGTTCCGGGTGCCCGGTTGGAAAAGTCTGTTGGTGCGGTTTGCACTAACGATTTAACCCAGGTTTTGATGAATGACAAATCAGGTTAAGTTAGCTTGTTGTTGTCTAACACTCTGATCGAGTGTGCAGGAAAAGTCCAGACAGGTCGACGGGCTGACCAGATGTCTGGCGAGAAGTCCAAGCGGGTCGACGGGCTGACCGGACGCTTGGCGAGAAGTCCAGCTAGGTCGACGGGCTGACCGGATAGCTGGTGAGAATTCCAAGCGGGTCGACGGGCTGACCGGACGCTTGGCGAGAAGTCCAGCTAGGTCGACGGGCTGACCGGATAGCTGGCGAGAAGTCCAAGCGGGTCGACGGGCTGACCGGACGCTTGGCGAGAAGTCCAGACGGGTCGACGGGCAGACCGGACGTCACTGGAGGGGAGTGACTGCGAGGACGCGTTCCCGGGAAGGGAACATTAGGCGTCGATCCGGCTTAGATTCATTTCGGATATCTAAGTCGAGATCGTGACTAGATTCCGGTCTCGGAAAGACAGAATCTAAGTCATACTTTGCTTATATATAAAACTGTGCTAACAATCTTTGCTGCAGGGTACATTTGCCTCGGACTAACCTTTTCTTGCAGGAGAAGGACTTTCTGGAGAAGAGGGGTCCGGCGCCCGGAGGGATCCGGGCGCCCGGAGGTCCGGGCGCCCGGAAGGGATCCGGGCGCCCGGTTGGACCTGCCACGTCTCACCAGGGCGCCTGGAAGGGATCCGGGGTGCCCTGAGCTTCATATAAAAGAAGGGGCAAGGGTAGAGCTTCAATATCAACTTAGAATCCAAGATTTGCTGCTCTGTGCTCTTGCGACGCCACGAAAAGCTCTCCGACTCAGTGCTGGTTTTGTTTTAATTCTATTGTTTCTTATCTGTCAATTCTTGTACTTAACTCTGTAATATTCGAATTGATAGTGATTGCCCAACGAAAGTGGTCAAGGACCACGGCCTCGAGTAGGAGTCGTCACAGGCTCGAACGAAGTAAAAACATCCGCTCATTTTACTCTTTTAAACTCGTTGTTTTCGAATCGATATTCACCCTCCTCTATCGAATCTAACGGTCCTACAAGTGGTATCGAGTCAGGCTTCGATTTGGTGCAACCACCAATCGAGACAAAGAGGGGTTTTTAAAGAAAAATTATATATCGTTCGTTTTTAAAATAAAACCTTACGCCTTTCGTTTTTTCCCTCCAAAACTGGTTTTGAAAAATACATCGTCATCTTTTCACTATTATTTAGTATCGACAAAATATTACATTTTCAAAAATTTGAGATAATATTTTTTATTAATATTTTAATAATATTTTATTATTTTTTTTTAAAAAAAATTTATTAGTAGTGAAATATTATTTGTTTTCCAGCACTGCTAATCCAAGACCAAGTCTTGGGATTTTGTCTTTGTTTCATTGTGTGCAAGAACAATGTCTTTTCAAGAAGGATGGAACCCCAATGAACCACCACCGTACGATGAAGATTTCAACTACTGGAGGCGAAGAATGGAATGCTTCTTAGGAAGCGTAGATATCGATTATATGCTAATATTGAAAAAACCTTCTCAGAACTCGGAGCTGAATAAAAACGTAAGTAAAATTATTTATAATATTTTACCTAACAATATTATATGCAGACTAGAAAAATACAAGAATGCATATGAGCTATGGACCCAGTTGATCAAGCTTCACGAGACGCCAATGGAGCTAGAAGATCAAGTTAAAATCGAATCCGGACTCGAGTCAGATCCAACGGAGAAGCCTGCTGAATTAGGGGTTGCGCTCAAGGTTAGTAATATTTACCAAAACACCCTTGCTAGTAGTAGTTTAAAATATGTGCATGTTAATTTGGATATGTCTGAAAATATATGTGAAAATAGTGTACATGACAATACTTGCGAAAATACCCCTAGGATATTTTCTGATAAAACAAATATAATTAATTCAGAAAATACAGAAAATCTAAAAATAATCAATAAATCTAAAAATTTGAATTTAAACCTAAACAAATTTGAAAATTCAAACAAAAAGGATGACAAGGTCAATATTAATCTAGACATAATTAATAAATTATTTAATAATCTAGACAATATCAATCTGGAAAATTCTATCCAAACCCAAGATAATTTAATTAACAAAAAATTAAATTTTAATGATAAGACTTATTTAATAAATTCCACTAATTATATCAACTTAAAAGGTAAAGAAAATATAAGGATAAAATCAAACACTTTGATAAAATCAAAACGAAAGTTAACAAACTTAAAATTAAATGTTAAAGATAACATATTAAACAAAAATAATCTAGAAAATTTAAAATTAACAATTAATAAAAAGTTAAAAGATAAACCTTTAAAGAAATATAATTCAAACAATTTAATTAACTCAAAAATAAATAAAAACCTAAACTTTAAAAATAAGCTATTAAAGAAAGATAATTCAATTAACCCAATAAAATTGAAATTGAAATTGAAAGAAAATTTAAATGTTAAATATACTCTTTTAAAGAAAGATAATTTGACCAATTTAATTAATTCAAAATTAAAAACTTAAATTTAAATTACAAATTAAACATTAAAACTTAACTAAAACCAATTCTAATTATACAAGAAATCTTAAAAAGAAAAATCAATAATTTAGGGGGAGGCTCCAGAATAGCTGGCACCTCCAAAAAATAACCTACCCGACAGGGTAACCCAAATAAACTAACCCGGCAGGGTAATTAGGATTAGTTAAAAAGGGACCCAGTTTAATCACGGTACGGGTAAAATTTTTGGATGATAGTACGTTAGGGAAGCTTGGGCATCGCATGTCTAGAAAGATATGGCTTCGATCTGGTGCATTTGGCCAAGTGGAACTGACCGAAGCTACCCTTAAACAGAACCTAACTAGTTAGACCAAGGTTTAGTACTAAGCTCCATGGATAGGACTATTCGGAAAACCTCGAAAGGTTGGTTACTTCTAATGACGTCCAAGTGACTCGCCAAGCTTAGAAGTTTATCCGAAGAATGCCTATTTGTTGATACCAAAGCTAAACCTGAATCTAACACAAGTTAAATCAAACTCTATAATTAAATCTAATTCATCTCACAAAATTGTAGGATTCCCTGATTGAAAATATAGATCAGGTGAGATGACTAAGGACCTAAAAGAAATTAATTAAATTAAATTAAATTAAAATTAAATCAATTAAATTAAAATAACATTTTCTTTAATTTAAAATTTTATTTTAAAAATTAAATTAAAATTTTCTTTTACTTACAAATTTATTTTAAAAATTAAACTTAAATTATCTTAACCTAAAAATTATTTTAAAAACTCTTTTAAAAGTTCTTTTAAAACTTATTTTAAAAATTCTTTTAAAACTTTTAAAACTAATTTTAAAAATTATTTTAAAAGTTCTTTTAAAACTTATTTTAAAAATTCTTTTAAAACTTTTTAAAACTAATTTTAAAAATTATTTTAAAAAACTTTTAAAACTTATTTTAAAAATTCTTTTAAAAACTTATAAAACTTATTTTAAAAAATTCTTTTAAAAATTCTTTTAAAACTTTTAAAACTTATTTTAAAAATTCTTTTAAAAACTTTTAAAACTTATTTTAAAAATTCTTTAAAAAAAAAAAACTTTTAAAACTTATTTTGAAAATTATTTTAAAAATTCTTTTAAAAACTTTTAAAACTTATTTTAAAAAATTATTTTAAAAATTCTTTTAAAACTTATTTAAAAAATTATTTTAAAAATTCTTTTAAAAACTTTTAAAACTTATTTTAAAAATTATTTTAAAAATTCTTTTAAAAAACTTTTAAAACTTATTTTAAACATTATTTTAAAAATTATTTTAAAAATTATTTTAAAACTTTTAAAACTAATTTTAAAAAATTATTTTAAAAACTTTTAAAACTTCTTTTAAAAATCATTTTAAAAATTATTTTAAAACTTTTAAAACTTATTTTAAAAATTCTTTTAAAAATTATTAAAACTTATTTTAAAAATCATTTAAAAAAAAAAACTTTTAAAACTTATTTTAGAAATTCTTTTAAAAATTACTTTTAAAAACTTATTTTTTTTTTTTAAAAAAAACCCTTTTAAAAATTACTTTTAAAACTTATTTTAAAAATTCTTTTAAAAATTACTTTTAAAAACTTTTAAAACTTATTTTAAAAACTCTTTTAAAAAAAAATGACTTTTAAAAGCTATTTTAAAAATTACTTTTAAAAACTTTTAAAAATTATTTTAAAAACTCTTTTAAAAAATAACTTTTAAAAATTCTTTTAAAAATTATTTTTAAAATTATTAAAACTTATTTTAGAAAACTCTTTTAAAAATAACTTTTCACTTTAATGATAATAATAATAATAATAATAAAAACTATTAAAAAATTATGATTTAGACTTTAGGCATATTTTTAACATTAAACATTATTGTAACCTCAAACATTATTTTAACTTTAAAACTTTAAAGTTAAAACATATTTTTATAGTTAAAACTTAACATTAAAACTTTAAAGTTAATTTAGGTTTAAGACTTAAAATTTAAACATAATTCACAATTAAAATCAAACTTAAATTACCTTCAAAAACTATGTTAAGAATAAACTTAAAACTAAATAAAATTAAATAATTAAATTGAAAATTACATTGAAATATGTTGTTAACAAATAATTAAAATTTGATTAACTTAAGATTATAAACTCAATTAAATAAGTGAATAATTGAAATAAGAACTTAAAAAATTAACTTACACTAAATAGTTAATTAATTCTTAATTTAACTCAATAAATCTTAATTTTAACGTTAATCAAAATCCTAATTTCACTATAAATTAAATCATAAGTTATCCTTATTAACTATTAATTCAAATTGAACTTTAACTATGTTTAATAATTTTTTTGTACTTCAAATTACTACTAACTTTAAACTAAGTTAATCCAACTTAAAAGGAAGTAAGTGAAAAAATCGAATTATAACTAATACTTTTATTAACCAATTCAATTAATTAATACAAAGGTTAAATCATTTTAAATAAGTATTAAATTATTAAATCAAGTAAAAATTAATCGATAAATTATTGATAATGGTTAACTGTTATTGAATTAATAAAATCGTATCTTATTTAACCTTAAACTAAAGCTTACACGCCTGAATCTAAAATTAATGATTAATCAAACTCAAATAGATAATTATACCAAGGATACAGAGATAATAATATAAGTGTTACTAGGTAGACAAATGTGTCAGGGCTTGAAATTTAACACACTCAAACCTTAGCATTATATTAGGGGGAGTAATAAATAAGGAGGATTAATATATTAACGGAGTATCAAATTCAGGGGGAGGTTTATTTATCTCCTTAAGTGTTAGTTTTTAATCTTCTCTTTAAAATCTCTCTAGAAAATTCTACCTCAATTTAAAAAAAAAATTACTTTGAATATTTTTAGCAAATACTTTTAAAATTTTATGTCAAGTTCAGGGGGAGAGATTAATTAAAATTTTCCCTTTATTTAAAAATATTTTAAAATTTATGTTTGAAAAATGTTTTCTTAAACCTATTTTTGAAAAACTAAGCTGTTTTACTTTTTATTGAAAATTGATTAGATTTAACTTATTTTTTGAAAATTGAATTTAAAACTCTAGTTCTTAAAATTTGATTTTACTTAATTTTGACATTTTGATTTGAAAGTTAACTTTTACAAAAATTAGTTTTAAAAATTGATTTGTTATTGAAAATTGTGGAAATTAGATTTCTTTCAAAACTTAAGTTTACAAACTAAGCTTCTCAAAATCATTTTCCTTAATTTTGAAAATTGATTCTTTTACAAACTTAGTGTTGAAAAATAAATTTCAATCAGTTTTGAAAACTTAGTTTTGGAATTTTGATGTTGAGAACTTATGTTTGAAAAGTTGAAACTTACTTTGAAAATTTAACTTGCAAAAACTTAGTGTTGAAAATTATGGAAATTAGATTTTTCAAAAACTTAAGTTTACAAATTAAATCTTTTAATCCTTTTCAAACTCAGTTTTGGAATTTTTGAAAACTTATTTGAAAAGCATTTCAAAATTAAAACTTGTATGTGAGATTTTGTCTAAACTTGGCTATTTTTCTAAAATCTAAAAGCTAACGCTTTAAACAAGTTTCAAAAGTTTAAACTTCCCCAGATTATCATACAAACTTGACATGTTTTTTGTTTAAAGTCTATGCTTAGTTAATCCATACTTATTTTTGATGAATGCCAAAGGGGGAGAGTTAGGTGGTTAAGTTAGCTGAACCAAACTGAAAATACAAACTAACTTAAAAACCACATTAAATGCATGTTGTTTTATGCATATGTTTACACTAACTTAACCAGGTTGTCATTCCATCAAAAAGGGGGAGATTGTTGGTACGGTTTGCACTAACGATTTAACCCAGGTTTTGATGAATGACAAATCAGGTTAAGTTAGCTTGTTGTTGTCTAACACTCTGATCGAGTGTGCAGGAAAAGTCCAGACAGGTCGACGGGCTGACCAGATGTCTGGCGAGAAGTTCAAGCGGGTCGACGGGCTGACCGGACGCTTGGCGAGAAGTCCAGTTAGATCGACGGGCTGACTGGATAGCTGGTGAGAATTCCAAGCGGGTCGACGGGCTGACCGGACGCTTGGCGAGAAGTCCAGCTAGGTCGACGGGCTGACCGGATAGCTGGCGAGAAGTCCAAGCGGGTCGACGGGCTGACCGCTTGCGAGAAGTCCAGACGGGTCGACGGGCCGACCGTCGCGGTAAGTCACGGAGGGGAGTGATCTTGGGACGCGTTCGGGAAGGGAACATTAGGCGTCGATCCGACTTAGATCCATTTGGATATCTAAGTCGAGATCGTGACTAGATTCCGGAAAGACGGAATCTAAGTCATACTTTGCTTATCTATAAAACTGTGCTAACAATCTTTGCTGCAGGTACATTTGCCTCGGACTAACCTTTTCTTGCAGGAGAAGGACTTTCCGGAGAAGAGGGGTCCGGGCGCGGGAGGCAAGTTTTATCCCGATTGTGCGTCGTCACGTGGAGCTCACTGGTTGGACCTGCCACGTCTCACCAGGGCGCCTGGAAGGGATCCGGGGCGCCCTGAGCTTCATATAAAAGAAGGGGCAAGGGTAGAGCTTCAACAAGAACTTAGAATCCAAGATCTGCTGCTCTGTGCTCTTGCGACGCCACGAAAAGCTCTCCGACTCAGTGCTGGTTTTGTTTTAATTCTATTGTCGGTATTTTCTTTATCTGTCAATTCTTGTACTTAACTCTGTAATATTCGAATTGATAGTGATTGCCCAACGAAAGTGGTCAAGGACCACGGGCCTTCGAGTAGGAGTCGTCACAGGCTCCGAACGAAGTAAAAAAACATCTGTATCTATTTTACTTTTCCGCTGCGTTTAAACTCGTTGTTTTTCGAATCGATATTCACCCCCCCTCTATCGAATCTAACGGTCCTACAAAGTCAACCCCATTGACTTTTTCCAGTCGGGGTCTTCTTCTCCGGCTCCGTTCGCCTCAGACCGAGTCTTTTGCTCGCTTAGGTGATCTCTTCCATCCGGAATAGGGCTCACCCGAACCCAACTTCCGGTCTTCTCGAGCAGGCTTCCGCTCCCGCTTCTCGTCCCTCGGAAACGCCACGTGCTTCCTTCTCATCCGCCAGTGTACTCATCCGCAGTTTTCATCCCTCGGTCGCACCCCATGCCTACCTTCTCGCTAGCTGCATCTTGCTCCTCGAGCAGTCTTCCACTCCACCTTCTCGTCCCTCGGAACCACCGCACGCTTCCTTCTCGTCCGTCGATGTACTCTTCCGCAGTGCCTCATCCCTCGGACGCACTGCGTGTCGTCATTCTCGCTAGTTGCGTCTTCCGTTCGACTACCTGTGCTCCTAAGTTCCTGCACACTTAGACACTAGGTTAAAAACATACAGGATCTAACTTAACTTGTTGATCACACCAAAACAACTTTGGAGTTCCAACAGTCTATGCCTTTTAATTATACTCTCCCACTCCACATTAATGCCTCCTGTAGTTGGGTGCCACATTATATATTAGTGGCACAAGCATCTAAAATGGTACGATGAGATATACAAGTGGGACCCATTGTAGGCTAACCAGATGTCGCTCGACTGGGATCTACCAGCTTGGTCATGCTGAATAGAGCTATCCCCTTCACTCGACTTTTCCATTGTCGGAGGGTTGCATTTCACCCGGTCGAACATGCCGCCCGCCTGGCAGAGACTGTGGATCGGGGCATGTATTGCTCCTCTGCTTGGACATGTCATCCGTCCAGCCTTACTAGCCCGTTCGGTCAACTTTATTTGATCTATGGATCACATCTCTTTATTAGGGGTGTAAATAAACCGAATCGAGCCGAATATGTAGAAAAATTTAAGGCTCGAATTCGACTCGAAAAAGGTATATTCGAGTCGAACTCGATTTGAAGTTCAAAAAATTCAAATGTTTGGTTCGAATTCGAGTTCGGCTTGAAATATTCGAACATGTTTGCGAACTATTCGAATTATTGCTTGAAAATAGGTTCGAAAGCCTCAAAATTTATTTATTTAATATATATTTAACTTATATTAATAAATATGAAGGCTTGCGAACGGCTCGAACAATATAATTTAGACTCGAGTTCGGTTCGAAAAAAAGTTCGAACATGTTCAAGTTTGTTTCGAATTCGATAAATTTGAATACAAATCGAATATTTTTCGAGTCGACTCAAAAAACTTACGAGCCTGCTCGATTCATTTATAGCCCTACTCTTTATCCACCTTAATTTTAACCTCCATACTAAATCTTTCCTATTTAAACCCATATTAATCATGGTTCATCATCATCCAATCAATCCTTATTTTGAATTCTTTTTTATGACTTATTTCTTTCTAAAATATTACGTGGAATCATTCGGAAATAATTGTTAGGGTGACCACTTCACTTTTAGCCTAAGAGAATGATTCGCAGGGTAAATTGATCCAGACTCTTCACAACAGCCTAACCTTTTGCGGTGCAATTGACGTGTACAACTTTATTGGAAATTAAATTTAAGATAATTTTTATTGGTGGGAATGGGAAGGATTTCTTTATTTTTGTTATTGTTATAAAGGATATTTCACGCTACTCTTTCATTTGAAAAATATTATTATTTCATAATTATTATAATATAACTAAATTTACTATAATATATTAAAATACTTTAAATAATTTTAATTACAATTATTTTAATATTGATCAACACCGTTTAAAAAATTTGTTAAAAGATTTATAGTTTAAACTAAAATTAGAATAATATTAAGTAGTTGCCATTTAAAAGTGTTTGGACCAGTTTTGAGGAAAAATTCTAGCATTTTGATTAAAACTACCGTAAAATGTTTCAAATATCCAAACGTACGTTAATTTTAAAATTATCTTGTACCCAATACTCAATTTTCCCCTTCCGCTCATTCTCTGATTACTACAGCATAACAATCGTTTCAGACATAAGTTTTTTTTAAAGACAGTTACAAAATCTTCCGTGATTAATAATTATCGTTGTTCATATAATATGCCAAATTAATATTTGAAGATAAAAATATATATAATAAAAGAATTTAAAAAACATATCTTACTTAGTATATTCTTCTGAGTTTTCTATATTCATTGATTAATTTTAATTAAAATATAAATACATATTACTTGGTTTGATGTCATTTTAAGTTTTTAGGTTCATCAATTTATTTTGATTAAAATTGACTGATGAAGTTAAAAAGTTTTAAATAATATTGAATTAAGTACTATGTATTAGCCTAATTCTTTTGATTATATCTATATACTCAATTATTAATTTGACATATTATATTAAAAATAATATTATTTTAAACACAAATAAGATTTTTTTAATCATTTTAAAATATATTCGACACTCGATTCTACATCTTTATCACAAAGTTATATATTATCATATCAATTGATTAAAAAAATTTTAATGATAAAAAAATTGATTTCAATAAAAAAATTATTACTTTTAATATATTATATTAATATTTAAGAACATAGATATAATTAAAAAATAGATTAAATTAATATTCAAGAATATAGTTATAATTAAAAAAACTAGATAAATATATAAAATATGATATCATATCATTTTAAACTCTTTAAATCGATAAATTAATTTCGGCTATAATTGACGAATATACAAAAGTGCTCATAACATATAACCAAGTCTTAAACGTTCATCATTTTGTTTAACCTGAATAGAATTTTTTAATTTAATAAAAAAATAATAAATGACTAGATGTAGCTTAAAGTTATTGTTCAAGCAATTGATTATACTTTTTTTTTAATAATTAAATAATAATAAAATTTTCAATATAGTATACCAAATCTGATATTTTAGAGTATGAATATAATTAGGAGAATTAGAAGGAGAATTAGACGAATACATAAAACTTGATTTTATATCATTCTGAGCTTTTAAGATTCATCGATAGATTTTGATTAAAATCAATTTATGGATCTAGATAGTTTGAAATGATATGCAATCAAATATTATATATTTATCTAGTTCTTATGATTATATTCATCTTCTCATATATCAATTTGACAAACTATATTAAGAGTAATGATTTTTTATGATAATTATTTTATTATTAAAAAAGATGTTTTAATCGGTTACTAGAATGTATAGCAATCGATTTAACATATTTCTATAATTATGAACATTAATTTTAATAGATGGCTACATAGTAGCAACATTAAAATCTTTTTGTTGTCCAGGGATATTGGTTGGTGTAATGGTGACCTCCAATGGATAACCAAGTAATCAAAAGTTTGAACCATAGCTGCGGCGCATTGCAATGAATTTTTTTCTTCCCTCCGTAAGCACTTCTCAAAGCTGGATATCTATATTTTTTGTTTTTAATGATTGAAAAATCTAATTCGTATTCAAAAAAATATTATTTGCAATACATTGTGTCAAATTGATATTTGAAAGTATAAATATCTTCGGAAGAACCAAGACAATATGAATATCTTAAGAAGAACCAAGGCAGATCTAGAATTTTAAATTTAGGGGGTATATATTAAGTGACAAAAATAATTATCATCAAAATTTGCTCACCTTCAAACGATTGCATATTAATTAACTGCCTCTAAATTCTCGATTTAGGGTCAGAATCATGCTCAAAACTCCATAGAAATTATCATCCTAAGTTGCACGGTGTAGACGAGATGACGACGGTGAATAAGTCCACGTGTAACTCCGACACGAAACAAGGGTTGATGGCTCAGCTTAAGGTCATGATATTACTTTGAGATTTTGGTATCATACTATCAATAGAAAGCTTAGGTCACGAGATTTTCAAATATATAATCAATTTCGAATTCAGACTATCAACAGTGGCACAATCAACAGTGAAAAAAAAGCTGTAAGAATTTTGGAGTAAATTGAGGAAGATCATTATGTTCCTCCATCTTAACATAGAATGTCTGTATAGTAAATTAGGAAAATTTTCTATATATATATAGTAATAAACTAATAATATCATTACTATTTAATTAAGGATCAATCCAATAAAAATATAAGATTAATATTTTTTTTTTTTGAAGGTTTTTATTGTTTAAATGAAAGTGTCATTTAAATTTTTTATTCAAATGTAAGCACCAATATCTCCTAAAATAGTCTTAGCCCATCTGTCCTAACACTCGTCACATGAATTAGGGCTAAAGTACCATTACTCTAAAATGACATTTTTCCTAATGTATAGGTGCACAATTTGATGAGTGGTGGTGGCAGACTAAGTTGAGATGTGAAAATTCTACATATTAATGCATGTAGTGCTACAATTAAGTTATTACATGGATTAAGGTATTGGCAGCGGCTAGCGCAATCATAAAAATTAAGATTAGTATACTCAGGGGTATTATTGTACAACAAAGAAAATAACTATAACGGATCAAAAGGGATTCCTTTTCAATCGAGACATAATATCCGCTGGAGGCATTAACCAAGGAGGATTTACACGTGGATTGACAGTCGTGACTTCCTAGTTCTCATGTGCATCCACTTCGGAGGAGAATTAGACGAATACATGATTTAATTAGTCTCATTTTAAGTTTTTTAAGTTTATCAGTCGATTTTAGCCGATATTAACTGATGGATCTATAAAGATTGCAATGAATAAAATTAAATTCTATGTAGTCATTTAGTCTCCTTGATTATATTCATGCGTATAAATATCAATTTGATAATTATATTATATAAAAATAACGTATTTTTTATCATAAAAAATTATATTTTAATCATTTTTTACACTATAGTAATCGATTTGGCGAGTAGGAAAGTTATTGAGATTCAATCAAAGTATCATATTAGAAAGATTTGGTAAAGATCATGGGGTTAAAAGGATGCAAGATATCTCCATTGGCATGAGACCTTTTGGGGAAAGTCCAAGAGTAAAGTCATGAGGGTCTAGGCTCAAAGTGGACAATATCATGCCATTGTGGAGATATGTGAACATCCTTTGACACAACAAATGGTATCAGAACCATGGTACAATCAGATACCATGTGGGGGGTGGCCGAATGCTTGCAAGTAGGCCCGAAGTAGGTCAAGGTGACCGGACGTGGATGCTTGCGGGGAGGCCCAGAGCAGGTCAGGATGACCGGATGCTCGCGGGGAGGCTCGGATCATGAGAGTAATTGTGGTTCTTCGTTTGAGGGGAGGATTGTTGGGGTTCAATCAAAGTCCCACATTGGAAAGATTTGGTAAAAATCATGGGGTTAAAAGGATGCAAGATATCTCCATTGACATGAGACGTTTTAGGGAGAGCCCAAGAGCAAAGCCATGAGAGTCTAGGTCTAAAGTAGACAATATCATACTATTGTGGAGATATATGGACATTCTTTGTTTACAACAAAAGTAAAATGGATATTGAATATGTAATTTAATAATTTTAAAACTAAGATTAATATTTAGTTATTTCTGAAAATTTCTCAAGCGGTTCTATAATTTATCATTAAATTATTACTTTTAGTTAAATTTATTATAATAATTTATCATTATTACTTATTATTAATTAATCGATTTTAATTGAAATCGATAAATCTAGGTAATTTAAAATAATATAAAATTAAATTCTATATATTTATTTAATTTTCTTGATTATATTCATACGTTCAAAATATTAATTTTCACAAATTATAGTATAAATAGTATATTTTTATCATAAAAAATATGTTTAAATTATTTTTAGACATAGTAATCGATTTGACAAATGAGAGGAGAATAAAATAGGTATTGAATATGTAATTTAATAATTTTAACACTAGGATATGAAATTTAGGTATTTCTGAAATATTCTATGCGGTTCTATAATTTGCCATTAAAACTATTAATATTAGTTAAACTTATTACAATATCACTTATTATTTTAGTAAATAGTTTTAACCCAACAAAACAGGACCTTGGGTCCACCGTCGTCCAATAAAAAGACGAGTTGCTTCGGGAGTCATTAAATATTTTTTTATTAAGGGTGACAGTTTTATTTTAATACGGCGGTAGGCTATAAACGGATAGTTTGATCTACCTCCCTTCTCAAATTACATAATTTGAGTAACCTAATTAACCTTTTTACTACGATTACGCTGAACCACAAAACGGGTAAGTCACATGGGTATCTGGTTCGAGTAGGAGAAAGTTTTTTTTACATTAACTGGACGCGACGTCGACGAGGCATCTCTCCCGATTGTCGCTCCGCTGCCGGATCCACAAACCACCCAGTCGCTGCGGAAGACCACGCCCGCCGGCCGGCTGAGCAGACATCCTGATAATTTCTGAAACCCTAGTTAGTCCTTGTTCCACATTATGTTCTTGCCGCGTTTTCCCTGGTTTTGCTTGTTCAGATTTCTTGGAAAGCTTATGTCTTGTCGTTAGGGTTTCGAGTTGCGGACGGTTCGGTTATGGAACTCCTGCTTCTGGGAACAACTTTGTTTGATCCGCTTGTACGTTTGATTTCTCTTAAAGATTGTAGTTGGATTTGGTTTCTCGATTCTTTTACCAGTGTGGTAGATTCTTAGTTTTTTATGTGTAACTATTATCTTTTCATCTTCTTGCTAAAATTTCCGGGGATTAGAGGCCTAATGGAGTTTTGTTGATGGAGTACCTTGATTTGGATCTTTAGGTTGTGCTTAAGAGATTCTGGTTGTTTGCTTCCTTTGCGAGTGATTGAACGAGTGCCAAAACGAAGCCATGTCTGCTGCCACTGCCGGAGCGGCTGCAGCATCGTCAATTTCTAACAGCAGTGCTTCTCTGAGTTTAGACACCAATGGGAAACCAAATACACGGAGGAGAACAATGGTAGTTGTTGAGAAGAGATTAACCAATGATGGTCTTACTGAAGGAGTAAATGGGGTTTTGAATGGGAAGGATCTGAGCCATACGATAAAAGGAGAATCTGTGGTTGAGAGAATGAAAGACTATTCCAAGTTGAAGAAAGGGCTGATTACTTCATCCAACGTATCTCCACGACACAGAAGAGATGCCCCAAAACCTGTAAAGCCCAAGTGGCAGACTGTTCTGAGTGTTCTTACCAAGAATTGTCTGCTTCTTACTTCACTTTTGTGGTTGGGACAGACTATATGGAAATGGACTTACAACACTCGTGATAATGTTAATTCGCCCTTTGTTGCTTTGGAGTACGAAAGTAGAATTTCTGAAGTTGAGACATCTTTAAAGAAGACTGCCAAGATGTTACAGGTCCAGTTAGATGCAATTGACAAGAAAATTGGGAGTGAGATTGGCATGGCGACCAAAGAATTCATTAAGCGAATCGAAAGTCAAGGTACATTATTTGATGATGGGTTCAAGAAGTTGGAATCCATAACTGATTCTTTGGAGAAGTCTTTGGGTGAGTTGAAAGAATTGGGTCTCATTTCAAGAGAAGAATTTGAGAAACATGTCGACGAGTTACAGAACAGCAAAAGTGTAGACGATAGAAGTAGAAATCTGGATTTGGATCAAATTAGGGTTTTCGCAGTGAATGTTGTTCAGGAAGAGATAGAAAAGCATGCAGCTGATGGGCTTGGAAGAGTTGATTATGCTTTAGCTTCTGGCGGGGCTAAGATAGTTAGGCACTCAACACCTTATGGTTTTAAGAAAGGTACCAATTCACATAAGATGCTGACACCGAGCTTTGGAGAACCTGGACAGTGTTTTTCTTTGCAAGGAAGCAGTGGATTTGTTGAGATTAGGTTAAGAACAGGGATAATTCCTGAGGCTATCACTTTGGAGCATGTCGCGAAGGTGCGTTTTGTTATTAGTTGTTTGTTTTACTTCCTTATGTGCTACTGTTAGATCACAATGATAATATTGATGTATGTATGAATCATTCATTACTATCCTATATTTTTCTGGTCTTTCCTAAAGTAACATGCATGTATGTCCATTTGCCATGCTAATATTGTTCAATTTTTAAACACAACATTTTCTAACCCTTCCATGTATAATTACGTTGACCCTGGTACACATATGAGGTTCTACTATGTTATTTTGTGACAATAACTCTACTTTGGACTTTCCAAAGAGAGTAGGTGGTTTCCAATCAGTTATTAAATTTACTTGGCATTCCAATGCTTCAAGTTCCCATAATGGATGAGAAATCAAGCCACTAGCATAGCAGACCACATTCACAACTAAACATTCTCATTAAGCAAAACATGATTAATAAAACTGGCAATAGATATGAAAGTTGATTACAATAACATAATTCTAGACTTAACAAAGGGAGCAATGTGTTCGTTAGCATTCTCCAATACAATAGAACCCTACTGTTTGAGTTGCAAGCTCAAACAGTTGGAACCCTACTGGACAATTGGCAATGTGTTCATTAGCATTCTCCAATACCTGTTTTTTTAGGCTTTGAATAATATAATTCAATTACTCATCATAGAGTTCTTTTGTTCATATAGAATCCTCACTGTGCGATGAAATTTTTTGTTTTCACTGAGACATATCTTAATGCCTCTCCTGAATGTATGATATGCTGATGCAGAGTGTAGCATATGACAGATCGACTGCCCCAAGAGATTGTCGTGTATCTGCCTGGTTTGAGTCACCCAAAGATGGCCTATCGAGTAACCCCAACCAGGTTGTCACCTTAACCGAGTTCTCCTATGATCTAGAGAAGAGCAATGCACAAACCTTTGACGTCAAGGCAAGCAACTCTGGCATTATTAACATGGTTAGGTTCGACTTCACCTCCAACCACGGGAACTTGGCTCATACCTGCATCTACCGATTCAGGGTGCACGGTTATGAACCTGGCTCTCCTTCAGCTATGGGTTTGTAGGACTGAGAGAGCATGCTGGTGTATTAGCTTGTACTCTTTTTTTTTTTGTTTCTAAATCAGGTATGTTGCGGTAATGAGATGAACGTTACCCTTAATCGTTATTGTAGTTTAGTTGTGACCTGTATAATGTTTTCCTTCACATTTTATTGGATTATGTGGATGGTGTCTAGCTAATTCTCAGCACTATGAATTTAAAAAGAAGATAACATAGGCACTTTAAACACCCAAGAGTAGTCCAACTAAGTATGCACATTGTTTTAAGTAATCAAAATCTTCAAGTAGATTTGGTTGTCTAAACTTTGTAGCTATTCTTAACTAATGTTAAGACCATGCAGCGAACCAAGGGAACAGAGGCACTATAAAATCTTCAAGAATCTAACGAGAGATCTGTTGAGAGATTAGATTTTCGGGTATGGAGCCAGGGAACTGGGAGATCCAAGCATAGATACATCACCCCCGGACATGTTTTTGCCATTTTTGTTTAGATAAACAATGGACTTTCATTGTTTATTAACTTTAACATGCTACTCTTTCTGAATACAAATGTAAATATTTGTGTTTTAGGATTTTATTTCAGTAGAGAGAATCTATTGATTACTTTCAGAAATACATATTCTTAAGTCTTTGAAATATATTTTTCCTGACGCATACGGCTCCAGATTCGCAGACATAACTGAGGATGTTTTTGATAAAGAATCTATCTACTAGGTCAAAATAAACTGCCAAAAACTAAGATTAATTCATCAATAGCACCTGTATGTTTTTAATTGGTTTCATGTGTTTAAGAACAAAAAGAAACTGCCATACCTTTAATAAACATATTTCCTCGAAAAATGGGCAACTTCCCCAGATGTAAATTGGCATTGCAAAGTTGGAAAAATAGCAAAAGATGTTGCATTCCTCAAGAGCATGTGGTGTTGTACGCTGTGGTGACCAATGATTTAGGAAGTATCAATCATGCTTATTATTGTTCTCAAGGTGAAGTCACGTGTAGAAGGTATGAATCATGTGCACCTGTGTGTGTTCTTGAGCCCAGTTGCCTATTTCGTGCATGTTGTTTCAGATGATCATGCTCGCATAAGTAGAAACCTGTAAGTTCAATTACAGAGAATGGCTAGACGCTGAGTTGCTAACGAGAAACTTAAGAGGAGTGTTTTAATTCCTCTGGTTCTTTCTTAGATTTTGCGATATCGTTTCTTTAATCTTCTCTGCTAGCAACGTTGGCTGGGCTTCCAATGGAAGAAAGCGTAGCCTTCCCAATCAATTGCTGCACGCAAACCATCCCTCTCGTGGACAAAAAGAATCTCATTCATGGATCATCCTCCTGTTCTCCTTCCATGGGAGAGAGGCATCTCGGTGAGCTACCCGGGGACAAAGACAAAGACGACGATGGCGATGAACACGCTGCCATTGAAGAGCTTGAACGCCGAATTTGGAGAGACGAGATGCTGCTGAAGCGCTTGAAGGAGCAACGGCAGAACCAGCACAAGGCGCAAGGCGACTCCGCAAAGAACGAGCAAGCCAGACGGAAGAAGAAGATGTCTCGCGCCCAGGACGGCCTGCTCAGACACATGCTCAGAATGATGGAAACATGCCGCGCCCGAGGATTCGTATACGGTATAATTACAGAGAAGGGGAAGCCTGTGAGCGGCGCATCCGACAATTTGAGAGGCTGGTGGAAGGAAAAAGTCAGGTTCCACCGCCACGGACCTGCAGCTATCGCAAAGCATCAGGCTGACAATGCAATTCCGGGTTCAGATGGCGGCGGCGCGAAGCCCGGTGCTGCGGCAGGGTCTCATGTCTTGCAGGAGCTGCAAGACACGACTTTGGGTTCGCTCCTGTCGGCCCTCATGCCGCATTGCGATCCGCCTCAGAGAAGGTTTCCCCTGGAGAAGGGAATCGCGCCGCCTTGGTGGCGGGGAAGAGGACTGGTGGCCTCAGATGGGGACACTCGCTGACCGAGGCCCGCCGCCGTACAGGAAGCCCCACGATCTGAAAAAAGCTTGGAAGGTCAGCGTCCTGACTGCTGTCGTCAAGCATATGCTGCCTGATATCCACAAGATCCGTAGGATGGTGAGGCAGTCCAGGCGCCTTCAGGATAAGATGACGGCCAAGGAGAGCGCGGCATGGCTGGCTGCCGTGAAGCAGGAGGAAGATGTGTACGCGAAGAACAAGCTCCAGTTCCCTTCGTCGTGTAGCTCCCAGACGAATCCAACTGCCATCGACATTTCTAGTCTGGGAATTTCTTCCGACGGACAGAGATCGATCAGCGACTTGATGGGGTTCTATGAAAACGAGATCAATGACGACGAGCCCATGAACTCAAGTCCTCAAGACCAACGTTTTCAGCCCGGGATTCAAACAGATGGCAGAGTGAGTCGCTTGATGCCAGTTTTTGAGCAGAGATACAAGAACAAAATCGGCGAAAGCTTCTCTTCTGGTATCAGTGACATATCATTTCATAAGACTGGAGCTTCCAATTGGTTTCAGTGAGGAAATTTGGAAATGGCAGCTTCAATGGTCAGTAACGCTGTTAGCTCATCCTGTACTAAGAATCTACTTTAGATGCTAGTGCTCGGCTCTGGAGCTTGTTCGAGCTTGCTTTGTACCGAATCTAATGCACAGATTTTGCCTTATTTACTGGCTTACTGATTTGTTGCCGATTTAGTATTTGGATCTTGATGCACTTGCTTGAACTTTAGATTATGAATTTAGAAATTTTATTATGAATTTGCACTTTTAGCTAATAGATTATGAACTTTAAATTTTATAGAAACAGTATATAATTACATGTGGATTCTTTAATTATACAATAATATATATATTTTATTATTTTGGTAATATTTTATTGCCTGAATATATTCAAATTATACCAAATTTTATTTATATATTGGTACCCAGTTGTACCAAAATTTCGGAATAGAATTAAGGTGTTTAATAAAAAAAAGAAAGAAAACTTCATTAGTTTATTTTTTTAAAAAATAAAATAGATCATTTAATAATGCTATTTTTTTAATGACAAATGAATTTCAAAATCAAATAGGCGCCTCATGTTTTTTTTTTTTTTTTTATAAACAAAATAAAGCACTCCCGTCTCTTGTATTGAAAATTCCTTTGGATTCATCCGTACTGTAAAAGCTACGACTAATTTCTATGACATATAAAATTATTAAAAAAAATGAATAAAATAAAGAGATGAAAATAAAAAAATATTATTATGCATAAATTTTAATCTCATATTAAATTTTTTTTAATTTTATTGTTAGTTTAAATTATGACACATATATTGATGTCGTAAATATATGCATAGAAAGAGACTCTCTCAAATATAGATGTGCAGGATGTGTATAAATCTAGGACATGGATTTACAGTGAATTAAGTTGACTCTTGATATTAATAGTGACATTAAATTCATTAATGGCGATTTCATAATGTCTCGGCATTAATTGTGACATTAAACTCATTCTGTAACGTCTTGATATTAATGAAGACATTAAACCCGAGAGAACCTCGAAGCACAACTAGAGGTGGAGCGAATATGTTTCAAGGAAACTGTGTTGAACGCAGGCCTCGATATCTCACTTAGCGAATTCCTTTTTCGACTCGACGATCGACTCCCGATTGTGCTAAACACCGCATTAACTCCATCACTCAGACCACCGGAAGCTTGGTAGAACTAGCTCCGCTGGCAACCCGAGATTCTTAGGTCATTTCAACAGATAAGTTAGAATTGATTTTTATAATTTCAATTCTGTAATTTTTCAACATATCTGGCAACAGATTGTCAAACAATCTCGAAATAGATTTCGTTCTGTTGAGATGACCACAGAATAAAGTGTTGAGGTGTAACAGACTCAACACATGAAAGCCCCTCCACCCCCGATTGGAATTGTGTCAATCAACCACGGGGAAATTCCAGAGAAGTTCACTGATTGAACTTCAAGTGATGGCAGCAGAAGATGTTCTTCTACTTGACTACGCTCAATCTGGCTCGGTTCTTGACCGATGACCCTCCCAAGCATGCTAAAGATGTTGGTACATAGATCATCACTACAGTGTAACTGCCTTGCCAACTCGTTGTACGTTGTGTATAACACGAAGAGAACGTCTAAGGAGCTGTGGGAGTCCCAAGACAAGAAATACAAGATTGAAGATGCAGGGGCCAAGAAATTCATCATGGGCCAATTCATGGACTACAAGATGGTTGACTCTGATGGATCGAAAGCGCTAGAGGGGGGTGAATAGCGCTCGTGGCTATTTCGTTTTTCGAAATCTCGGAATCGTAATAACTTGAGTAATGCAGCGGATTAAAAACAGACACAGAGAACACGGAGAATTTACTTCGTTCGGAGCCTGTGACGACTCCTACTTGAAGGCCCGCGATCCTTGATCGCTTTCGGTGGGCAACAACTATAAGTTCGTTAAGAGTATTACAAAACTAATTACAATTCAAAGCTGTAAAAAGATTATACCGACAACAAAAAGATTAAATCCGAAGCTCCGGGTTGTCGGGGTGTCGTTGCAGCACTTCTGGATTGAGTCGTTAGCAGCTTGTCACAAGGAGATTGCTTAGATGATTGTTATCTTGAAGTTGCACCTCGACCCTCTTTTTATATGACATTCAGGGCGCCTGGATCCTTTCCGGGCGCCTGGAGTGTGACGTGGCCAACCAACCAGGATGCTCCACGTGGCGAAGTCGTGCAGGGGATAAAACTTGGTCCCGGGCGCCCGGATCCATCCCGGGCGCCCGGACCTCCCTTTTTCCAGCAGGTTCTTCACCTGCAAAACAAGGTTAGTCCGAGCAAAATACCCTGCAAGACAGCGTTAGAATCTGATAAAACATAGTAAAGAATAAACGACAGTCTTCGGACTGTCCGGGTCTGACTTCGGATTTCCTACCGGAAACCCTAGGTCGACCCGACGCCTACTGTTCCCTCTACGGGGAACGCGTCCTCACCTACTCCTCTCAGGAGATTTACCTCTCCGGGGAATCCGACTTTCCGCCTAGGGTTACCACCCCCTAGGACCTAGGGTTACCGCCCCCTAGGGTTTTTCTCCACCTAGGGTTACCACCCCCTAGGACCTAAGGTTACCGCCCCTTAGGGTTTTCCCTCACCTAGGGTTACCACCCCCTAGGACCTAAGGTTACCATCCCTTAGGGTTTTTCACCTGCCTAGCCGCAGCTAGGACTTTCCTGAAACACTCATTAAACATGTTAGGTCACACACTAATTTAACTTTGAATCCTTTGCCTTTATCAAAACTAAGGTTCGATCGTCGGATGCTTCCTGCACCAACAATCTCCCCCTTTTTGATAATGACAACCGAAATTCAATGTTAAGTAAAAATATGCAGTTATATATAAGCACAAGAAACAAGATAGGCGTGATAGCAAAATAAGCATAAACATTGCTCCCCCTTAATACAAGCTCCCTTTAAAATAATTTCTCTACTCTTTCTTTGAATTTGAATTTCTATTTTTATTCCTTTCTTTGAATTTCTCTACTCTCCCCCTTTGCCATATATCAAAAATAAGCTAGTTTTAAAAAAAACTTGACTTTTCAATTTTTTTAAACAAAATTTTCAACTTCAAGTTCAACTTCAGAAATTTTTCAAACTAAATTTTCAAATTTAGAAATTTTATAGCAAGATTCTAAACTTCAAAAATTTTCAAACAAAATTTTCAAATTTAGAAATTTTTTAACAAGATTTTCAATTTCAACAATTTTATTGAAGGAAAATAATCAGGTTTAAAGAAAATTTCTAAGGAAATTTTTTTTAAAAATTTTAAATAATACTGGTTTAGAAATTTTTAACTTAAAAGTAATACTTGAAAGTTTTAAATTTGGAGAAGATTTTTGAGAAAGCTGCTTAAGGAATGTTGTTGAAATGTATTTCAAAAATACTTAAGGCAAGGGAGAAGCGATAACCTTATTTCTTAACAGCTTGTTATTAAGTTTTAGTAAGGTATCAGAGACCTAAAGTCCAAGCATGAGTAAAGATTTGTTTTGATCAGATATCAAATTCCTTAAGTACAGACATGCTTAAACTTATTATTTCCTTCACCAACTGTCTAACCGTTTAGCTACTTGCTGATTGCCTAGAGGGCAACAGTGTTCACTTGGTTAGTCAAGTCAAGTCAATTGATCCAGTTAGATTTGACTAAGGCTAGAAAACTTGATTTGATTACTGTTAATCACATATTTAACGCCCAGACTCATATTGATGCATAGAAATAAGCATTCTTGAGTCCAGGCTGTACCCTATGCATCTCACACCTTTCTATGTTTTACAAACACAATCAAGGTGAATCTAGGTGTTTGTGAGATGCTCTGGCTGAGTCCTGGGGGAACATGATTTCTAGGGGGAAATCCTAGGCTAAATCCAACTTTTGAAAGTCTAGTAAAGTAGGGATTTTGGAAAATCAGTTTTGCCTAGAAGTTATAAAAAAAATGTGACTAAAAGACTAATCTATTAGATTAAGGTATAGTCAATCAAGCCTGAAGTAAATCAATCTATCAGATTCAAAAGTCGACATAGATAAAAGAGTCATAATAGAACTGCTACAAGCTGTACTAGAGTCATAATAGAGCTACAGTAGAAGCTACTGAGATGATGAGGGAGGTGGTCCGGAACCCAACGACCGGAGTAGTGTCAGGAGCTCAGTGTGACGAGCCCGATCGTCCTCTCGTAGATCTCGGCGCAGGTCAGAGAGCTCCTGACGTACGTCTCGTCGTAAGTCGGAGACCTCCTGTCGGACCTCTCATCGAAGATCGGAGACCTCTCGCCGCATGGACTGATGAAACTCGGAGCTCTCGTGCTGGAGACTCGACATAGCCCTCTCTAGTCCGGAGACTCGATCAGCGAGAGTGCGGGGAGCTGGGTGTGGTGCTCGAGGTGGTGGTGGGGCAGGAGCAGCCTCCTCAGGAAATAGTGCTAACATGAACTCATCATGCTCTGCCTCCTCCGCCTGCTGGTGCTGTGCCCCCCTACGCCAGGACATGGTACCCTCATCGTCTATATGGATATTTGCTAGGGAAAAGTTCCTAGCTCCTATGATGTCAAACTCGGTCATGTGACGAATGTCACCTTCGGTGACATCAATGTGCAATGAGGACATGTAAGCTGTCAGGATGTGACAGTAAGGCATATGTACCCGTCTGCTGGTCACGTATCCAGATGCGTAAATAATAGTGGAAAAGATGTGTAGGCTGATGTCTATGTCTAACCTACGAGACATGGCATAGAGAAGAAAGGAGTGAAATGGACGCATCACCGCAATGTCGTGAGTGGTCAGCGGTAAAATACAAAGTACTAGAACCCTATAAAGGGCGTAGTCCTGAATTCTAAGGTTAAGGGACCTAAACTGGGTCTCAGTGGGATCACGTTGGTCCTCAAAGAAATACGAATAGATCGTATCGAGGGTAATATGTGAGTAGGGATCTCCAAAAGGTAGCTCCCTAGGAGGATAGCATAAAAAGGTGCAGGGTGACTCTCGTAACCCTAGAAACTCACGAATGGTAGTGGGAGATAATGTGATATCCGTGCCAGCTGCCCTAGTGGTATAGGAGTAGTCGTCTACTTTCACTAGGTTGTTGTAAAATTCGGCACATAAACTTATGTTTACTGGGCTAGTGCACTCAACTAGATTTCGCAACCTATAGTGGTTTATAGCCTCGGAGACTGGAATACAAGAGCGTAGAAAAAACGATCTATCTATACATTTGGTTCTAATGGCCATGTAATTTGTTGACATAAACTTAATCCTAAGTTTGTCGGTGGGAAACCTAGGGTCAATACTAGGTGTAGAGGGCCCAGTACCAGATTTGGAACGCTTCCTAAATTTCAAATTAATATTACACTAGGAAATAAACAAGCATTATAAGAAATAAAGTTTAGGAGGGGATAAAAAATTTTACCGAGGAGCCATTGTAATAATTTTTAGAACTGACGACCTCGGTTGAGTCACGACTCCGTATCAACCGCGGAAAATTTTAATTTTGAAAGTCTTCACAAGTAAGCTAAGAAGCTTTAAGGAGGAAGACTTGGGTGCAAGGGTAGGGGGCGCCTCCTGCCCCCTATATATAAGGGAGTCCGGTTCGCTGTGGGCGCCCGGGGTCTGAATACCGGGGGCGCCCGCCCCCGATTTTTGACTTCTGTTCGTTTATTATTATTATTATTATTATTATTATTTTATGTTTTAATTAGCTTAAAGATGCTTAAGTAAACTTGATGATAAACATGTTTAATTGAGAATTAATTCAATTTTGAAATTGTTTAAGTTAATTTGCTTTGAAATTTAGTTTAAGTAATTTTGGAAGAATATTTATATTTTAATTTAAGTATTTTGGAGGGATATTTAAATTTGCTTAGTCATCTCACCCGATGTATGTTTTCAATCAGGGACTCCTATTATTTTGTGAGATGAATTAATTCAATTTATAGGGTTATGTTTAACTTTATGTTAGATTCGGGTTTAGCTTTGGGTTCAACAAGTAAGCGTTCTTTGGATAAACTGCTGGGCTATGGTGAGTCACAAGGAGCTCATTAAAGTAACCATGCCTTCGAGGTTTCCCAAATAGTCCTACCCATTGAGCTTAATACTAAACCTTGGTCTAACTAGTTAGGATCCATTTAAGGGTAGTTTCGGTTGGTTCCACTTGGCCAAATGCATCAGGTCGAAGCCATATCTTCCTAGACATGCGATGCCCAAGTTTTCCCAACGTACTATCATCCAAAAACTTCACCAGTACTGTGCTTTAAGTTAAAATTTAACCCTTTTTTATCTATCCTTATTTACCCATCCGGGTAATCTACTCTTTTTTACCCATTTCGGGTAGTTTAAGTTCGGTTACCCTGTCGGGTAAATAGTTTTCGGAGTTGTCAGTTATTATGGACCCTCCTTCTATTTAAATTTTAATTCCGAATTTTGAATTTTAAGTTTTTTAATTAGAATTTTTAGAGTTTTGAATTTTAGAATTTTGAATTTTGAATTTTTGAATTTTGAATTTTGAATTTTGAATTTTGAATTTTGAATTTTGAATTTAATTTCAAATTTTGAATTTAATTTCGAATTTTGAATTTTGAATTTAGAATTTAGAATTTTAGAATTTTGAATTTTGAATTTTAGAATTTTGAATTTAAGAATTTTGAATTTTGAATTTGAATTTAAGAATCTTGAATTTTGAATTTAAGAATTTTGAATTTAAGAATTTTTAGTTTTGAATTTTGAATTTTAGAATTTTGAATTTAAGAATTTTGAATTTTGAATTTTGAATTTGAATTTAAGAATTTTGAATTTAAGAATTTTGAATTTTGAATTTGAATTTAAGAATTTTGAATTTTGAATTTGTTTTCGAATTTAATTTTGAGTTTAATTTTAATTTTGAGTTTAATTTTGAATTTTGAATTTAATCTTGAATTTTGAATTTAGAATTTTGAATTTAATTTTGAGTTGAATTTTAAATTTTAATTTTGAGTTTAATTTTGAGTTGAATTTTGAATTTTAATTTTAAGTTTAATATTAATTTCGAGTTTTTAAGTTTGATAATTAATTTTGAATTTTAATTATTTTAGCTCCCCCTGGATCATAGCCTCGATAAAGTCTATTGAGGTAATGTATTTGATCTTTAGGGACCCAATATTGTCCAAGTCCAACTTGATTGATCAGGTTGGATTTGGCAACCCATGCTTGGACCACTTTTCTATTTGGTTTGTTTATTAAGGGTAGGTAAGATTTATATTTCTTTTTATATCCTAGTCCAGTTCGATTGTAGATTGCCCTTTGTGTTCCAAGAATCAAGTCAAGATTCTTGGATCCTAAGGAAAATCGTTCTAGGGTAGTTTTTAAATCCTTTACTTGACTTTTCAGATTGGAATTCTCTTCCTCAAGTTTTTGAACTTGAGTTGAGGTTCCAATCTGAACTTGATCAGTTAAAGATTGGTTGTTATGCGTTTCTTTAAGAAGTGTTACCTCCTTCAGAAGCGCTTTAATTCGAATCTTGGACTTTGCTACTTTATGCATTAAATAATTGATTAAATTGTATAAACGACTTTTACTTATAGAGGGGTTCGGCCCTTCGGAAACGGATGCGGATCCGTGGCTTCTCTCGGACTCGGCTTCCGATTCGTCCTCACTTCCGGATCCGTTGGTGAAGTCCCGGGCCGTCAAGGCAAGAAAGTTCGTCTGTTCTTGTTCTTCGTCGTCGGATTCCTCGGAAGAAGACTCGTCCCATGTTGCCTTCAATGCCTTCTTTCTTTTGGGTTTCTTTGAATCCTTCTGGTTCGGGCAATTTGCCTTGATGTGACCCTTCTGATTGCATCCGTAGCAGGTCACTTCGAATTTAACCTTCGAGCTTGGTTGGGCTTCTTTAGACTGGATGGCCTTTCTGAGATCCTTCTTGTTGAAGCCCTTCTTTTTGCAGAGCTTCTTAACTAAGTTGACTATCTCGGTTGTAAGTTCATCGTCGTCTTCTGAATCTGGTTCTTCTTCTGATTCAGGTTCGGTTCTCCGCTTGATTCTTGATTCACGAGATCTACCTGTTCCTGCAAACAAAGCCAACCCTTTCTCGGTCGGGCGTGCATTAGTCTGTTCGTAAAGTTCGAATTCTGCAAACAGTTCATCTAATTTAATGGTAGATAAGTCTTTGGAGACCTTGTAGGCATCTACCATGGATGCCCACAAGGTGTTCCTTGGGAAAGCGTTTAGAGAATACCTTATGATGTCCCGGTTGTCTACCTTCTGTCCGATCGCATGAAGACCATTGAGCAGATCTTGAATTCGGGCATGGAATTGTGCAGCTGTTTCACCTTCCTGCAATTTGATGTTAAATAATTTATTAAAAATAAGATCTCTTTTACTTACCTTGGTGTCGGATGTCCCTTCGTGAAGTTCAATTAGTTTCTCCCACAATTCTTTGGCGCTGTTGAAGGGGCCGACGCGGTTGAGTTCTTCCTTTGACAGGCCACACTGGAGGGTGCAGGTTGCCTTTGCATTAGCTTCCACTTTCTTGATCAAGGATGCATCCCAGTCCTCGTACGGTAGTGGGGTGGTGTCAGTTGGCAGTTTGAATCCGGTTTTGACAATCATCCAGACTTCAAAGTGAGTCTGGAGATATGCCTCCATCCGACCTTTCCAGTACCCGAAGTCGTCTCCGGTGAATAGTGGAGGGCGGGCAATACTGTAACCTTCTTGAAGGGCCATTTCGGTTTTACCTAGAGTGAAAAATAACAAAAGAAATGTCCCAGGACTTGGTCCTGGATTAGTAGTGCGGTAATAAAAAAAATGGACCACGAACTCGGGTGGTGTTGCACCAATTCCGAGAAAAACCGATTCGAGCGAAAAAGAATTAGAATATAGCTATGAGGCTAAATTCTAATCGACCCCAAAATAAAAATACCATGAAAAATTATTTTGAATGGTGGTTGCACTGATTCAAAATGACCCCGTTCTGATACCAATTGATGGATCGAAAGCGCTAGAGGGGGGGGGGGGGTGAATAGCGCTCGTGGCTATTTCGTTTTTCGAAATCTCGGAATCATAATAACTTGAGTAATGCAGCGGAATAAAAACAGACACAGAGAACACGGAGAATTTACTTCGTTCGGAGCCTGTGACGACTCCTACTCGAAAGCCCGCGATCCTTGATCGCTTTCGGTGGGCAACAACTATAAGTTCGTTAAGAGTATTACAAAACTAATTACAATTCAAAGCTGTAAAAAGATTACACCGACAACAAAAAGATTAAATCCGAAGCTTGAGTCATTAGCAGCACTTCTGGATTGAGTCGTTAGCAGCTTGTCGCAAGGAGATTGCTTAGATGATTGTTATGTTGAAGCTGCACCTCGACCCTCTTTTTATATGACATTCAGGGCGCCTGGATCCTTTCCGGGCGCCTGGAGTGTGACGTGACCAACCAACCAGGATGCTCCACGTGGCGAAGTCGTGCAGGGGAAAAAACTTGGTCCCGGGCGCCCGGATTCATCCCGGGCGCCCGGACCTCCCTTTTTCCAGCAGGTTCTTCACCTGCAAAACAAGGTTAGTCCGAGCAAAATACCCTGCAAGACAGCGTTAGAATCTGATAAAACATAGTAAAGAATAAACGACAGTCTTCGGACTGTCCGGGTCTGACTTCGGATTTCCTACCGGAAACCCTAGGTCGACCCGACGCCTACTGTTCCCTCTACGGGGAACGCGTCCTCACCTACTCCTCTCAGGAGAGATTACCTGATGTCAGTCCGGTCCTCCAGACCGACTGGACTTTCCGCCTAGGGTTACCACCCCCTAGGACCTAGGGTTACCGCCCCCTAGGATTTTTCTCCACCTAGGGTTACCACCCCCTAGGACCTAAGGTTACCGCCCCTTAGGATTTTCCCTCACCTAGGGTTACCGCCCCCTAGGACCTAAGGTTACCACCCCTTAGGGTTTTTCACCTGCCTAGCCGCAGTTAGGACTTTCCTGAAACACTCATTAAACATGTTAGGTCACACACTAACTTAACTTTGAATCCTTTGCCTTTATCAAAACTAAGGTTTGATCGTCGGATGCTTCCTGCACCAACAGACTCCAATATGGTGATCAGCTAAGTCCAGGAGCTTCAAGTGAGCTTGCATGAGATCCACTTAGAAGCGATGATTTTGAGTGAAACATTTCAGGTGGCTGTTATCATTGAGAAGCTACCTACTGCTTGAAGGACTTCAAGAACTACCTGAAGCACAAGCGGAAGGAGATGAATATAGAAGAACTTGTTGTTAGACTTCGAATGAGGGGTGTAATCGTGCCGAGCTGAACTGAATTCTTGAATATTTAAGTTTGACTCGTTTATAATCAAGTTGAGCTCGAGTTTTATTTAACGAATATATCCATGCCTCACGAGCTTATTCGAACTTTTATCGAGCCTAAACGAGCTTAATAAATATAAATTTAAATATTCATTAAAAATTAAATTATATATTTAGAAAAAATTATAATATTCTTATTAAAATTTATAATTTTATTATAATAAAAAATTTAATATATTTGTTTATATGTTTCATAAGTAGAATGTAAAATCTATAAATTTAATATCAAAGTTATTATTTTTTTATTTAAAAGTTAATTCATTAACTTAATGAACATATTCACGAGTTAACGAGCCAAATATTGTGAAGCTTGAGTTTGGTTTATTTATCTTAACGAGCCTCATTAAACAAGTTCAAACGAGTTTTTATCGAATCGAGCTTCGAATAGCTTATGAGCGGCTTCGTTTATTTACACCCCGAATTGAAGAAAATGATAAGAGTTCAGAGAGGAAATTATTTTGTCAGACTACTGTGAAAGCCAACGTGGCCGAGCATGATCAAAACTCGAAATGGAAGAACCACATTCTAAAAGTGATGATGAATGCTCTTCTATTAAGCTTTGGACTACTAGAGTTCATGTGGGGGAAAGTTGTATTAACATCTTATTATCTTTTAAATAAGATGCCCCAGAAGAAAATAAATAAGAGCCCTTATGATTTATAGAATGGAAGTCAACCGTTCTACAAATATTTACGAATATGGAGGTATCTTGTCAAAGTTTTGGTACCTATTCTGAAAAGGATTAAGATAGGACCAAAGATTGTTGATAGCATATTTATTGGATATGTATATAATAGCAGTGCGTATAATTTTTTTTTATGTATAAGTCATAAATACCAGATATACACAAGAACTCGATAATAGTATCGAGAAATGTCTCGTTCTTCGAACATGTGTTTCCGTATAAGATTCGAGAGGAAGCTAGCTCCTCAAAATGGGTATATAAAATACAAGGTGAAGATGATGATGAGGAACCAATTGAGGTCGAGCTTAGATGGAGCAAAAGAGCTCGGATAAAAAATCTTACGGATAAGATTTTATCACTTTTATGTTGGAAAGTGAGCCCCAAAGTTACTCAGAAGCAGTAAACTCTTTTGATGGACCTCACTGGAGAGAGATAATTATATCTAAGATAGAATCTATCTTACAAAATCACACTTGGAAACTTATGGATCTTCCTCTAAGAAGTAAACTATTAGATTGCAAGTGGATCTTCAAGAAAAAAAATGATGTCAGATGACACAATTAATAAGTACAAGGTCAGATTGATAATTAAAAGATATCGACAATGAAAAAACTTTGATTACTTTGATACATATTCTCCGGTGTCGAGAATAACTTCTATAAGAATATTGTTGGGTATAGCCGCTTTATGGAAATCTCAAAATACATTAGATGGATATAAAAACAACCTTTCTAAATGAGTATTTAAAAGAAAAAATCTACATAGAACAACTTGAGGGGTTTTCTGTATCATGATAAAAAAACTATTGGATCAAGTCACACGTGAGAGTGGGGAAGGGGGGGGGGGTGAATCACGTGGTTTTGAAAACTTGTTCTTTTTGAATTTTAAAAGATGAGTACGCAGTGAAAAACTAAGTAAGAAAACAAACACAATAAAACACGATCGGTTTTACTTGGTTCAGAGCCTTCGGTGACTCTACTCTAAGACCCAGGTCTCGAGAACCTATCGATGGGTAATATACTAAAATACCTCTTCTAGTACCTCTGGAAGAGGGGATCGAGTACAAAGAAGATAGACGAAGTGTAACACGCTGCACTTTCCTTTTTCAGTAATTAAGTATAAGGAAATAACTTCGTTACAGACACGTGGGGATCAAAGTGAAAAATGCTCATGTGTTGGTGTCGGTCTGCCAGCCGTGATCAGAAGTCCTCGGAGCAGTAGTCAGGTGTAGCAGCTTCGCAGCAGAGTCACAGCAGGAAGTTGGAGCAGTTGGAACCTCAAATGGACGCGCAGTAGCTCATATATCAGTTATATATTGATGCTTAGTCGAGACTGCTTATAAAGAGAATGAAAGGCGTCTTCTATAGGCATTGAGGGTGCCTTCAACGCAGTAAATCTGATCCTGACTTTGCTGTGCCTTATCTGTGTTAGGGTCTAAAATTTATCCCTCAGAATGCTCCTTCAAGCCATTGAAGGCGTCTTCCATAAACAGTGCGAAGGTGCCTTCCAATGCTTGAAGGTGCCTTCGGGTACTGTTCATCCGAAGGCCTTTTGCTCCTTTTGCCCTGCAAGTTATGTTAGCCTAAATCTAAAACATCTAACCTGCAAAACAAAGTTAGCACAACGATAATAAGAAGTAGTAATTAGCTTCTGTCCTCCTAGAACCAAGAACTAGTCAAGGTCTCAGATTAGAGATCCAAAATGGATCTAACATGGACCGATGCGTATTGTCCCTCAACCGGGGCACGTCCTCATCGAGTCACTCTTCTCCAGTAACTTACCTTTACTTATCTACCAAACATATGGTCCCAGACCTATTTGAACTTTCTATGGCCTTGCTTAGTATCTGACCAAGCTAATTTACTAAGACTTACCTGCAACACTGAGTTAGTACCATAGATATAAAATGGTAAAGACAAAATAGTGTTAGCATTATTAATAATTCATTGGTCCTGTCGATTACATATTACCTAGGGTTGCCTTCTGCTAGGGATGCCCAGCTTCACTCACTAGGACTTCCATTGTTTGGCTGCCAGAAGCACCAGTCGACTGCCCTTATCAAAGCAAACCCACAGAACCATTCTGTGTCCGATAAATACTGTTACCAGTCGGCTAGTAACTGTACCAGTCAACTGGCACCCTGATTTCAGCCCAAATAGCATTCTGAACCTAATTTCAGAAATGTATAAAAAAATTTCACAAACATCCAAAAATCTCCAAATTTTGTGGAGATGTCTGTTTTACCCATGTCTACTTGGGAAAAATACATTCAAAAATGTATCTATCACCTGTTGGTGCGGTTAGCACTAACGGTCTAACTCAAGTTTTGATGAATGACAAATCAGGTTAAGTTATGTTTGTTGTGATCTAACACTCTGACCGAGTGTGCAGACGAAGTCCAGACAGGTCGACGGGCTGACCGGATGTCTGACACGAAGTCCAAGCAGGTCGACGGGCTGACCGGGCGCTTGGCGAGAAGTCCAGCTAGGTCGACGGGCTGACCGGATAGTTGGCGAGAAGTCCAAGCAGGTCGACGGGCTGATCGGACGCTTGGCGAGAAGTCCAGACGGGTCGAAGGGCTGACCGGACGTCTGACAGGTGAGTAAAGGTAAGTCACTGGAAGGGAGTGACTGTGAGGACGTGTTCCCGGGAAGGGAACATTAGGCGTCGATCCGGCTTAGACCCATTTCGGATATCTAAGTCGAGATCGTGACTAGATTCCGGTTTCGGAAAGACAGAATCTAAGTCATACTCCTTTGTTGTTAAACTATGAACTGAACTGACACTCTGTTTTGCAGGTTATGATTTATATATTTGCCTCGGACTAACATTGTTTTGCAGGAAAGGTGCTCCCTGGAAAAGGGTGGTCCGGGCACTCGGAGGGGATCCGGGCGCCCGGGAGGCGATTTTTATCCAAACACGTCGTCGCCACATGAAGCTCACTGATTAGACCTGCCACGTCCCACCAGGACGCCCGGAAGGGATCTGGGGCACCCCGAGCTTCATATAAAAGAAGGGGCAGGGGTGGAGCTTCAACAACAACTCTGAATTGACGATCTGCTCTTCTGTGCTCCTGCGACGCCGCAAAGCTCCGACAATGCGCTCTTTTCTTTTTGATTTCTTCCTCTATCAGTACTGCTTTATTTTTCATTAGCAACTGTACTTTCAATTGTAAAACGATTATTCGAATTACTAGTGAATTGCCCAACGAAAGCACCCTTGTGTGCGGGCCTTGGAGTAGGAGTCACCAAAGGCTCCGAACCAAGTAAAATTGGTTATTGTGTTAGCATTGTTTTAATTTCGTCTTTTCCGTTGCGCTTGCTCTTGTCGAAATTTTTATAATCGCTATTCACCCCCCACTAGAGAAACTTTACGATCCAACATCACCAATCCCAAGATTGACACAAAATCCAAAACTAGCTAAATGGTTTAATTGAACTTTGACCTAAAGTCCTAGTTTTGACTTCCTCTTGATATATTTGTTCATACTAAACCACAATACATCCCAAGCATTGGTTTATATGACATCTATACATCCAAAACTAATTATCATGCAATATGACCCCAATGTCATATTTGCTTGGATGAAACACAATCCATGTGTGCCAATTCCCTAGGTTTGAGACTCAAGTCCGTCTCCAAAATCCCTTGGCACATTCCATGACCCAATCTAAACTCCCAAGTAAAACTCACTTGAGATCCATTGGCCATGGGTCACAAATTGACTCTTTGAGCTCTCCCTAGAGCTATTAGCCTTAGCTACCTCCCTAGGTAACTCATCTACAATTGCTAGGTCATATTGGTGCACCTCTGGTGACACTTGGCCTACAAACCTAACATTCTTAACCTTAGACACCTTGTCCTTGGTTAACTTCTCCTTACCATTAAATGACTTTCCTTTGTCATTTATTGACTTCTCCTTACTATAGTCATATGCAACCCTAGCATAAAACTTTCCCTTAGTCTTGGAGACATTAGATCGGCATCTCAAACCCGATCTATCATTGTTGGATATTTGGCTACCCAACACCATACTTGACCCTCTAGATCCAACATTGAATCTCTCTAGGGTTTTCTCCAATTGATTAAGCTTTTCCTTTAAAGCTTGATTCTTCCTTTCTAGGTTCCTAAACCTAGAGTCAACATGTCCATCATGGACATTCCTAGACCTACCCATTTTTCTAGGCATATGTCTCCCTTTCTTGAGATTTTTGCCTAGATTCTCCATTACCTTCTTCTCCTTAGGTAATGAAAATCTAACATGTCTAGGTCTATCATGCATAGGTCCCTTAGGGTTATAATCTACATTTATCCTATTCCTATCATGATATCTAAAGCCAAAATTTTACATAGGTAAATAATGAAAATTATTCCTAGCGTACATGGGAGTATTAGAATTATAATTGCAATTCAAGTTAGGGTATACCTCCCTTACCCTTGAAGCTCTCCCTTAACTTTTGCTTCTCTTCTTCTCCCATTTCTTTAATTGGCTAGCTTCTTGATCTCTCCCTTCTTGGGGCATTTGGTGTGGTAGTGTCCCTTCTCTCCACACGTGAAGCATACTATGTGACATTTCTTCTCCTTCTTCTTCTTGGCACTATCATTCCTACAACCCACATTAGTATCTAAAATAATTTGAGTGAGTTTAGGTTTTACCTTCTTGAACAAAGGACATCTACTTTTGTAATGCCCCTTCTCATTGCAACCGAAGCACACAAAGTGATCCTTTGACTTGACTTCGGTGGAGACGCTTGTAAGGTTGACTTCCAAGACCTCTTCTTCATCCGTCTTAGCTTCTTCTTCAATTTTTGAGAATGTTGATGATACCTCATCTTCCTTCTCCTCGGATATTGAACATTTCTTAACTTCCAGTTGCCCCTCCTCTACTTGAGCTTCTTCATCCGTTTCTTCGAATTTTTCTTCTTCTTGTGTATGCATGAATTCTTTTCTTAGAACCTTCTTCACTTTGCTCCACAATTCGTGAGCATTTTTGTATTCACCTACACAACTCATCATATTAGAAGGCAACATATCTATTAAGATTGATATTACCTTATCATTTGCCTTCGATCGTGAGGTTTGCTCCTCCATCTAATATTGTGGTCAGAGTCTTTTTCCTTTCTTGTCTTTTGAGACTTCGAACGGTTCTTTGATCACCATCATGGTGTCCCAATCCATATCGAAGAAGACCTCCATCTTCATCATCCAATACGTGATATCCCATAAGATTCCACCTTCAAACTTTAGAGGTGCTATCAAGTCAGCCATCTTTTGCTTCCTTAGCGATTAGTCCAATGGAGAGCCTTCTCGCTTTAATACCACTTGTTGGAGATCGGACGATAGGCTAGAAGGGAGTTGAATAGTCGATGCCCCCAAATCGATAGCTTCCTATGTTAGTTTGCACAACGGAAATACAAACTAATATGAGTACAAAGAAAGATAAAAACAAAGAAAAACAAGCAAACCGCTAACTCGACAATTTACGTGGTTCGAAGATAAACCTCTTACTCCACGGATGTCCATAAATTGGACAATCCCTATCCATTGGTGGATTACTCCTCGGAAGACCTCCGGCTAGCTCACGTAGTTCCTTGTAGGTGGAGATGTTGGGACCTTGATGTCCGCTAGAGGGGGGTGAATAGCGGCTCACCCAAATCGTTCGCTTCCTACGTTGTTAGCTTGCGCAGCGGAATAATACAAAAATAAACAAGCTAAACAAAATACAAGACAAGAAAGAATGCAAACCAAGCTACACGATCATTTACGTGGTTCGGAGATAAAGCTCCTACTCCACGATGTGTCCGTAAGGTGGACGATCCCTATCCGTCGGTGGATTACTCCCCGGAAGACCTCCGGCTAGCTCAAACTCTTTGTGGGTGGAGAAACCTCACCACAAACTCACCAAGACCTCTTGGACACAAGGAAAACTATTGAGCACTTGTAGACTACTAATTAGACCTTAATCAAGTCTAATTTCGTCAACCCAAACCAAGCTCCCAAGCTTTGGTTTTATAGCCTGCGGGTTGAAAACCCCGCCTACCAGTCGACTGCTAAAACATGCAGTTGACTGCCCTATGTGGAAATTCGACCGTTACACCCCAACGGCTCGATTTCACACATTCTGTTCGCTGCCAGTCGACTGCCCCAGTCGACTGCACCAGTCGACTGCTAAAACATGCAGTCGACTGCTACAGTAGCGCTACAGTACTGCTACAGTAAACCCTAATTCTAGTATTTTACTCCGAGTACAATCTCTCAGCACTCGTCCCTGCCCGACCAACCTAGACCTAGCCTTCTAGCCTCCTCCATTAGCCTTGCGTCCCTCGGATGCCTCCCCATCCTTCACGTCTTGCCTTCTGGAGCTTCCATCGGCCTTATCATTGTTGTCGGGTCTTCCTTTGCCAAGAGGTCGCGCCTCCGGGACTTCATCCATTGCCAAGTTACACTTGGACTTACGTTGCCAAGACTACATGCTTGGACTTACACCGCCAAGACTCATCCTTGGACTTTCCTCCTTTGCCAAGATCACACTTGGACTTCCTTGTTGTACCTGTATCCTGCACACTCACAATGCATATCAAATACAACAATAAACCTAACTTAAACCTTTGCCCAAACATCAAAACCTAGGGTCACTAGATTGCTCCAACAATCTCCCCCTTTTTGATGTTTGACAAACCGTTTAAGTTAGGGAAACAATATATCAATAATAATGCAAATAAACATGCAATCTACACATGCATAAATCATGGAACCTAATCCTAGGCTCCCCCTTCACCTAAGCTCCCCCTTCACCTAAGCTCCCCCTTGAGTTAGGATTTATTGCAAAGGTAAACTTCCCCCCTTTTGCTAATAAATGAGCAATCGCTCCCCCTTCACCTAAGCTCCCCCTTGAGCTAGGATTTCTTGCAAAAGTATGTAAGTTTCCCACTTAAACCTAAACTTCTCCCCCTTTGCCATACATAAAAAAAAAACTCCAACAATATCCCAATTATTGGACTCTTTGACCTCTAATGACCATAAACATCATGTATTAATCCCCCATAAGATTACATACATGTTCACCACTCTTTTGGTCATTTTCTAATGCTTGAAAAATATTTTCAGACCGTATCAGTCGACTGAAATAAGTACCAGTCGACTGCCCCCATGAAAATGAGCTTACAGAGACGTTCTGTGCTCGTGAACAGTGTTACTAGTCGACTGGTAACTGTACCAGTCGACTGGTACACTATTCATGAAAAAATCAGCCTTTTCTAGCCAACTTCAGAAATGCGCCAGAAATTTCACAGATCTCCAAAAATCCCCAAATTTTGTGGAGATGTCTATTATATCAATATCTACTTGGGAAAAATATATATAAAAATATATCTATCACCAATCCCAAGATTGACACAAAACACAAAACTAGCTAAAAAGTTCAATTGAACCTTGACCTAAAGTCCTAGTTTTGGCTTCCTCTTGATGTATTTGCCCATACTAAACCATAATGCATCACTAGCATTAGTTTATATGGCATCTATACATCAAAACTAATTTTCATGCAATATGAACCCAATTCATATTTCTATGCATGAAACTCAACTCAATTGTGCCAACCCACTATGTTAGAGACTTAAGTCCGTCTCTTAACCACTTGGCACATTTGATAACCCATCTACCATGGGTCCCAAAGGCTCTTCCTAACCTTAGGAATCTTAACCTTAGTCACCTCCATTGGTGACTCATCCACTATAGCTAGGTCACTTCGATGCACCTCGGGTGACACTTGGCCTACTAAACTCACCTTCTTAACCTTAGACACCTTGTCTTTGATTAATTTCTTCTTGTCCTTAATCTTGGACACCTCATCCTTGCTATAATTATATGCTACCCTAGCATATTCCTTCTTATTGGCCTTGGATGACTCTCCCTTGTCTTTGGTAACACCTCCCATACCAATGTCATGTGCTACCTTAACATTTGACGTCCTTTTGGTCTTGGAAAAGATTTTTATGTTTTAAAGGAGTAACTCCCCCTAAAAACATGGTTAAACTTCTATCATTGCACCAACAATGACTTGGGGTTCCTAAATAATTAGGAAAACCAAAACTTGAAGTTTTGAGGTTAAAAATTCAATAATGAAACTAACCTCAACCGAAACTTCACTTTGGTTTTTCTTAACCAAACCATACTTGTTTTCATCATGAAAACTCATGTAGACATTATTTAGAGTATACTTTATCAAGGAAAAATAGTTTTCTATGAAAATACTTCCTATTTTCAAAGATTGACACAAATTTGAAAACTCTTGAAAATTTCAATGTTTTCTCCTAGTTTGTGTCTAACTTTCCAATGATGATTACTATCAAAAGATAGTCTTCACCAAGGTTTTTCAAAAGTATTTTGAAAGCATTTTTAAAACCAATATCCAACCACGTTCTTTGGGCTCAATGCACATGACTTGTACATTAGCTTTCCCAATGATTGGAAGACACATAACTATGTGTTTTGATGAACCTAAAACTCAACAAGATGCACTAGATCAACATCTTGAGTTTAGTTCACCATCTTAACATCTCACTTGTATCTAACGTGTATTAAAACACATACAAGTCACCTTATAGTTCTTTGTGAGATGTATATTTGGTCTTGCCCTAAACTAAGGGATCATGCATCCCTATCTAGGCATTGTAAAAATCATGATCATCCATATAGGATGCCACTTGATATAATCCCTCTTGTTGGGATATTTACCATTTATAATAGATGTCATTTGTCCTTAAATAACAAGGGAATTAAAGTAATGCATGATGTTACATGGCATACATCAAAATAAGTAATTTTTAAAATGAAAAGCAAGGTATAGCTACATGATGTATGTATGACATGACATGGTATTTTTGTATTTTTCATAATAAAATATGAATGCTAAATATAAATATGATGTCATGACATATGATAGGCAAACAAAACATGGCAAGTTAGCATAAATAAAATTTACCTAGATTACCTATCTAAGTATTCTTAACCCTAGCTAACTCAAAATTTAACCCTAAATTGCCCATGATTTTCCATGAAAATGCCAAAACCCAATTTTGACATTTATTTTTCCTTTCTAAATTTGTGCCATTTTAACTTAAACAAATTTCTCAAAGTATGATACATTTTACTCTTTCCAAGAGTAAATGAAATCAAATTAAAACTTAGATTTGCCTTTTACCTTTTAAGAAACCCCAACTTGGCATTTCTTATCCTTTTCTAAATGTGTCAATTTAAATTAAGTTCAAAACCTCAAAGTTTGACACATTTCACTCTTCCAAAGAGTGAACATCTTACATTATGACCTAGATTTTTCTTTAATTACTCTAAGAAGATACCAAAATCCCAATTTGGTATTTCTTATGTTTTTCCACATTGCGCCAATTTAATTCAAACATAATTCCTTAAGATTTGCCACATGTTACTCTTTTCCAAGAGTGACAATTTGGATTAAGGTTTACATTTCCCTTAATTCCATAAGAAAATGTCGAATTCCAAATTTGACATTACTTTTGCTTCTCTCTAGTGTGTCAATTTAAATTAGATTTAACTTCTCAAATTTTGACATATTTTACTCTTTCAAAGAGTAACACTTATCATCCTTTTCATTTTCAAAGGTTAACAATCACCTTGAAAATGCTCTCAAGTGTCAACTTTCCCAAGGTTGGGTTAACTACCTTTCCAATTGGAGTTGACACTCTCTAAACCCATCTAGGGTGTAGAGAATATGTTCCTAGGAACCCAATACCTATTGGTGCTCCTTGGATGCTCTAGGTACTCACTAGGGATGACTTCCCTAGATACCTTCCTAAGGACCTTTCTTGGCTTCTTAGTGTTGGTTGCTACTCGGAAAACCTAGAGGTTCCACTGTACAAAAATTTTGTACAAAGGTCTGAACCTTTTCCTAGCTACCATGTGTTCTTTTAAATTAAATTTTGGATCGCCTGCGGAACTTAACACGTTTGATCCAAAACTTAATCTATTTGTTCTTTTAGGTTTTGACTTGGGTCTCCTGCGGAACTTAACACGTTCGACCCAAATCACCTTAAGTTATTAATTCTATTAAATATTAATTTCCATAATTGGTTCCCAGTACTGACGTAGCGAGGCACACGACCTTCTTGGATATGGGAGCAACCACCACCGACTAGACAAAACCTTTTATAGAAAGCTAATATTTAATTTCCTAAAATAACTTTAAGTCAACCGAAAAGAACAATCAAATCACAAGGAAAAAAAATAAAGAAACACTATATCGAAAACAAATTCGAAACACTAGAATCGTATGCCTCTTGTATTTAGTATTATTTCCAAAAATAACTAGTATGATGCGGAAAGAAAAATTACTAGTTATACCTTTTAGAAAGATCTCTTGATCTTCTACCGTATTCCTCTTCTAACCTCGGACGTTGTGTGGGCAACGATCTTCCGAGATGAGAACCACCAAGCACCTTCTTCTTCCTTACAAGTTTCGGCCATCAAAACTTCTCCTAGGATGAAGAGGTTCGGCCACCACCACCATGCTCCAAGGGATGCTAGAAAAGAGGCTTCTCCTTCTTCTCCTTCTTAGATCCGCCACCAAAGCTATCTCCACCATGAGAAGGTTTCGCCACACAAAGGAGAGGAGAGGAAAGAAAGGGCCGGCCACACTAAGGAAGAAAAGAGAGGAAGAAAAAGAATAGAGTCGTTCACCATGAAGCCTCCTCTACCCCCTCTTTTATAATCCTTGGTCTTGGCAAATAAGGAAATTTAAATAAAAACTTCCTTAATTCTTTTGCCATGAAAAGGAAAATTTATTTAATTAAAAATAATTTTCTCTTCTCCAATTTATTTGGCCGGCCACCTCTTTCCCCAAAACAAGGAGAGTTTTAATTAAAACAAAAATTAAAACTTCCTAATTTGTTTCTAGAAATTTATAAAAATTTCTCCAATAATTTTAATCCTTCATGATTGGTTAATAAAAAAATTTTATAAATTAAAATCTTTCTTTTAAACATGTGGATAATTTCCAAAAGAAAAGTTATCTCTAAAATTAAAATCTCCTTTCAATCTACAAATAAGGAAAGATATTAAATCTTTTCTTAATCTTTTGTAGAAACTAATAAAAGAGAATTTTTAATTTTTAAACTTTCTTTTAAATCATGAATATAATTAAAAGGAAAGTTTTTACCAAAATTAAAATCAACCTTTTAATCTACAAATAAGGAAAGAGATTTTAACTCTTCTCTTAATCTTTTGTAGAATCTTATAAAAGGAAGGATTTAAATTTTTAAACTCTCTTTTAAATTATATTATCCACATAAGAAAAATTTTAAAATTTAAAATTCCTTTTTATTTAATAGGGCCGGCCACATGAATTCACCCATGAACATACCCATGGCCGGCCCTAGCTTGGTCTCCAAGCTAGCTTGGCCGACCCCTATAGGATGGGTAAGAAGGTGGGTATAGTATTCTATAATTAAGAGGCTACGATAGGGACCGAGAGGAGGAATTGGTTTTGGTCTCCCGATAAAATTAAGCATCCCGTGCTCGCCCCGAACACACAGCTTAATTTTATCAATAATAATTCATTCTACTAGAGAACTATTATTGAACTACCGCACCAATCCCAAATTACATTTTGGGCTCCTTCTTATCATGAGTGTGTTAATCTCCCTGTGTTTAAGATAACAAATGTCCACTAATTAAGTAAGTTACTGACAACTCGCTTAATTAATATCTAGCTCCAAGAGTAGTACCACTCAACTTCATCGTCATGTCGGACTAAGTCCACCTGCAGGGTTTAACATGACAATCCTTATGAGCTCCTCTTGGGGACATTCTCAACCTAGATCACTAGGACACAGTTTCCTTCTATAATCAACAACACACACTATAAGTGATATCATTTCCCAATTTATCGGGCTTATTGATTTATCGAACTAAATCTCACCCATTGATAAATTAAAGAAATAAATATCAAATATATGTGCTTGTTATTATATTAGGATTAAGAGCACACGCTTCCATAATAACTGAGGTCTTTGTTCCTTTATTAAGTCAGTATAAAAGGAACGACCTCAAATGGTCCTACTCAATACACTTTAAGTGTACTAGTGTAATTATATAGTTAAGATAAACTAATACCTAATTACACTACGACCTTCCAATGGTTTGTTCCTTTCCATCTTGGTCGTGAGCTACTGTTTATAATTTATAAGGTACTGATAACATGATCTTCTGTGTGTGACACCACACACCATGTTATCTACAATATAAATTAATTGAACAACTACATTTATCATAAATGTAGTCATTTGACCAATGTGATTCTTATTTCTAGATAAATGTTTATACCAAAAGCTAGACTTTTAGTATACACTCTAACACTTAGAAGCCTTGGTCACTTCCACTAGGTCACTTCTAGGGTTAACTCCCTTTGTAACCTTATTTGTGACTTTATTAGGCCTTTTTGGAGCCTTAGTCACCTTTATTAGATCAACTTTAGGGATGGCCTCCCTTGTGACATTCTTTGTGACTTTGTTGGACTTCTTAGAAGTCTTAGTCACATTGGTCTTGCCAAAAATACTCTTAGGGATTCCTTCCCTAGTATCTTTAACTTGGCCTCTAAACCTAGGGTTGGTCCCATAACTATATGGAACCCTATGAAAGGAAGTCACATCCTTCTTGGCTTTAGGTTTGTATCCCAAACCTCTATAGTCATTGGATGACTCTTGTCTAGCTTTTCCTAGGTTATGCTCATTTTGACCCCTAAGAATATTTTCCATTCTTGTTAAGGTCCTTTCTAAATTATCAAGTCTTGTCCTCAAGACTTGATTTTCACCCCATAAATCCCTAGATTTTGGTTTTTCATTGAATCCTTGAGCATTTCTATTTTTAGGCATATATCTAAAATCCTTGGTGTTATTGCCTAAGTTGTTATTTACCTTCCTAACCTTAGGTGTGGCAAATCTAGCATGAGGAGGAATATATTTATCCTTAAGGTTATCATGCCTCCTATTCTCATGATAAATAACATTAAGATGATAAGAGTTATTTCTAGCATGCTTTTTATCATGTGTCAACGGAATGAATTCATTAAATGATACCTTGGTTTTTACATTGGAAGCTCCCTTCTTCTCCCACTTCTTCAAGTACGCCAATTTCATGAGCTCTCCTTTCCTTGGGCACTTTGTGTGGTAGTGACCCCACTCACCACATGTAAAGCACCTAATGTGCTTCTTCTCCTTCTTCTTCTTCCTGCAACTCACATTAGTTTCTAAATTAACTTTAGTGAGTTTAGGGTTTACCTCCTTTACCTTCTTGAGTGAAGGACACCTACTCTTATAGTGCCCCATCTTACCACACTCAAAACATTTGATGCGGTCCTTTGTGCTCTTCTTGGTAGTTGAGGTGGATGGTTGAGCTTCCAAGATCTCCTCTTCCTCGGATTTCTCTTCTTCCTCTTCACTTGAAGATGTGGATAATTCCACTTTTTCCTCCCTTGAAGATGTGAATGATACCTCCTCATCTTCCTTCTCCTCCTCGAATGTTGAACTTATGTCAACATTCGATTGGTCCTTCTCTTCTTGGACCAATGAGCCCTTCTCCTTGGGCTTCTCCTCTTCTTGGATTTGTGTAGGGTTCTCATGATGGACAACGATCTTTTTCCAAAGATCACATGCACTTGTGTATTCACCTACACTCAAAAGGATGTTAGAAGGTAATATATTTAACAAGATTTTTGTTACCTTCTTATCGGCCTCTGCTTGTTCCCGTTGCTCTTCGGTTCAATGCCGAGGTCGGAGGCGTTTACCCTTCTTGTCTGTAGGAGCTTCAAATGGGTCACTCAAGACAACACATTGGTTCCAATCCATTTGGAACCATGTCTCCAACCGCTTCCTCCAATAATTGAAGTCTTCTTTGTCGTACGGAGGTGGAATTCGGATATCCCATCCGAGCGGTCCTTCGGACTACATCTTCTTCTTCCTCTAGCTTCTTGCTCTCTTGGCGGTTAGTCCGTAGAAGAGCGCCCTCGCTCTGATACCAAT